>NC_045672.1:415291-749701 GCF_003331165.1 Xiphophorus hellerii | reverse complement strand
GCTACATCCAGCATGAACGTTTTAGCATACTCGCCATCTGTGAATGGTTTTCCGTTCCTCACTATTGCTAAAGATCCAGCAAAGCTAGTGGAATTATAGTCGCCTTGTCGGGTCTATACGCGGAGTTGCTGCTGGCTAGCTCTTGGCTCAGTAGCTCTTGGCACGCTTTCTTTCTGCTGTCTCCCGCCGGGTATTTTGACGCAAAGGTAGCATGGCGTGTGTCGAAGTGCCGCTTTACATTTGACCGTTTCATCGACGCAATTTTGTCATTGCAAATTAGACACACCGCAGAACCTGCTCTCTCCACAAAGGCAAATTCTTCGGTCCATTCGTCCTGAAATGTACGATACTCCTCGTCTTTTTTTCTTTTCGCCATCTTCTTCGTCGAAGGGTTAGCTTTGAGCTAATGCCCGAGCAGACTGATTCAAAAGGGGGCATTTACCTGTTTACCCAGCAACAGCCAACGTAGGCTATTATCATCCAATTAAAATAATGGACTGCTCCTGCAGCCAATAGCAAGCCCGAACAGGACATGAGCGGTGGAAAATCGATGGATGGATAAAAACTTGTTTTAATCCATCCAAATTAAATATTTTATGTTTTATCTGAGAGCCAGATGCAATCATCAAAAGAGCCACACCTGGCTCGCGAGCCATACGTTCCCGACCCCTGCTGTAGATCATTACAAAGCAGAATGGCTGCAGGAAACGGTTTTTGGCTCTACTGTGACACAAATCAGATGTTTAAGTCATTGTGTGGATTGTTTGAGTACATATTTAGTCCAAACCAAAGTTCCATCACTCTGACTTGCTCACATTTAGTGAACAGCTTCTAATACAAAGCATATAGTGAGTAAGGGCACTGGCATCAGCCTTCCTATTTGCATTCAGTTTCCAGTGTTTACTAAAGTGCTCTTGTACCTGCCTGGTTGCTAAGGAATTGGCACTCGGGTAATGAAATGCCCATCGCTGACGGGAGCACTTGATTGTGCTGAGACTGAGAGAGTGGGGCCAAGTGAGAGGGGGAAGGGAGCTGGAGCGAGGCAGAGAGCTGGGATGAGTGAATATATCAGGGTTGGGAGAGGAGAAGTGGCAAGAGTGGCTCTGGTGGCAGTCATCCAATACCAGACGAAGGGCTCTGACCAGTCTACTTACAGAACATGCTCTTCAAAAGTTGTAAAACTCTCAAGGATAAAAAGAGTACAACCATGAAAGCTTTGCTGAATATTAACAGGGCTCCATTCCATTTATTTATTTTTCAGCTTGAAATCAAGACAGGAGGACCATAAAGACAGCCGCACCCGAGAGTTTCACCTCAGCAGCTACTTTTCAATTACAAATGTGTGCAAAACTTTGTCAGGGTAACGTTAAAAAACACAATTTCACAATAGTGGTGTTTCAATTAAATAAGAAACACATTTAAATTCACTTTAATAGCATGCGGTAAGTTATTAAAGAGACTTGCCAACTACTTCCTGCTTTCTTCTTCATGGTTTGGTCTAGTGGCAACATCCAGTTATTGATTGTGTGACTTGTGTGATCAGAAAAAAAGTTTTACAGAATAAACTAATTTCAATAAAGTAACAAAAACCTCATCATAGCGACAAAACATTTTACTTAAATTGTTGTGTTTCCGTTAAGCAAATTAATGCTTAATGGAAACACAAATGAAAGCGAAGCCCTGATTTACCATTATTTTAATAACATTCTTATTATTGATTTGAATAGTTGTTTTCAGTTCCTTTAAAACGGTTTCTTCCTGTCTTCACTTTAAAACGATGCTGAAACAGCTTTTGAGTTTTCTTCTCTCAGCAACAGCATTCTTACCTAAGAGTGTGACTGTGCCATGTACTTGCTCCTGAGCATGAAGCGTTCACTTATAGGGAGAAATATGGAATTTTGGAGTTTCTGATGATGTCTAAGTTGATCTCTTTGTCATAGTTAATTTCCAATGGCGTGGTCGGCCATGTTTTCTAGCATTTCCGTGAAGAGAAAAATGAATTTAAAAAAATTAAAAACAACTTAAAATTAGATTCTTTTTCTGGATTTTCCCTTTTTTTTAAAATAGCTGTGTGAAATCGTATTTCATGCTTCCTGTTTTTCTCTTTAAATCACAAACCTGTAGCCCAATGAAGCAGCCATATAGGGTCACCTGTATGACAGGTGGGCCATTTAAACCTCAGCGTGTTGCCGCAGTTACCTTCAGGGTTCACATAACGCCAGTTATGTGAACCCAGAACCTTGGCCAGTTGTTGACCAAGGTTCTGGGTTTGCTGCCAGCAAGTTCTTAGCTCTGAATGAGATGTCGGCTACATTAATGCATCAGAAAGCTGCCAGACATAACATGAGGTGTTTTTATTTTACAGGAGGTTACCTGGCTTTTCATTTCTTATTAACCTCTTCAGTAGATGGTGGAGGACTGACATGAACAGTTGTAATCTTTAATTACATTCTATGAATAAGTAACACCTCAAGTTAACTAAAAAACTCACAGAGGCTGTCTCGCTGGGTATTTCCCTGACTTTTGGACAGTTTCTCCAATGCCTTCAGAGGCTATGGGTAAAACGAACCTCAGGCTCTGTAGAACCTAAACAATATTCTTGGCTTGTTGTCGCCTGGCAATAATGACATGGTGTCAGGAAATCCCAGGCATGGTGTCTGAAATTAAGGCCGACATGTCAAACAGGGAACAGAGGAGAGGATGGAATAGTTGATGTATGCATTCCTGGAGAAAACATTCGATTAAGTGTCTGTCATTAATCAGGTAATGCAAAATAACTAAACCTTTAAACTGGTAATGATGGGATTAGTTTTCCTTCCCGTATGCATTTTTCCCTACAGTCATTAAAACGTTCACAAATGGAGCTTCTGCTGTAATCTGGACTGATTATGTCTCCTGTTTGGTTCTGTTTAATTGGCCCGCTGAGCCATTCTGAGCTCCTCCAGCTCTTATTCCTCTAAACTTCAAACACGCTGGGTGGAACTGACTGGAGCTGTGCGCTAACTAAATTGCTACCTGCAACAAGGAGGCCTTAACAGAAACCTGTTTTGTAGACACAGGTGTTTTCCTCGTAATATTACAGCGGAAGAACGAGGTTAAAGGAAAGACGCATCACTCAGCCAGGATCTGTTCAAGCAGAACTGCTGCTTTTAGGGGAAACCTTCAACAAAAAGGGAACAGATCCAGGCATTTTCCAACAAACAAAGTTTCTACACTCATGAGGCTCAGGAAAATATTCATACCTGAAACTTTTTCACATTGACTCATCCAACAACCGTATTAGAGATGCACTGATTTGAAATTCATGTCATCTGTCCAGATATTGAAAACATTTCTAGATGAGCTTTTCAGTGACAATGGGCCTGATCCATGAGGGCAGATCTATTCAGTCTAATTCTATGCTTTCGTCATGCTTTATCATTTATTTTACATTATATTTATAATTCCTAATTGCTCTTTCAGAACCGTTTGATAGATTTGTTGCGATTTTTTTTTACACATTTGACTGATGTAGTAAATTTGTTGTTTTTATCAGTTTTTATTATTTTCTTTATTATTTATGTTTTACTAGCTGCTCTATTCCTCATCACACTGACTAATTAAATTTAAGCTGTTTTTACATGTTGTGAAGCTGTTGGTGTATTTACATGAGCTGTACTGGTGCAGAGTTATTAAATAAATTTATAACTCAGTACATTTATGTCTGTGTTTAATAAAAAGAAAGTCAGTGCAGCTGATTTTCTGTATTGGATAGGTATTAGCCGATACTAAACAATATACAATATCGGTATTGGAAGTCAAAGAAGAGGATGGATGCATCCCAAGATTTTAATAGGACTAAACAAAAAAGGAGCTCAGCATAGATAATACACCACACTTTATAAAAAATAATTTATATTTCATTTCATAGCTACACATTTCTCCTTATCTAATGGATCCTGGCATGTTAATACCTTCAGAAGGGACTGAATGAATATGAATGTAAACATACTTTTATGAATAAGACCAGGTCCTGAAACCAGAGAGCAACTTTATAGTTATAATAATGATAATAATCAATTGATACAATGGACAATTTATTGATAATTTTATTTATTTAATATACAGTGGTAGTTTACAGCAGGTTAAGTCAGAGCTGATAAGAGAAGGTTTGTGTCTGTCAGCCGATACCAATATATTACATTCAAACTGCCTCTTGGCATTTGAACTTTTTCTGCACATTTGACATTTCATGACTGTTTACTAAAGGCTAAATACACACCTGCTTTATTTTGTGGAGTAGTTTTATGGAAAGGACAGTTCTGCTCTTTAAATGCCAAACATTGAATTGCTGTAAACATTTCCTCAGTGAACTGACACTGATATGCTGCCTGGCCGGCTGATTGGTGTGGCAGACCTCTTAAGCATGAGCCATCCTTCATGCAGAAGCTTTAAGCTGCTCTCTTCTCTCTGCCGTCTCATTTCACAACGGCACAGATAAGTTGGTGCGATTGAATGTCGGAAATGCAGATGCAGTGAATCAGTGTCTGCTCTTTTCGATTTGTCAGTGATAAGAAGCAGGAAGTGCTGGAGCGGATTGGCCGGGGCAGAACAAACTGCTCATTAGTGTGGCTGGCTAATGATTTGCAGGAGTTTGTGAAACACGTTTAGCAAGGAGCTAAAACATAAAGACAGAATGAGTTTAAAGTGGCAAACTTCAGAGATGTGGAAACAACAGGATTAGTTTTCAGTTTGTTCTCCAGTTAAGCAGTAAAAGAAGAAGTTTGCTTCAGCTGCACTAGGCTGAAGCTAACTTCAGGAGCCCGTTCTCAGCTTTCTGTGCATCCAGTAGATAAAAGGTGGATGGTGGAAACCTGCTGCTGCTGTTTCACTCTGATTTTGACCAGCTGGTTTTACTTAATTAAGCTAAAGGATTCAGCACGTCTGCACAAAGATGAACTAATACACAGATAAAATGAGAAATAACAACTGTGCTGTTGGTGTTGTTGCAGGCGAAAATTTAGTACCCCCACAGGTAATTTTGTGAATAGCCAAAACAGTGACATCACAGGAAGTAAGAAGTCTATGGATGTTTACATGGTGCTTGATGAATGATAGTAATCCACATGCATCTGCCTCCATCCTTCGTCTTTTGTGGTATCGTCTGTACGTATATTGTTTATTATTTACTTATATCTAGTCCTATCACTTTGTTTTACTATATCAGAGAAATTTGTTGCGTAACTTTCATATAAGCCACATGTTTAGAGAGCAGTCATGGCTTTTCTTACTTCTAATGTGTATTGCAATGCGAACATACATGTTACACAGTAGAGAAAATGTATGGAAGATTACAATAGTACATGTTGTACTTGTATTTTTCTTATTCTTTATTTCAGTTTCACACTGTCTAAATGATTAAACCTGTGGACAAAGTGCAATGATCTTCAGAGCAGGGCTGTTGTAAACGAATATTTTAGTAATCAAGTAATCTATCAAGTATTCTTACAATTAATCGAGTAATCAAATAAAATAAAAGATAAAAGAAAACATTGGCAAACCTAACATAACAGCAGTATTTCTATCACATATCAACATCAGTCCAATTTTTCACAGTTGAGCTTCCCTAACAATAACTTTTCTGTAATTTAGAAATTAACTTGTAACAATAATAGCTCACTTTCTAAGTTAACCTGAAGAAAAGTTATACAACAATCTGAAATTCTATTCAATTTAATAGAGGCAGGCTCACAAATACGCTTATAAAAAATGTCTATACTCCAGCTTTTGGTTTATGTATTCATCTTCAGTCAGTTTAATAGATGAACTCTCACCTTGCCCAGACATTTATAGCTTTTGTGTTTATGTTAGCAACGGGATTTAACACCTTCGTTCGTCACACATAAAAACACATCTACCAGGTACAGTACAGACCAAAAGTTTGGACACACCTTCTAATTCAATGGGTTTTCTTTATTTTCATGACTATTTATAAGGCAATAAATCCCACTTATTAACCTGACAGGGCACAGCTATGAAGAGAAAACCATTTCAGGTGACTACCTGTTGAAGCTCATCAAGAAAATGCAGAGTGTGTGCAAAGCAGTAAAAGGTTGCTACTTTGAAGAAACTAGAATATAAGGGGTATTTTCAGTTGTTTTACACTTTTTTGTTTAGTGCATATTTCCACATGTTATTCATAGTTTTGATGCCTTCAGTGTGAATCTACAATGTCAATAGTTATGAAAATAAAGGAAACTCATTGAATTAAAAGGTGTGTCCAAACTTTTGGTCTGTACTGTATGTCACGATGTGCTTCGCCACCCATTTGTTGTGACCGGGATGATATGAAATTTATTTTCCAGTTAGTCAGTAAAGCTGCGAACATCCACCCACAGTGTCCAATCTATCCGCTCACCTGTATAAATACTCCCGCCGTTCACTCTGAACCAGCAGCTCCCGGAGGAGAAAAGCTGCTGTATTGCTTCTGTCATTTTAAGGATGCTTTTTGGTCCCCTGAAAAACGACAAAAACCAGGACATTATCATGAATCAATAGAATCCTCCCAGGCCGAACTTGAAAATTGGTCGTTATGCTGCTAACACTTAGCTTTTGTCAACAACTCAGGCGGAAGTGAGAGCGCTGCGCAATGCAAATAACGACCCGGGCGGAACACAGCGCTTTAAATAATAAAACATAAATTAACAAAGCTTTGAGGCAGATAAATTTTCCTCAAGGAATTTTAATAATCGAGGTACTTGAATCACTCGAGGGATCGTTTCAGACGTACTTCAGAGTCTTAATGGAAGAAAAAATTTTAACTTTGCTGCCAGTCCTCTTCTGCATAGTGTGAAGTGGAATGACCCTCAAAGATTTGAATGTTTTTTTTTTCCTCACCCAAAATTTTGTTTGGATGAATTTGTAGTTTAATGATACATAAATTTAACACAGAAATGCCATTCAGCTCTCTTTCTGTAAGACTATGGCCAGGAAGTATTCAGCAGCTATCTGTCCAGCTAGTTAGCACATTGGAGGGTTTTGGAACATAAACACACTGTTTAAACCACTGACCCTAAACTCTAGACTTTGACTAGGCCACTCCATTGGATAATCATCCTGGACCATTACACTACTACCACCATGTTTGATGATGTTTTTCCTGAATTTCCATTGTTTTTATTCCAAATATAATGAACTAAACTCCTTTGTTTCATCAGTCCACTGAAATGTCATAGAGATGTTTTGGGGGGATTTGTGTTCAGAGTAGTTAACAGTGGTTTCTACCTTCAGTGCTGTTTTTGACCTTGTTGTTAAGATAGAGATAGATAAGATAAATCTTTATTGTCATTGTCACAAGGACAACGAAATTTAAAATGTGCCATCAGTCAGTGTGTAACACAGTAGAGAAGGGTATTACATATATTTTGGATAAATGGGCCAATAGGTTCGGCTATCGGAGCACAGTGGAGTGTTTAAATGACACACAAGGGCAGTTGGGTGTATTTAAAGAACTGGTTTTAGTGACAGAAAACACACAATTAACAGTTGCACAAAACACACAATTATGAAAATAAAATTACACACAATAAAATGAAAAAAAAAAAGAAATAACAATAATACTTGGCCAAGTGCTAATTCTTAATTTCAAATAATTCGGGTGCACCCTGGTAATCTGCACTCCAAATTGTATTAGTCAGCAGATTAATCAAATTAATCCCAATTTGGTTTGATTCAACTTCATTCACAGGAGAATTTCCACCACAGCTGTGCGTCACAATGTCCGAAATAAAACAATCCAAACAGTATTGTCCAAAAATCAATAAATAAAAGAAACAATAATAATGGAGAATGTCAGTTGTAGGTTTCACACATAACCGTGTGTGAAGATGTATGTTGCTCTCCTACCACACCGCAGGGTGCAGCATGACTCCAAATGGGATAGACGAAATCTGGTTCTCTCTTTAGGTCCAGGTGGGAAGGCTCGCCATCAATATCAAAGGAGGGATCCACTTCAGGAATGATCCAGTATAAAAAAAAACCTGACCTGTCAACAGACAGGACCAGCAGAAATACAGGACTTTACCAAGCCGTTCTAGCTTTAATCCTTCTTTCCAACACAGTAACAAAACATTACCTAGTTACTAAAACAACGGATATTTTTTTAACAACAATGTAACAAACGACAAAAACACAAATAAAAGGCTCCGAATATGCTCACCGATCTCAGTGCGACACACTTCAGACAACCGTATAGTGGGTCTCAATCCGGATGCGTGGGGCACTAAACGATGTAACAAGGCATATTTGATCTAAATAATATAAACTTAATAAAATAAAATTATGTTAAAGCCTAAATTTTACCTTTTATCTACGAAGAACAAGCTGAAATAACTGCCAGAAAGAGCCAACGATTCCTAACGGCTCTAACGGTAAAAAACTGAAGTTCAGTTTGTATTCATTTAATAAATAATTTCCAGCACAAAAGCTGGACAATCAACATAAAATCTATTTACAAAAGAGTTTATCCACAATACAGTTAATACAGCACGTAAAAAATACTTTTAACTGTCGGGATACATACTCTGGCGCTGCCCCGCTCAGCAGTCTCACCGCGTCGGATCTCTAGAGCAAAACCAACGGTACTGCAGACCCGGGGGAGAAGGGCGGGATCCACAACGGCAGCCTGCACCCTGATTGGTCCAGACGCTCTGGAAACCAAACTTCTCATTGGCCAGGCAGACCACCCAGCTTCCTTAACCTCTTCTCTTAAAGTGGCATACCCACTTTATGTGGGTTACAAGTGCATATGCTTAAAAACAAAAAATAATTGTCTCACAATTCACACAATGTAAGAATTAACAAATAACTGGTGCAGTGTGCACCTCACCTCATGCTCCTCTACAACGAGGAGTGTGGTGTTGTGGGTCGCTTGGTGTAGTGTGGCTGCCTCTGTTGGCTTCACCTTAGTGATGGTGAGATGAAGCCTCATGAGGCATTGAACCACTTGAGCCAATTGGTTCGAGAAAGGGTTCATTTCTTGAAGCTTCATGTGCACACGAAACCACCTACTGGCCAGGTGTATAATAACAGCCAGCTGTATCTTAACACGTGTGATGCATTGAATTTTTGTCTATTATGGCTCTTGGGAATGACTTCACAAAAGGTGTAGGACGAAATCATTTGTCTACATAAATTATGTATACACATATGTGTATAATAAAATATTGTTTGAATGTATTCTCTGTGTGTAATTATTCCCAAAATAGTAGTGTCATGTGATATGGCATGTTGTGTAATAATGTTTTTCTGTGACTCTAGAAAAATGGCCTGGGCTTAATCAAGCAGAGGACAGTGAAAGTGCTTGTAGAACTAGGGAGGGGGTAGTGAATAGACTAATGCTTGTGTAACTTGGATGATTTCATGCATTTTTATTAAGAAACAACAATTTCTCCACAGTTTTTGGTTTCAAACGATTTCTCTTTTTTGACACTACATGGATGAGGTGTTATTATTGTACCCCAACTCCTTGGAGCACAATAAACACCTCACCTTTACAGAAAATAAGAAACAGTGAAAAATACAGTTCCTCAAAAGCAAACCTAATGCATCTGCAAATGTTCAGTTCACCTTACCTTGTTAGGGCTTATCAAATCGAAATGTTCCCACATAGGGGAAATCCTCCTCTTTCTCGCCGGCTCCATCCTACTCCTATCCTGTCCTCACGCTCCTAAATCTCCTATCTATCTATCTCTCTCCTAAACTCTCCAAACACCAAACTAACTGTCTCAAACTAAATAACCATTATCCAAACTCTGCTATCCAAACTATCAAAACTCTATCCACTCTCTCAACTGACCGCAACTCGCCTACAACAACCCACATTTTGAATGGAGCCTGTGGGGTTTCTAAAGCTGTCAAACCCCGCGCCAAACTCTGAGCCACTTCCCGAAGCAGTCACGTGGTACAGTCAGGCAGCGAGGCTTCGGACGTCATCGTTTTCGGCTCCTCCCCTAAATGAAGCAAGCCTCGATACGCGCTTTACGGAAACGCCCCCTCCATTACTCGACACACGCCTCGAAGCCTCGGCACATCACGTAACATCACTACTTCACCTCAAAGCGGGCAAAGAAGAGGTTCAGCTCCTCTGCCAGCGTGGCGTCGCCTTCCGCAGCTGCGAGGTTGGTCCTGTAGTTGGTGAGATGCTGGATTCCCTGCCACACCTGCCTTCTGTTGTTGCTGTCAAGGTAGCCCTCTATCCTCCTCCTGTAGTCAGACTTAGCCATTCTGATGCTGCTCTTTAAGTTAGCTCGGGCTGTACTGTAGACGGTCCTGTCCCCAGACCTGAAGGCGGTATTCCTGGTCTTTAGCAGTCGCTGGACCTCCTGAGTCATCCAGGGCTTCTGGTTTGGGAAGACCCGGATGTGTTTATCCACAGCTACAGTGTCAATACAGTTCTTGATATAGCACAGTACACTGTGTAAAAACCTCCAGGTCCTGATGTTCAAAAACATCCCAGTTTGTCCTGTCGAAACAGTCCTGCAGCTGCTGTGTTGCATCCTGGGGCCAGGATTTGATGGTTTTGGTGATGGTTGGAGCAGTTCTCCTGAGGGGGGCATAAGCAGGAATTAAATGCAGGGACAGGTGATCGGACTGACCCAGGTGAGGAAGTGGTCTAGCCCTGTAGCCTAGCTTGATGTTGGAGTAGACTTTGTCCAGAGTGTTAGCCTCTCTTGTAGCACACTTTACATGCTGGTGGAACTTGGGGAGTGCCGTCTTCAAGTCTGCATGGTTGAAGTCCCCCGCTATGATGTGCACAGCATCTGGATAGATGCTCTGCAGATGGCTAATGCTGCCATGCAAAAGTCCAATAGCTGTTTTAGCATTAGCATCCGGTAGTATGTAAACAGCGGTTACCATGACTACGGTGAACTCTCTGGGGAAGTATATTGGTCTGCATCTAACAGTCACATACTCCAGGTCTGGGGAGCAATGGCTGATGACAGTCGCTGTGTTAGTAACCAGGTGTTGTTCAGGTACACACAGAGCCCTCCTCCTCTGCTCTTACTGGAGTCTTTCGTCCTGTCGTGGCGCTGTACTGTGTAGCCTGCTAGCTCGATGGCAGAGTCCGCTACGTCTGGATGCAGCCAGGTCTCCGTGATCAGAAGAATACAGCTGTCCTTCACTGCGCTGTGAGATGCAGCCTGTAGTCTCAGTTCATCCATCTTGTTTGCAAGGGATCTGGCGTTCGAGAGAAACAGGCTGGGGAGCGGTGGTTTGTGTGGTTGCCTCCGTAGCCTAGCTAGCACGCCGGCCCTGCATCCCCGCTTCTGCCTTCTCTCTCTACGCCGCCGTCGCTTCCTCCCTGCTGCGATGGTAATCCACGGCGCGCCGGGGCTCCTCGCTATGTCCCCCGGAATATTGAACAAGCGTTGAAAATCAGCTGTAACATCTAGTTCGTAGCGGGCACCGATCGTCAGGAGATCGTCCCGACTGTATATTTTGTTTGTCCGACATGACGAGTACGGAACACAAATCAACACATACACAAGCAGCCAAACATAGCACCGACCGAGAGAGCAATGAGCCGCTGCAACTGCGTGCGCCGCCATCTTGGAAAAAAAAAGAAAATGCTGAATGATCAAGCTGACTCAGGTTGGGACTGCGGTGCTTCACATGTTTCTCTGGGTTTTTCCTCTGACCTCCTGGCTGAGCTATTGATCCAATCTTAGAGTGATTTAGGTAGGTCAGCTGCTCCTGTAAAGATTCACTGCTGCTAAATGATTCTTGATAATTGCCTCTCTGTGTGTCTCTGGAGCCCCAAAACTTTGGAAATTGATTTCTAACTTCTCCACATTGACAGATGGCAGTAACTTTTTTCTCTTGGGTTTTTAATTTCTTGAGATCATGACTTGAAGTTTGCTTGATAAGATCGTTTAACCTACTTCACTTGTCACGTTGGTTCTGTTCAGATCAGATGATTGCTGGATGCTTCAGGTCTGGCAGGAATCAGTTTGTCCTGAATTCAGTTCTCCTCTAAATGTGGTTAATCACAGTGAGTTTAGGATTTAACAAAGGGGCTAATGGGCTTTTCACACAGTCAGGTAATTTTTTGTTTTGTTTTGTTTTTTTGCTTAATAAATTATATAATCTATTTATTCTGGTTATTATTGCCTGATGTTATGACTTGATTATCTGGAGTTTTTCTATGTAACAAAAAAGCAAAAACTAGATAAATCTGACACTTGTTCAGTGAACTGTGAGCATTCAGAACCAGCATGAAGTTTTCTAAGCTTTTCATCAGGAAACAGAACTGATGTTTACTACAAACTGGAACCATCTTAAAGCAATTGGCCTCTGCTGGAAACCTTCTTGGCTTTGGAGTAGGTTATGTTTCCATCATGTTGCCATGGTGACAGTGAAGCAGGGACCTGGCTGATGAGCCACACTTCACATAATGTTTCATAATCCATGAATCTAAAGAAAATAAATCCTCAAAGACTCTGGATCTGTTTCCATAAAATCAGTAAAGCTGATGGGGACAAAAACTCTTCTCTCTCTGTGTGACGCATCGATACGAGATCAGACCTTTATCACGATATTTCATTGTGATATTGTGATAATAAAAATTATAAACTATTTATCAATTCTTTAAATAATGTCATTCATAGCGATGCAGACATAAATACAGCTTTTGAAAAATATTCCAGTTTGAAATGATTTGATCCACTTAATGAAGTGAGATTTATGTCATTAAACTTCATAGAGACTTCATGGTTCAGATACTTATTGATGCTCTTGTAGAAAAACAGTAGAGAAAATAGTAAAAATAATATTTAGTAACAGAAATGTATCATGACATCCATAATTCAAAATTCTTACCATGATAAGAAATTATTCATGATAAATGATAAACGATACGATAAATGCTGACCCATATGAATTGGTAAAAGAAACTCTGTGCCGTTATTTCAGACTGAAAGAAAAAAAAGACTTTTATGGATAAAACCAAGAAAAGATTTTAAAAATCACATCTGTCATTGTTTTATGTTTAAAACTTGCTTATTTACAGAACCCATTTATTCTTTGTTGTTTTTTTAAGTGGCAATGTAGGGGTTTGTAGTTTTGCTTGTATTTTTCAGATCTTTCCTCCATTGGTCATTTAAACAGAAAACAGTGAATAATTCTTATCATTCTCAGCCAACATCTGAATGTTAGAGAAATCTCTTAAAGTTGGTGAGATTTTCTCATTTGGGCTGATCTCACGTCATCCATAACCTCCCTTTGCATTCTGCTCTCCACTGGACTGTAAGGCAGCAGCAGCATATGCCGCTGACATCTGTTTTTCATTCTGGAACCATTTAATATTTTCATTAGCCTGTATTAGCCTTAGCGACGTTTTGATCTAACTTAACTGCTTAGTTGTGTGCTTTCAGAAAATCCCTGCCACTTTCCCATGTCTCATAAAGAGATCCCAGGACTTCCACTGCACCGTAATGAGCAGCTGTGAGGCTCAGGTTCACACCCGGGGTCACGGCATCCACAGCCACCGATGGCCCTGACCGCAGCCCAGACAGTAGAGCAGCATGCTGTCCAGTAAGTGTTTGTGGGCTGCAAACACAAACACTGCTAAGTGGAACAAAAGACAAAAACAGCCCAACTAAACCTCAAAACCCTCTGCGCTTTCCCTCAGGCTCAGTCATGGTTTCTGTTTTTCCTGAGAGTGAGACATCCTGTCTGTGGTTGATATGGTGATAATATATCAGTGTTTATTGGGAGCAAAGGGAATCAACAGGAATCAGGACAAGCTGTATGTCTTTGGAGCCTTTACCTTCAGTGTACAAAGTTTCATATTTCAGGCACATCTTACATTTGTTTAGGATCAAAAGCTAAACAGTTCAAGGCGTAGCAGATATTTCTTCTTCTTACAGCCTCTACAGAGCTGAAATCCAGAGCAGCGATAATGGAGCTGTGTTTATGCTCATTTGTAGAAGCAGAACTAGCTAAACAGGAAGTTGTACATTTTTTGACAGCTACATAAAATATTGGAAAACTACAAATATAGAACAATCTGCAGATAAATGTTAAAGTTCAAAAGTAAAATATTGTTTTAAGTTTCTCTGTATAGCAAGACGTTGGTCGCTTGATGACTTGTTAGCTAGTTAATTTTGTGGTCATCTAGCTGGCATGCTGCAGGCTTCTTGTTTTAGTGATAGAGACAGTAGCTGCCTTTCAGTTGTGCAAATTGGAATTATGAAAATAAATGCACTTAATGGAAACATTTTAAAAAACCTCAGATTTTTTAATGAAACGTTTTTGTGCAATGATGAGGTGTTTTTTGGCTGTATCAAAATGTGATTAACAACCAGATTTTGCTGCAAGTGGAAAAGACGATGACAGGAAGTGGAGGGAGGATGGTGGCGTGACATCTTTTTTAATGACTTACTCCTTGAACAAACTTATTCACTCATGATTTTAATCGTTTTCTTAATGGAAACACAGCAAATGCAAAGTTCTGTTTTTTCGACAGAAGCAGAATATTGACAAAGTTTTTCAGACATTTACAAAGTAAACACAGTTATTAACTCTAATAGCATGATCCCATATAAAACATGATATGGCTAAATTCTGGCAGTCAAACTGTGATAGTTTTACGCTTTAGGTGGATCTTTAGGCCTTAAACAATTTTAATAACTTTGGCTAAAAATGATAAATCACAAACTAAGGATTTTAAGTATAGATATAACAAATGGAGACCTAAGCAGTTTTTTATATAATATTTATGGAACAATTGCATTGATTTTCAACAACAGAAAAGACACTAAAGGAACTTTCATTATGTTTCTATATAATTTGTGTTTTTATTATCGTAATTTTCCTGAAATGATAAAAGCCACACAATAAATAAAGTAGTGATTCTTTAACAGTGACAACTGTTCTGTAGCAGATATTGGTCAATAATCAAAAGTTGTGTTTTTTATAAACATCTTAATATTTGAGGCTCTAACAGAGTTTATTTAGTTGGACTGAGGTCAAAGTGGCTCTTTGATTGTAAAAGTTGCAGACGTAGCTTCTAACTTTGGGATTTATTGGCAGGAAGGATAGAAGAAATTGATACATTTTCTCAACCCTTTACATTTATTTACTTGGTTTATAATTTACAAATGGGTAAATCAATATTGGCAGGACAAAGCGCAACAAAAGTCAGAGATTAGAAATTAACCCAAAAACTGGAATTGGTGCGTTACTGTTCATATACTAGATCCAGCCATGTATGAGCTATGATTGTCTCATCTGCTTTTCCAATCATAAACACCTCAGACATACTGTAGTCCTGAATGACAGGTATTGATTGCCTATAATTGTTATTATTTGGGTCCCTCTGCGCTCCCATCTTGATCTCCAAATGGATTCCCTCTCTCTTTCATCCATCTTAGCTGGAACCTTCCCATGGGAACAATGCTGCCAAGCCTCTCAGGCTCCTTCACACCGCATCGTTTCATCTGACCCAGGAAGTGCTTCTTTTTTCCCATCTAGAGATGACTAACAGTTTGGAAAGCCTCAGCACACCTCCTGCCAAGTTCCTTCAAACCCTTCTGACTCCCATCTGCATTGTGCGAATGTTTGGCTACCACGCTTGATCAAACTCGTAAGGGAAACAGTAGAAAGAAGCTCATGACTGGTGGCAATCTTCTGAGATAAGTTCTTCACCTCATCTGGTGTCAGACTAAATGGCCTCCAGCTTAAACTGGAACCCAAATCCACTTTTAGGCTGGCAGCTAACAAGATGCAGATCCCCAGAACACGCTCCCACTCGATAAAACCCCCAGAGCTTCCAAAGGAAGCAGTGTTTCAAATTTCTGACTGCAGAGGAGATGCACCTGTTAGCTTGTTGGTGTTTTCATCTAACCCCATTATGTTATTACATTACATGATGCTTCTGTTGTCAAGAACTGGTGTGGTGAAGGGCAGCGAGGCAGACGCAGCAGACCCAGGATGAGATGATTATGGTGATTTAATGGTGAAAATAAGCTCAAACAATATCCAAAGTCCACAAAACCTGGCAGCACAGTTGAGCGGAATGCTAGGGCTCAGCACTGGTAGCAACAGGCCACGTGCATGGACAGGACACATAGACAAGGACCCGACAACACACAGAGACACAGGTGAGACTAAATACACAGGAGGCAATCAGGGAACGAGAAACACCTGGGAGCAATCAAGGGGAAGACAGGACAACACGGAGACTCAGAGACATAGGAAACTCAAAATAAACACACAGAAAAACACGGAACATGACATCTGTGGGGACAGACAGCTGTCTGGTTCGCACTGTGATCTGTTTACGATTTGTATCTTTTCATTCCTAATCACAGGAAGAGCCAACACACGTCCAGGAAATTATTTCACACCCAAATGGTGTCAGTCACAGCCAACCCTCGCCAAACTACTGCGCAGCCACTGGAAATGCTCACTCAGAGACACTGAAGGGTCTGAACCAGTGAAGAATATATCCACCCAAAAAAATGATTTAGTTTTAGGGAAAAAAATCCATTAGGCTGTTAGATCAGCCATATGGAGTGGACTTGCTTGCTTTTTTCTTTATAAAAGGAACGTTTTTTTAGCTTTCGGTAATTTCAGAGAGCTCAGGTGACCAAGTATTAAAGTGCTTCAGCTTCACAGATCAGGCTTTTCTTGGCCAATACCAATTTCTCCTTTTAAGATCTTACTTCCCTGTTGGGCTGCTAATTTATTTTGAGTGTGAAACTCAAGTTAACTTAGTAGCCATGCACAAATTAAGCTGAAAATAAAGAAAAGGCTGCTGACCGACCCTGATCAGTATCCATTTAGCTAATTTTACAAAAAATAAGTCTTAGAGCCCCATGTTGCATTAAGATATTTAGATTAGGTTTATCAATGCTATTCTTCAGTATCATCATTTCGAACCCTCATCATCTCGTTTCAATCGCAGCATCATCATCTCCTCTCAACCACAAGTGTTTCTTACTCTGGATCTCATGTCTGCTTACGTGGATTATGTTTTCCTCATTTGCATTATTTGTCACTTTCATTTCAATATGTAGATCCAATTAGGTTCAGACGGAAAGGTTTGCTAATTAGACAGAAAATAAAACGTGAAGCTTGTTCTGCTCCATGGAAACAAGTTTTCTCTTTGGCTGGTGAGGTTCTGGAGGTCATGCTGGGTTGAGATCAGCAGATCATTGCTATGTAATTAAATAAGCTCCTCATTACTCTCCACTGCTAACTTAGAAAATCTTGTTGTCAAGTAAAACGCTCATTAGCATGACGCTAACTGACATGATGCTAATGATTCTGGTGGTTTTACTGGTGGTAACAGAGTGGAAACGGTGCTAACTGTGAACTGCTCTCCTAGCAATTGAGGACTATTTCTTTCTGTGAAGTGATTTTTTAAATGTTCAGTCAGATCTGATTCAGACTGCAAGCAGATCTGTCTTCATCTTTTAAAGAGAAAAGCTTTACAAACATTTCAGTGACTGGCTTAGTGGTTAGACTAGTCATCCTGCATTGGGAATCCACATCCTGCCACATGCTCCATAAATCAACAAAGTATTTCTGAATTTACATGTTAATATTCCCCGTTTCAGCCCTAGTTTCTCACCAAATGCTAAATGTTAGCACATTTAGCATTACTAACTGTCACCTCATCGCGCATCGTGTAAGCGCGATGAGGTGAATGTAGCTCTAGTGTAAAGCACTTCTAGTGGTCAGCATGGCTATAAATTCAATCCATTTAACATTTAATTTCAGAAATCCTGCCACCACTGCAGAATCTGAGCTCTGGCTTTAATGTAATAGTGAGACAGAGAGTAAAGAGCACATGTCTGTACTTCCTGCATTGATTTTGTCTGTGTAGGAGCTTTGAACCTTGTTGTGGTTCCAGTTCGCAGAAGACTGCAGCTTTAGTGGCGTTTCTCTGCTGCTGTTTAGCTGCTGGGTGGCTGGGCAGTGATGCTTTTTAAAAGTCACACTGTATCCCTGTTTAAATGTCTAACCATACTAAAAAAAAACATCTGGGATATAAACTCTAACTAACGTTCATGTAGTCAAAAGGTTAAAACTGGAAATGCAGATCATTTCTGTTCCCTAGTTTTGTGAAGTATGCTATGCCGATTCCAAATTTAACTTCATCCATTATTTTCTCTATAGACACATAATTACCAGGGTTTTTTCTTAATGTTTATGCCAAAAGCATTATTTTTTTTCTTCTTTTATATCTAATAGCAGAGGTCCAACTGTTCTTCAGAGAGAAGTTGCTGTAAAACACAAAACAAAAGAAAAAGACCATGATGTTTACATTTTTAGCTGTTTTTAGGTTCTTAATTCTACCAGTTCGCACATTTAGCATTACTAACTGTCAACAACATTGGTTGTATTGTTTTCACTTGGAAACTCAGTTTCTTTTTCACCCCTTAAATCCTTTGTTCTTTCTCTAACTTTGTTTCACACATTTCCTGAAAGTGAAAAAGCTAGCTTTGAGTAGCATCACTGCTGCAGCATATTAGGTATGGTGTGTTAGCTGATTGGGATTTGAAGCCTGATAATAACCTTTAAATGGCACCACAACACAGAGTCAGTCAGTTATGTCCAACAGGTTGAAATTCCACTTCAAAATAGCACAGTCAGCATTAGCTGTTATAAAATTATGCAAAATATAGAGAGTTATTGTAGACAAGTAAAGCTCTGTTGACTTTGTTAGCATGGCGCTCATCACAGTGTCTTCTGGGCTCAGAAATCCTGCAGAAGCCTACAGATTCGATATGAGTTTGGGGTTTTGAAGGCAAAAGTGTGTTATGTCTGACAGAAGGATTACAAGCATTTATAGCTGTTGAAGCTCCGTCATAATCCCCCTCATCTGAATATCTAATGAGCAAGGTTCCACCTGGACTTCTCATGCACCGTGTCTTCTGCACAGCATTGTCATCTACTCCATAAACAGTAACTGGACCTGAATATGCCCTACCTCAACACACAGACATAGAATTAGGCGATCTAAAGATGTCAGTGCATTTGTAAGAGTTTATTGATGGTATCCAGATCTTTACTGTTGCCTCCCAGTAGTGAACTGAGGGTATTCACCAGCTTTAAAAATTGTGACCGTCCCTCTGTCCCACGGTTTTGTTCAGGGCAAAACGGTAACCATGTGAACAATCACTAGGTGTGTGGTCTTGTCTCAGTTGTAAAACAAACAGGACAATCAGTTTTTGAGATTCTGCAGACTTTGGCGGCCTCTGGATGAATGTTTGTGGAGGAACACCGCTGTGGTCCCTGTGGAGTGTTTGGGAGACACAGACTTAGACGGGGTTAGGGTAGTGTCAACCTGGTGACTTACCCATTGACAGATGAGGCATGTTTAACCCCGAGACAGACGGAGTTCCTGTCCAGTCTATCTCTGGAAGATGTCAACTGGACATCTTGTGGAAGCATAATAATTCTGTTTTTCTGAAATCAGGTCAAGGGATGGCCAACATTTTCTGTTTGGGCACGTTGCTCCTTTTTTTTTACATCATTAGGGCGACTTTCATCTCAGAGATAAGACTGCAGCTCTCCATGGCTTTGTTTCTCCAACACTCACTCACTTTCTGGTCTTTAGTTTAAAACCCTCAACATAGAGGAACTTACTTAATGTCAGAAATGGTCTTCTGCTCTCTTCAGAAGAACAGTCCTGTCAGCTGTGGTGGGTGAGATGATTTCATTTCCTTGCAGAGAAAGGCTCATTGAGCCCACAAGAAATCAGTCAGTGCCACTGCATCTGTACTTGGCCGATACAGGAGTGAACACTAAGGAAAAGAGAATTGTTTCATTGAAATGTGGGAGTAACTCAGGTACAGTTTAATTATTTATTATGAGTCCTGCTGTTTTAGTTCATTTTATTTTTGCCTTGTTGTAAAATATTTAGTGGAACCGTAAAGTACGTGCATGTTTTTGGGACTAGTCTGTTGTTGAAGATTAGAAAAATTGACATGTATCTCTATCTCTACTGCTTGAGAGTAGTGCATTCTGTACATAGAAACAACTGACCTTTAGCAAATTTAGCCAGTCAGTGATGCAAGTGTTCATCCAATTCCAACCAGTTCAATGGGAACTGTTGGGCAATATGAGATTTTTATTGTAAGGTAAAGATTATTTGTTGAAGGGACAGTCAGAGGATGAAGCTTCAGCTGAAGTTTTCATTCTTTCTTTTTTTTTTTCCTTTTCTCCGAAGAGTTTTTGCGGCGCTAGTGGCTCGTATTTTTTGTACAGTAGGCAGACAGGAGGAAGGGTGAGGAGATGGGGGAAGACATGCGGCAAAGGTCGTCGGGACCGGGAGTCGAACCCGCGACGTCCGCGTCGAGGACTAAGGCCTCCAAACGTGGGGCGTGCTAACCCCCTGCGCCACCACAGCACGCCCCTGAAGTTTTCATTCTAACATAACCTGGCACTTATTTCTAGAAAGGAGCTCCTCACAGATCATCTAGCAGCTGTGGATTGGCCTCAAGTGTTTACATAATTTAATTTATAGATAATGAATCTTTAGTATCCAAGTTCCAAACAAACACAGGATCTTCCAGATTAGGTTTTCACAACAGGAGTGTCCTAAAACAATGTCCAAGTTCAGTTTACCAACTCAATTTGTAACATGTAATCCAGACTGCTTAGTCTGTGTTATTTTGACAAGAGAAATTATTCAGTGGGATGTGGATTTTTAGACTAAACAGTAAAATGATGGTCTGTAGAAACGCCTCTGTGTGATCCGTGCTGAATTACAAAAATACTGAGGTGCTCGAGTGAAGCCAAACCTTCGGGGTGTGAGCAAACCTTTCCACCCCATTAACATGTCAACTGTAAACCCAGCCAACCTTCACCAACCTATGTCGTTTTTCCTCTAAGTGTCACAGACTTCTCCATCGCTCCTCCTCCTTCAGCTCTGGACACCAGTGTGCCAGAGTAGGTTACTTCTTTTGCTGACTTGAATAGTATTTTAAGTACTGCTGCCACCTAGCGACTGGATGCCTATATATCATTGAAGCGTGTAAAAAAGACACGAATACTGAAGTCCTCCAATAGAAACGTCAATAAAAACAGGTTAGAAGATGAAAATATTGTGAAATCTAACAAGTTGTTTAGTCTGATCACCAAGCCTGGCCTGACATGCTGCACTTCCAACCCACAACAGGTTTTCAGAAGCCACACCAACGCAACCCAGAAAGAAAATGGTTGCATTCTGAGAGTTGCTCCAACTCTTGGATCCATCATCTTGAAAATGATGAAAGAGCAAAAATGTAAATTAATAGTTCACACAAACACATCTATCTGAAGGTGAGTTTGTGAAATCTGCACCAAGGTGGGGATCCTAAGGAGTCCTGAATGGGAGGAAGAAAGAAGCGCTTCCTGTCATGTTTGGTCCAGCAAAGTGTCATTTCTCCGTACAATGCCGTCCTTATGCAGCATAATACCTGTCAGGGAGCCAAGCAGCACTCTTATTCCTGTGCAACACTGGCTTCCCTTTTTCAGACCGCTCCTCCCCTCCTTCACTCTGTTTCCCGACACAGGCTCGGCATCCAGACCTTTTTCAGTTTTTCACCCTCAACACATTCAATAGAACCTTGTTGCTTTGTCTTGATTAATTTCTGCAGGTCAGCATCATTTGCAGCATCGTAGATGCAGACATGATGCTGTCACCGGGACAAACAGAGCCACCTTAAAAGATGAAAATATACCTTTGCGATGCATCCCAACCTCCTTATTGATTGATTGCATGTTACCTGGAAGTCACACAGGAAAGCTTACTGGCACAGTCACACACACACACACACAAATATAATCAGCAATGACACGTATCAGCTTGATTCATCAGAGCGATATGTTAGTAAGCCGACCTGCAGTCACTACAAGTTGACTCACATTCCCTGTTTTAGGTCTTATGTTGTTTCTGTGTAAACTCAAGAGTGTTTTCTGTCTGAAATCCTGTCCTTCAGGCTAAAGGCTTACAGCTCTGCATTGTTTGGACTTTTAGAACAGACTGCACAAGGCAGGGCTAGCCGACGAACATGTTCTTTCATGAGTGAAGCAGACTTGGAGATTATGTTAAATCACTTCAAAGTAAAATCACCTTTCTCCTTCTATAAGGAAAGTTTTAATTAGTTGTTCCCAACAAAGCTGAGGACCTACTGGAAAACATGGCGGTGGCAGGAAAAGGCCTCCCTCAACAACAGCTAATTAAAGGCTTCATGATGTACTTATCATGAGAAGCTACAGGAGATATTTTATTTTAATCTGAAGCACCTGATATCCAGTAATGCCCATTAACACCATCCCTCTAATATGGTTTTCACAGATTATACTCAGAACATTAAATGTATGTTTCTCGGGGCGTGCCGTGGTGGCGTAGGGGTTAGCATGACCCATATTTGGAGGCTTTGAGTCCTCGACGTGGCCGTCGCGGGTTCGACTCCTGGACCCGACGATTTTTGCCGCATGTCTTCCCTTTCTCTTCTTCCCCGTTTCCTGTCAGCCTACTGTCATATAAGGGACACTAGAGCCCACAAAAGACCCCCTGGAGGGGTAAAAAAAAAAAAAAAAGTATGTTTCTCAGAGAGGAAAGAATCGACTCATTGGACTACGCAGGCTTCAAAGTCTGACCTAAATTTGAATATTTTCTCCATCTGGGAAAGTCCTTGGTTGATGAAGCCTCTTATCTCATTGAGTTTCCAGAGTCTCGCTTGCTGCTATGATAAGGCTCTCAGTGCTGCGAGGAAAGGCTGGAGATGTTGTGTGAAACCATGACGGAAACTCTCCTGTCCAGCTTCCCAACTTGGCCTAATTCAGTTTGGTCCCATGACAAGATGTTTGGTGGTAAGTAGGCCTGTCTCGATAAACGATAAATCAATTAATCGTATGATAAATTAAAACTATCGGCCTCATTTTAATTATCGGCTTTATCGTCTCTTCCTGCCCTTTTCTTTTTCTGTTGATGACACTGAATGAAAAAGGCTCAACTCCGGTGCTCTCCACTGACATCTCCCTTCCTCATTTCCTTAGTGTAAAGCCCAGCTCACACTACAAGATCTTAGAGCTGTCGGCCCATTTTCAAAACCTGACAGACCACACATTAGCCGACAGAAATCTTAGGTATAACGGTTCGATCGTGCCGTGTGGTGTCCAACAATGGGCACGAAATAATGGCTACAAGTTCAGTTAACTAATTTTAAAACCGGACATTAATCAATACTTTACTACAATCTACTGTACCTGCAATACATGTGGCTAGTGTCAGCGTAAAGTCCTGACTGAATGAAAATCATTATAACCTTGTTGTGGATAGGTGTAGTGCGGGATCACGTGGTGTTATTAGTGATTGTAGATCACCTGTTGCGGACCTTGTGACTTTAGTGAGTGGGTGATGGGGGAGGTTTACTTTTTGCTGACCGCCTTATGCTAGTATGGTTTTTGTCTTTGATCACTGTTTAAACCTGCGGATCCGGTTTTAATGCTCTTTTGGACACTGTTCTGGGATATTGACAATATGACAAAATAAAACCATCTTAACTGCATCCTGGAATGCGTTTTTGATCAGCTGGCGCGTCAACAAGGATTCCCCTATTCAGCTGCTCGGCGACTTTGTTTGACAGTCGCTTATAAACCTATTTATGTCTCACGTTAACGAAGAACAGCTGAAAAGTTACCGGGTTTATCAACTGCGGTAGCAATTTCACTCCAACTCCTCCTCTTGTCATTTCTATATTATTTGCATGTTGAATAAACATTAATGTTGTTTCCACATATCATCTCCAATGTCCGCTGGGCTTCAGGTTGTCAGCCGTTTGGGATTCTCCTCTGTAATTTCCCCTCAGAAAACACGGAGGGAATCCGTGCTTTCTGATTGGCTACCTGTCACATTCAACAGGCTGCTTTAAGTTCCCAGTCGGGGAAAACCGCTGATTTAGATCGGAGCGGCCACGACGGTCTACCGTAACACACCACACAATCTTAGAAAGACCAACGTTCTAAGATTGTTGTAAGGGGAAAAATAGGAGCAAAAAATCATATAGTGTGAACTATTGTATCAGGTAGTCGATGTGCCCATCTTCTCTATTTAAATCTAATTATTACTGAAGGGCAACATAATATACAGACTTCATAATCCGCACTCTTTTGGTTGAATGCAGTATTTATTTCCACTTTGGCTTTATGTTGTTTAGTTTTTATTCAAGTATATTTTTTGTTAATGGAGACTGAGAATCCATTTTATTTTTGTTTTTGGTTGTTTTGTTTATTTTGTTTATCAGTTCCAGTGTTTAGTGTTCTTTTGAAAATAAATGTATCTATCTTTGGCAAGAAATTGCATGCATTATTACATCATTTCCATTAAATCAGTGTAAAAAGGTCTTCAAACAATATTATCGTTTATCGCAATAATTTTTGAGACAATTAATTGCTCAGCAAAATTTGTTATCGTGACAGGCCTAGTGGTAAGCATAGCTTGGTATTAGATTGTCATGGTGGGTTTATTAAAAATAGCAAAGTTTCACACTATTATTATTATTATTATTATTATTATTATTATTATTATTATTATTATTATATTAATTACAGTTACAATCTATATTTTAAAAAATATGCCAATCATATATATAAATATAAAATACTGAGTTAATGTAGTGAGCAAATTGCACAGAAAGTCATTGTTGGACTGGAGAATATGTAAGGACAATTTGGTTTTGTTAGTGAATGTCTTAATGAGCTTTGAGCTGCGTCATGGAGGATAAGCATGTTGGACAATGGATGGACAAATGGACTGTCCACTGTCCACTGATCTTATAGACACTCTGAGAGGCTGATGCTAGCTGGCTAGTATGTCAGGCTAATGACTCAAGTAGCTAGCCTGCTGCCATTTAACACGCTTACACCTTAAGACTTTACCTTAACACAAGTCAGTGTGTAGCTACAGGTGTGGGAAGGCAGTACAGCATTACTGAATGCAGCATGAACTTAATTTCTCTTGCATCTTTCTGGAAGAACTTCAAATCACAGAAGCAGAATGAGGTAAAGTTTTAGCTGTAGCTGTTTAAAACCTCGATGCTGTAGTCACTCCGTGTCTGTTTGACAGATTTACAGTTACACTCAAAAAAATAACTCTTTGGATTAACATTTAAAAAAATCATGGAAAGGATTTCCACCTGATTACTTTGCTTTATTTCAGCACTATGTCATTTTTTTATTCCAATTTAAAGCAAATGTGTCAGTTCAACTTAATTTATAGAGGTTATTCCAATTTAAAGCAAATGTGTTGACTCAACTTAACTTTTAAGGTTGATTCAACTCATTTAGTTGGATAAAATTTAATTTAATAGAGCCAGCCCCACTAATTTGCAATGTTTTGGACCAAATAATTGACTTTACTTGATTAAGATGAATGCAAATTTAGTTGAAACCAACTTATTTTACAGTGGTACCTTCACACTACTTAACTAAGTTGATCCAACTCATGAAAATTAAGTTAGCTCAACAAACATGCTTCATGCTGAAAGAAAGCTATTTAATCTTGTGGAAATCCTTTCCATGATTGAATTACATTAATTCAAAGACATTTTTTTAAGTGCTATTAAATTAAGTGTTTTAAGATAGCACTGGGTGAAAGGGTAGAAAGAAAACTCAACAATTAGAAAAGGTATAACAGAACTGTTTTTTCAAAATTGTTATCCATTTTCTTTTACATGTGCAGTGCAGACACTTCACTAAAAAAGGTATAAACTCTTGCCATATGACAACACATTTGAACATGTATTTAAGCTAGTTTAAATTAATAGTTTAAACAAAACCTTTAAAGTCAGTGTTTAGTTAGTAACAAGAAACTTCAAAATAGTTCAGCCTACCACAATTCTTAAGTGCCAATAGTGCCCTGTAGAGAAAAACAAACAACACAGCACATAAAACAGCTGAGTTGTACATTGATGCTGGAAATGCTCATATTCCTAGATTTGCACAAACATCTGTAGTTTAATGTGTAACTAAAAAACAACAAATTAACTAGATGCACGCCAGGAATCTCCCCGCTTCTCTTGATAAACCGCCCTAGAAGTTTTCCCAGGCGCAAAACAGTTAAGTCGCGTGGTCTTCCGTAATCTTGCTAGATCCTCTTCGGTGGGAGATCAGTCTGACTAAATTGAATCATGTTATCTCAACTTGAATACATTTTATTAATGCTTGGTTATTGAATTTTATGTTTATCTGACATGATTTTATCACATTTACCTTTGAAACATAAAATTATTTTGTTAAAACAACATGTTATTTTTTTTGTAAATGCAATGACCACCTCAATTAAATTTTTTGACACAAGCATGGAACAAGCAGAAAATGGTGCAAATGGTAGAGAAACGCTGATTAATTGCCAGTTAGCCATCACTTCATGTGATGTTAGCCACTGAATGAGTACATCAATTACATAGAAACGTGACCAGACATAGCAACATTGTGCATATATATACAGTATATGCACAATTTAGTCTTCTCATAACTGCTGCTGGAGTTTTCCCGGGGACGCAAAACGATTATCTTGCATGCCCTCGTGTGATTTCCCATGATCTCCCGTCATCTCGCTGGTCGTCTTCAGCACAAGATCAGTCTGACTATAATGAATCATGTTATCTCAATATGATTAAATTTCATAAACGTTAAGTTGTTGAATTTCTTGTTTATCCAACATGATTTTATCACGTTTTCGTTTGAAACATGAAATTATTGTGTTAAAGGTACGTGATATTCTTTCGTTAATGTAATAACCCCCGAAGTTCTTTTTTTTTTAGTGTATTGGAAAGAAAGAGACCAAATTGTTTCTCCCTTGACCAGACAGACAAAGTGTGGTCTGAGCTTGCGGATAGAGGAAGATAGGAGGAAACAAGATCACAGAGCCGTGAATGTTCTCATTGTGTTAGGTCAAAGGTGAAAGCCTTGAAGTGGATGGAGAGTGAAGTTGGGGGCCTCAGGTCAGTCGTTTAGGTTCCATGTCTGTGGGAATTATGAGCCCACGAGGCAAACAGATTAATATGAATCTGGCTTTGTGAAGTCATTCGTTGGTATCATACCATCACTTCTCTTTATGCTTCAGAAAGTCCTAAAATGATTCCTCAACACCAGCCTCAAAAACTGACAGTTCTAAAAAAAAAAGCTAAGATATCCTTAAAATATCCAGGAAACTCTACACAAAAACCTATGGAGAAAACTCTGAGTGCAACTTCCTTCTTCACCAGATGGAAGCAGAAATGGAGTGGCAGCAGATTTTAGCGGTTCCAGAATTTTCTTTTGTCTTTAATAAAAGATCATAAGCCATTTCACCCTTTAGCCTTACACTTTAGCTTTTGTTTTGGTTGTATTTACCCAGAGTTCCCTGTGCTATAGTTCACTTTCTGGTTTCGTAGCAGTCTGCTTGGCGTTCACACACGCATTCAAATCGCACCGGAGTTGACCTCAACCAAACCAGAGGTTTGTAGCACCAGAGCTCACTTATTTTGTCTGTATCAGAGTTTGAATGATTCACACCTCGTCAAATGAACCGAACTTTCCAGGTTAACCAACTAGAGTTGATTAAAGCGGATTGTGAATAATGCTACAGCCTTAAAGTCAAACTACCACTGTCACACATCTGGACACAGTCACACAGCTGAACTGATTCTGCTGTGGATTAACATCAGGCATAAGATTTCCTCTTATAAATAGTCATCCACCCCCTGCACTAACACAGGAGCTGTAGTTGCTCTTCAGGAGCTTCTGACAGTCACTGAAAGCAACTAGCTCCTCATAAATGAATACCATCTGGCCTTAATACACAGCTTTGTTGAGCTTTTGTGCTCATCTTAAGTGGATTGTTCTCTAAGAAGTGAAACGCCACGTTGGAAGAAACAGATAACAGGGCGTTGTTTGTTTGTAACTGTAAGCTAGCCTCGTCTCCAGTGTAGGGTAAGTTGTGCTTTAGCTTCATTGTTTGTCACTGAATGGCAGAAACAGTTTCATAAGAAGAATGGATGGGTATCCTGTTTCTCTCAAAAGTCTTTATTTTTATGTAAGAAACTACAGCGGTTCTTTTAATGGTATATGGACTTAATTTATATAGCGCTTTTCCTATTATTTTGACCACTCAAAGCGCTTTGCACTAGACTCACATTAACCCATTTGCAGACACACACAAACACTCTCACATTTACAAAGTCTTTCAAATTAATATGCAAATTGGATTTAAGTGTCATAAAGATAATTTTTTTTGTTGTGCTATCAAATTTATAGGTGGTATTGTGTATCAGGGCTCTTTGAATCACTATAATTTCAGAGAGCTGGTTGATTAGTTTGTTTTTTGAGCTAAATTAAAGGAAATCTACTTAAGAAGGATGTTCCACATTATTAAACAGGCCACAGGTTTCAAGCAATATGGGAAAGAAAAGCTCTCTCTGCTGATGAAAATCATCAGATAGTGTAGTGCCGTATGACAAGATATAAAAACATTAGATATTTAACGAAAACTGAAGCGTTATCGTACTGTGAAGAGATTTGTGGCTGATTCAGAACAAAGATGGGTTTGTACAGATAAAGGCAGAATGAGGAAGGTTTCTGTTAGACAAATTGATCGGAATAAGAGAGCAGCTGTTAAAATGCCCTTACAAAGCAGCAAACAGTTATTTGAAGCTGCTGGTGCCTCTAGAACCTCAAGGTGGAGGATCCTCCAGGGGCTTGCGGTGCATGAACCTACCATTGGGCCCCTAACCAGAGCTCACAAGCAGAAACAGTCGCAGTTGGCCCAGCCGTACATGAAGATTAATTTTCAAACAGACTTGTTCACTGATGACTGCTGTGCAACCCTGGATGGTCCAGATGGACGCAGTAATGGATTGGTGGTGGATGGTCACCACGTCCCAACAAGGCTGTGACATCAGCAAGGAGGTGGTGGAGTCATGCTTTGGGCCGAAATCATGGGGAGAGAGAGAGAGAGAGCTGGTCGGCCCCTTCAGAGTCCCTGAAGGTGTGAAAATGACCTAAGCAAAGTATATGGACTTTCTGACTGATCACTTTCTTTCATGGTTCAAAAAGAAGAGCTGTACCTTCCGTAGCAAAATCATCTTCATGCATGACAATGTACCATCTCATGCTGCAAGGAATACCACTGTGTCATTGGCTGCTATGGGCATAAAAGGGGAGAAACTCATGGTGTGGTCACCATCCTCCTCTGACCTCTGACCTCAACCCTACTGAGAACCTTTGGAGTTTCCTCAAGCAGAAGATCTGAGGGTGGAATGCAGTTCATATCAAACCAGCAGCTCTGGGAAGGTTTTCTGACATCCTGCAAAGAAATTCAAGCAGAAACTCCACAAACTCACAAGTTCAATGGATGCAAGAATTGTGCAGGTGATATCAAAGAAGGGGTCCAATGTTAACATGGAACTTGGTCTGTAAGATGTTTTTGATTGAAATAGCTTTTGATTTTGACGTGTGACCACTTAATGCTGCACATTCAAAGAATGACCGTTTGCAGTTCTTTATAATCCATAAAATGTTTAGAAAACCTGCTGTGCATAATAATTTGGAGCAGTGCATTTTGAGTTTTTTATTTTTGAAAAAAAATACTGTTCTCATGGGGAGCTTTGTTCAGTAAAATTAGATTTATACTGTAATAGTTCATGACTTGAAAATTATATTGATTTGCATTGACCATTTAAGGAAATCTGAGAAAATATCACTTGCATCATAATTTGGAACACGGTGTATACACCAATACATGAATTGGTAGGCAATTTGGGGTTAAGTGCCTTGCTCAGGGGCACATCCACATGTAGCTGGAGGAAGCTGGAATTGAACCTACAACCTTCTAATCACAAGCCAACTACTCTACCCACAGAGCCACAGTTGCCTCCAGTTCTTAATGAAGGACCTAGACGTTAGAGAAAATTAACAATGATCTTTATTCATCCCCACCTTAAGCATTAGCAGTGTCATTCGTAGGGATGTTGCTTTTAATGATGATTTTTCTTTTAATTCTTAGATTATAACACAATTGTGCCACATAATATTTTGAAGCATGAACTTAAAGGCCTTCTACCTGGTGAGTGATGAGCATGGCCCTGTATACAGTCATAACTCATCGGTAACTCAAACAAAACCTGCAATAAGCTGGAAAAGAAGAGGGAAAACCTTCAGTGTGTGTGCTTAGTGTCAAGATGAATGGAGCTGAAACCAGCCCACTGCGTCCCTCCAGCTCTCCTCCGCTCACAAGACTTCAGAGAGTGTCAAGTACAGGCCAATGTGCTTCTGGCAGCCCAATCAAAACCTGATGAATACGAGAGCAGAGAGGGAGAAACGGAGGATACCCAGAACGAGGGCAGAATGAATATTATGACCTTCTTTTGCTTTAATGCTACCTCATCTATGCTGTATGTGGTCAGTAAAGAAGTATTTGTTCAGTGAACTTGATGCCATGCCATTTCAAAGGTGCTGACCAAGGAGGATTCAACATTAATTTGACTTACTTACTGCAGGTAAATCCTTCTAGGAATAAGATCCATGCTGACTTCATGGCCATCATCGAGGCTTTGTGCCTAATAATGTTTTATCCATTGCTCCAGCAAAAGGACCATAGGACAATGTTAATCAAGTAATTAGCATTGTTTAAGTTGCTAATAACCTCAGCAATGGTTAAAGTTAGTAGCAAAGTTTGGTTAGCCTGCTCCAGTTCCTCTGCTTTCAGATGTTCGGGTTGTGATTAAGGAGACATGAACTCAGTGAAACGCCCTATTGCTTATACTTCAGCTGTTAAACATCAGCTTTCTTTTCAGACTTTAACCTCTTTGAATTGTTACAGGTAAACTCTTTACAAAACAGCATTATGAGAGGACCAGGACACAATCCTCAAAACTGGGGAAATGCTCCCGTTGACAGAATTTCTACACTGTTGCTAAATCATCCTTGGACTTGGACTGTTCCATTTGAATGGAAAGTCCGAACTCTGACCTGGTGACGAAATCATCCTCATGTTTGTTTAGTATTGTTGTGCTCTGTCACCAGGCTAACCACTATTAGCAATAGAAGCTAACATAGTTTTGTGTTCTTTTTAAAGCACATACAACAGGTCTCATTAACTTGATCATCAGACAAGCAACTGATTTATTTAACTGTCTTTATATCTGCCTCCTGCACAATCAGCATTCGTGTTGGATCTAGAGGGTTTTGATTTATAATTTCCTGGTCAAAATTCACATTAAACATATTACATATTCTTTGGTAATTGGAACTAATGTCAAACTATTGCCTTACTATGTATTTAAAAACAGAAATGCATGCACCAATTATAAATTTGTGGCCAATTTAAGATTTCAGTTTCTGGGACTTGTTTATGCCTAATTTAAGCTAATTTCCATTTCTCATGAACTAATTCACTGTGTTCAAAATGTTTACTTTAAGCCTTCATTCCATAAGTGGTGATTGGCTACTTCTAGTAGCAGTAGTGATGTCACACTGTGTGAGAGACATAGAGCACTCTCTGTGAAACTGCCGTTTGCTCTTTTAAAATAAAGAGAATATACTGGAGTTCACATTTGAAATCATCTTTAGCATCTTAAATTAGCGATTAGCGACTTATTGAGTCGCTCTAAACATCAGGAGCCACTACAGTTTCACAACAAACATGGCTACTTTTAAGCGTCTTCTTCCACCGCTAACTTCATTTCAGTGATATGGATGTAGCTAGCTGAAGTCTTATTCAGGAATATCTTCCACTCTGACGAGGTTGTAGGCATGGTGGATAAAAAAAGCCTGGTTCTGCTCACACTTTCATGTCTTCATGGATCTCTGCTGAATAATTTCTAGCCTGGGTTTTTGGTAGCACCAATGAAACTGAAATGAAGTTTACTGAGCACCAGACGCTAATGGCTGGAGAATGGTGAAGAGCAAAGAGCCTTATTGAGGGGAGTCAAAAAGTGACCTACTGTATTTTCTCCTCTCTTTTTCAGCCAGTTTTCTAAATATGTTCAAGTCTCTGGTGTTTTAGCAGCCAGTCAGTCTTTGCACAGCTGTTGGAGGCTGAATAGGAGTCAACATGCCACTGGTGAGCAGTGCTCAGTATTTATTGCCCTGACCCAGTGAGTAGAGGGTCAGCGTAGTTGGTGGAAGTGGGGGCCGGAGGGCTGGAAGACGATTTGATTGAACTGTCAGCAGGGACGGCATGCTGAGTGTTCAGGTGACAGGAGAGGAAGGACTGAGCAGCTGGAAAACATGGCTGACTATCAGCGCATCTTCTTCAAAGTTCTTTATTTGTTTTCTCAGCTTGCCAAGAAAAAAAAAACAGGAAACACATGACTTCATTGAAGGAGCTTCAAAAACAACGTGTTCTACTCCAATAAAACAACACCTGTGTCTGATGAATATATTGGCAGATATTGATTAAACTTAAACTTCATTAAATTTCTGATGTTTGTCAGTTTTTTTAAGCTAGAGATTCTAGATGAATGTTTTGCTCCCGATTGCACTTTTTCTTTGCATCACCACAGATATAACTCCATCAGGTTTTCTGTTTTTTCCATCAGTTTTTATATAAAAGTTTGCAGTTAACTAACTATAACAGGGAATCAGAAATCACTCTAGTCCCTCCTGATTCAGTAGGTTGGGTTGAAACATTTGGCAACACGACATATAATTGCAAATTATATCATATTCACAGCAGAATTAACATTGAGAATCAGAGTTTGGTTTCTTTTGTGCTTTTTGTTTAGTTACTGTCATAAGGTGTGGTGTGAGGTGGTGAGGCAGACGCTGTAGACCCAGGTAGAAATGAAAATGATGATTTTAATCTTGAGAATCGGCAAACCGAAATCCAAAAAGTCCAAAACCGCGGCAGCACTGCTGAGCCGGAAACAAGGGCTCAACACAGGTAGCAATGGCGCAAACGAATGGACGGACGCTACTGACTGAGGACATTAGACGAGGACCCGACGAGGAACAAGGAACACAGGTGGAATTAAATACACAGAGGGTAATCAAGGAAACGAGACACACCAGGGAACAATCAAGGGGAGGACAGGACAACACGGAGACTCAGAGACACAAAAAACTCAAAATAAACACACAGAAAAACACAGATCACGACAGTTACAGCTTCTATAATTTTGTGTCCTATGTATATTTAAATTGTAGCCAATCCCCATCAGTCCAATGTTCAGCTTTTACTAGTAATCACTCTGTGTATAAGCTCCCCTGGTTCCTCAGCCATTGTCAGAGCCTCCCGATTCATTGTGTTTCTGTCCAACACATCTTCAGCTACCATCAGTTTATTCAACTTTTTCTAACTACATCCCTTCAACATTATTTTTCCTGCATCCTGATTGTTTGCTTCCTATTTAGCATCAAAAGGTGGCACATTCATAATCCATCCAAAACAAGACTGAAATCATTTTGACATGTCAATGTTCAGAAGATCAAGCTGAATCTGAGTTCTTTAGGAAAACTTCACAACCAATGAGCTTGAGACATCATGAAGACGTTTCCATGACTACAATCTTTTAGCATGAGTGAAGCCTTCTAACCGTGGTTTGTATATTTTCAGTTAGATTAAGATTGGAGTCAATGTTTAGGATTATAGGAGACTAAAATTGCTGATGTACAAAGTGACCAGCAACGTTTTCATGTAAAAAAAATAATAAACCAAGCTTTATTTCATCTCATTTCTACACTTTTATCTGAGGATTAGATCTGGTCTGAGGTAAAAACCTTTCTCTGCTTTTTATTGGCTCTACCACTGATGCTATTCAATGAAAAATAATCCAACATTTAAAACCAAGTAAACAGTTGTCAGGTACAAAATTAGCTTTTATATGGAGCATTTTTTGACTTTGCAATATTGAACTGTGGGTCTTTTGTTTTGTTTTTATATTATTTTATTTTTTAAATTACCTTTTAGTATTTTAACCACAAAAATATCACTTTCAAGTAGAAACAACTGAGGACAGTATATTTAGCCACCTATTTTACGACATGTGATTTTTCTAAATATAAAGTTTATGCTTATTTTCACTACTAGTATAAGTAAGCATTCATTTCATCCAAATCAGTTTCTCAAGAGTCATTAGCTGCAACTGCCATAAAACATGTGGGGAAACAGAAAAACAAACCCTGAGTCATATGAAGTTGTAACCTCTGTGTCTAGTTCAGGTGAAAGCACCGAGGTTGATTTATTGACAGCTCGTCTTTATTCTTAGAATATCCTGCATTCGCTGCCAGTGTCTCCAAACTCTATCTGCAGCCAAGTGTCTGTAAAGAAAAAAAATCGAATAAAATCATTGCGGTGGATCCTGCATGCTTATTGCAGTAAGTGCAATCAATAAATCCTCCCTGTACGCCCAACACCTCCCGCTTGCTGCATCTTAATAAAGCTGAGTGCTCTCTGTGTAATGAAGATTGCTCGTGAACTTGATTACTCTTTCTGCTGCCACTGAAATAAACGCAGAGTTCTTGGCGATTGTATGAGATTTTCAGTTTGTGGATATGGTCCAAAGTGTGTGCATTTGTGTGTGTGTGTGTGGGGGGTGACCATTTATCTCATCTTTAAACAGGTATAGTACTGTATCTTTCATGAGAAATTGAGTCACAGCATTGTTGACAAACTGTGTTATTTACATAAAACATTTCAGTTTGTATTTTCAAGCCAAACTAGTTTATCTTTGAGTTTAAGAATCCAGATTGCACCAAACCAGGTGCAATCTGGATTGAGATCAAACAGGACGAAATGGGCTGAAAGTCCAACTGGTTAACACAAGTATGGAGATAATCAATGGGAAAGACAGGAGCTGTACTTAAACATGAGCTACAACTGCATCATGATGGCAGATGATTTATTTTCTCAAGCCAAACAATTGTTCTTATAGTTCTATAATGTGTACCAGTACAGGGATTTAGGTAGTTTAGTTTAGTTCAGGGATGTAAATAATTAATTGACTTATCTCTGTTTATTAATGGTTTATTATATTAAAATGAGTTCCTGTTGATCGATATGCCATGTTTAGCGCCACCTACAGGTCTGGGGGAATAAGACCTGGTGATTTGGATCGTTTCAAGTGTTGGAAAACATTGAGCTTTTCTGGAAACGGCTCCGTGTGGACACGGGTATTTTTTAAACAGACATGTTTTAAAAAGTGTTCATGTGTGGCCAGGCCTTAATGTTTAAAAATGGCCACTGGTATGTAAATGAGGGCGTAGAAACTCTGTTTCTGTGGTTCTCTGGATGGTTAGCAGTGGATATCATCCTGCCTGTGACGGAGAGTGGAACTAGAGAAATGGAGTTGTTTTGTCTGGAGTTCTTCTTCCCTCTGTTGGCTATCTGCTGATCAAGGCACCAGGACACACGATAAACCACGAGCTTCTCCTATAATCTTAACTATGGTGCTTTCTACCATCATCACCTGGGGAGTATTTTCAAAAAGATAAAGTTCCTCCTGGCTTAACCAAAGGAACAATCATCCTAGAAAAGTTACAATCTTGATCATGAGTCGCAGCTTTTAGATGAAACACATGATTTGTGAGGCTGAGGTTCAAATCAGGCTTTGTTAATCCCAGGTCTCAGGTTAAGCTCCAAAGCTTACATTCATAAACATTTAATTCATTATCAGTTTTTTCCCCACCACCTGCTTTGAAATGGCAGCAGATCTTTGAGCTGTATCTTATTTTTCATTCATATTCTGGGTCACAGAGCTCTGCACATCCTTTATGGATCATAAAGTGAGGTGGCCACTATACCGTCTGCATAATTGTAACAGGAACCTGTTGGTTATCTATATTTCAGTGGTTGGTCACAGATATGACTAACAGTAGCAACAGAAATATAACTACCTTTTTCACAGCAACAGCTAAGTTTTTCTCAGCAGTTGGACAGAATACAGACGTTCTGCTCTAATCTGTGTAAACGTCATCTTGTTTAGCTAAATACATAATAATTACATCTTTAATCTCAGTTGGAGGCACATATCCAGTCAAAGGTAGCTAAATTATACATATCTTTTTAGAATTATAATTTATCCATACATGTGTTGGTAAAATTAAATAAAAAGGCATCAGTAGCAACGGAAATGTGGAGAAGGGTCCCAAAAGCAACCAGAAATGGATGAAACTCAATTTCCAAAATGGTTAAATAACCTTAAACCACAAGAACATGAACAAAGCAAAGGAACTGACAAAGGATAAAATCCAGGGAGTATTAAACACTGGAAGAGGTGATTGAGAGCAGGATCCAGGGTAGAGTCATTAACTTTAAACTCACAGAAATACATCAGAATAAGATCATATAAGGAGTGGAGAGATTGCTTATTGGAACAGAAACGATGAAAAACATACAAATGTTAATATTAAAGGAAGAAATGGTGAAAATCCCAACACTATGGGTCGGTATGAGATTTTATGACTTTCTAACCTTTTGTTAATCATAAAAATAAATATAAAACATTTCAGCTTCAAAATGTCTGATTTGAACTTCAAACATCATAGGAAAGCAACAGTTACTGCTGAAAAAGCATAAATAAAAAAAATATTCTCGTACTAATGATGCCTTTTTATTTCACCAGCCAAATTTATTTGCATGTTGACGGTTTATGTGTCATGTGCTTCAGGCTTTGACAGTAAAACACGATTTTCTTTAAGCTTCTGGAAACAGCAGACCAAGTGTTTGTTTTTGATTTTGTTGTGTGATATTATATGTCTCAAATGAAGGTAGATAATAATCTCAGTATGATATTTTTTGTTTTCCCACTCTACAGAGTGACAACATAACATCTGGTGATGTTAGATGAATTAGTCAAACCATCTGCCGAGCACAGTTAATACCTTTACCCTAACCCTAAATGAATAAGTGTCACTCATAGTTAAAATGAATGTTTTTTTTTCTTCTTTCTGTCAGTAATGAGATGTGCAGTTGCCGGTAAGAGCTCAACAGTTACTCTGACACTTTAATATTTTATTGAAAGGACTCCAAACTGTAGGAAATGGGATGATTTTAAAAGCTTCATGTACTTTGAAGGGAGATCATCCAAAAGGACTGCAGCACAATATTATCACCTCAAATATACATATTTCTTTTATATCTGGCCTCCTGACATTTTAAACAATAAAATGTCAGATTTGTGACTCCATGTAAAAATAACTTTTCCTGTAATCTGTGGTGCATTTTTCATAAATAAGACACAAACCCTTGGAGGTTGAACTAACAACATCAGCTGGAATGGGATTGGACAGATCATTGCTTATTGATTTGCAGCACCAGGAGGCTGTGATGGGATGGATTCCTATACAAGCGGCCTAAATGTAAGGATAAATCTTTACTGTTAGAGATGAATGTGATGGATGATTGTTGCCCCGTGTCCTGGCTCAAAGTGCTCTGTGCTGCAGTGGAAGATCGTCAGTTATGGAACCAGCAGGAACGTCGTTGATCTCTCCGTCTAGATAGAGCTGTGTCAGTGCTGATGTTAGCAGAGCCTAACTTCATTTTCTCTCTCTTTCATGTGCTGGCTCCTGATCTGCCAACGCCCTGCCAGGTAAGACCACTCCCTTTGCTTTAATCTCCCTCTCTCTCTGACATAATGTCCCCAAACCACATGTCACCCCCCAACCCCTTTCCGCTTTCCCTTTCATACCTGGAAACTCCATCTGACCTGAGAAATTCATCTGCAGCTTGGGGTTATTTGGAAGTAAACATAAGTAATTTGTTGTCTGCCTCACCTAGAACATGTGTTTTACCACTAAAGCATTTCATTTATTTATTCTGTTTTATTGATCCAGTGGCTTCATTCCCATGTGCATATCTGAGTTATATATGAGTTACATGTTTTGTAGGTCTGAATAAAGTGAAAAAAAAGTTTTCAAGACTTTCCCCTCATCTGTCTGTCCACCCATGAACAGATGGATGTATGATCTCAGTTTAACCTTTGAGTTTCCTTCAGGACAACAGTTGAAATTTTGTTGTTTTAGGACATAATGTTGAATGAAAGCCCTGTGCCTCAGTCCAGATCCCCAACACTTGAACCCCCTGGCTTTTTATTGAGCTAAATGTGGATGAAGAGCCCCGAATGGGCCATCAAAGAACAAAGATTGAGTCTTTGTGCTTTATCAGGCTCTTGTCCCGGACTGATGGTAACATCACCGAGATCAGCAACAAAAACAACCAGAGTCTGCCCCGGGATTTGCTGCTGTTCTCATAATAGTGTTTGTTTTTCATGTGTATTGAAAGAGCTGTTCAGTCAAAACAAAGGCCACTCAGTCTGTCATTAATGTTCCCAGATGACGGACTTGTTCTTTCATGTGTTACCCAGTTGGACCCTCCCCTTCCTGTTTCTGCAGTTCCAACCAAACCTCTGCTGCTTTCAGCTCAGTCAGGTGCAACACAACCCAGTCTAGTATAGATCGGAAATTCCTCTTTGACTACGCAACTGGGCATATTTAGCTTTAAGGTCTGAGCTAAAATCAGTAACTAAATGCCTCATGATGCATTCAGTTTGTCAGTCTGGGCTTGCATCTGGGAATGTCGCCACCACTAGGTTGAGTAGTTGCAAGTCAGAAAGGAGTGAGAACCTTGTGTTGCTAACTCCCACCAGGTTGCTGCAGGGTTGCCAGCAACCTAGTTGATGTGACGCTCCTGCTGCACCACATCCCAAAGGTTTCCTGGTGACTGTCAAGCCTGTTGGAGTAAATCACTGCTTCTAGAAATCTTTGTGAGATGGTTTGAGTTTTGTGGATTAACCTCTAGAAGTAGGCAGCAGAAGGTAGAGTACTGCCCTCATAAAGGAATAAACAAATTACAGATAAAGTTGTGAGCCCAACATGTTGCCAATAGCAGCATGAATTGGTGATACAACGCAGCATGATCTACGCTTTTATTTCTAGCTGAAATAGAGACTCAGAAGATGCAATACTTTTACAACCTCTAATTTTGAAATTTGAATAAGCCTGAGCTTTAGTCGGTTTCATGGTTTGTGTATTTTGAGATTGTATCCTACATTCTTTTTTTGGTTGTAACAAGTTGTGATTTAAACTACTGTTGTCTTTTTTACAGTCTAGCCAGCCCACCCACTTCCTCTGAATAGTTTCTCTTTTTTGGAGCCAAGACATGTTTGTGTGGAAGACTGGAGAAGGATAATTCAGAGTAACTCAGGCCAGCCTGCCTGATACCAAGAGTCACTTTCAGCATCTCAGCTCCACATTCTGATACTTGAACTTCAGCAAGTTTGCTTGCCAAATCTGAAATCTGACTTGCAAGCACAAAGAGAAAGCACCTTTACAGTGTACAGCAGCAGAAACAGTGGAGGCCTTGTGCTTCTTAATAGGATTTCAATGCCGACTTTTGAAGCTCTGAAAAGATTTCTGCAGATTAGATCCCTGACCCTCCTTGTGAATTCAAGCAGCTTTTTAGGACTAAAAACACCTGAAACCAACAGAAGTAGAACAACATTGAGCTGGAGTTTTGTGTGCCTTTGATGTTCTGTGGCTCCATTCAGAGATCTTTTGTGTCCCTCATTGTTACACCGACTCACTGATTGATTGATGGGGAGTTATGTTGCTTTGTACAGGCAGAGGCTGCCATGTTTGATGTGGAGAGCAGAGCTGCTCGTCCTGTTTGGTGTGGGATTTCTTCAGGCAATTCATTGGAAGTGGCCTCTACAAAGGCCACATCTTGGTGCTGTGAAGGGACAAAACACCTGTCAGGAGCGGTCACGCCTCATCATGGTTCCTGTTAGAGTGGGAGGTCCTGTTGTCACTCAGTGAGCAGCCCACATCTTCTCCTTCATAACAAGTCCTGGGGGAGGAAATGTTCAAAGTGACTCCTGCTGTTGTCTGCTCAGGTTTCCACCCATCAAATTTAGATTCTTTTTCTTTGGGACGTGGCACCCATTTTAGCTACTGGGACCATCAGGTGGAAATGAGGGGGTCTAGTGGAATATTTATCTGAAGACATGACAAGATTTCCTCAACCCCAAACCCAAACCGTTGTGACTTTCTTTACAGCCACTGTTATTCTAGTAAAGGTATAAATGTCTTTTTTCTTAAGTATCTAGCCTCAGCTTGATCTTTCTTGTACAGTACAAAGTTTGTAGTAAATGGTTGAGGCCAAATAAATCTCACTTTATTCAGTTTCCCTCGTTGACTCTTTGGTTGGTTTTACAGTTGAGAGCTGATGACAATTCTAGCAAGAATGGAAAAACAAACAATGGACAATGTTCACACACAAAAATCTTATTAATGCTTTCAGAATGATCCGGCAATATTTAATAGCTCTTTCTATTTATTAAAATTCTCTCATTGTAGCTTATCAAACCATTCAAATTTACTATCTGCAGAACATAACAGACACCATAATATTCTGTCCAGACATGCCAGAATCCCCCACACACACCACTCTGGGAACCCACTTATTTTCTGATGTGTGTGTGGGTCTATGTATGAGGCTGCATGTGCAACTTGAGCCCTTCCATGTGACAGCTCTAGTCCTGTTCTGCCCAGTGTCCCATAACGATTGGTCCTCCCGAGACGCACACACACGCCTACACACACATGCACACGCCTACACACACACACTCACACACACACGCACTTTAGCAGCTTTGAAGGACTCCTTTGCAGTTCATCATTTAGCTGTGAACCGAGGACGGGGCTCTGGGAAAATGCCAGAGAAACTCCATGCCGGGGGTTGCTCATACTGGGAGTGTGTTTGTCAGAGGTAGGTGTGTGTGTGTGTGTGTTTGAGTTACAGGCGAAAGGAGAATAAGAAGCACACCTTTGTTGAAATGTTAAGCAGGAATGATGTTGTTCTTGAGACACAGAGACCTATAGAGAAAAGATGAAACAGGTTGATACAAGTATCAAGCTGATCTTGTACCAGCCTGCACCTGCATTCCTCTCTCTTTCTCTTCTCTTTGATGCTTTAAGCATAAATTTGTAAATACTACACTTGATGAGAAACAGAAAGGTTAGACATCCAGAAGGAGAGGTCTTATCAGGACATCATTTGGTAGAGTCAGGAGTATGTACTGTATATGAGAGAGTCAGTTTGCAAGGAGATGCCACATCGTCAGAGGGCATAGAGTCGAGTAATACTTTCCAGGCAATTGCAGTAGCATCCAACAGTCAGTGAAAACTGTGATTGAAGATTACCAGTCACACATGAGCTGCAATTCCATTATAAATCTGTTCAAAACTTTGTCAGTACTCCACCAACGTCAAAAAACAAGTTTTCTTCTTTGTTTGTGCCAGTGTCAACATCTGGCTGGTGATCATGTGATTCATGTGATGTTTTTCAAAGGAAACTAATTTCAATGCAGCTAAAAAACTACTTCATCCTAGCGCCAAAACGTTTTATTGAAAAACTAGGATTTTTTTAAATGCCTTGTTTCCATTGAGCAAATTTATTTTCAAAATGTTAAATTATATGCCAAATGGAAATGCAGCTGCATACTAGTTTTTGAACTACTTCATATTTTTTGAGGTCGAGTACAACATGATAAAAGTCGAGTTGACGTCGACTAGTCGCGGTGACGTCACAGTGCAAAACGCTTCACAACTTAGAGCAGGAGTGTCCAAAGTGGGTCCTTGAGGGCCCGCATCCTGCATGTTTTAGTTCTCTCCCTGGTTTAACGCACCTGGATCAAATGATGGCTCATTAGAAGAACATTGACCTGCTGAAAAGGTTGTTACTACCACCAGGGAGAGAACTGAAACATGCAGGATGCCGGCCCTCGAAGATCGACCCTTTCACAAAAATCATGAAAATCATGGGATTTTCATGGGATTTTTTTGCGGCTTTATCAGCAATATTCAGCCCATTATTGATAATCCCCCTCATAATTAATTATATTACGCAGGATTGAAAGAACAAGAAACAGATCATTATCACAGACTTTTTCGTGAGCAGCGGAAAAAAAGTTGCACATAGTTGAGTCTGACTTTTTTTTCTTTTTTTATTTTAAACACCGGCTGATGATCGCATATGTTGGACAGCTGCACATATAGGAGTCAAATTATTACACTGACTACAATGGTGCTTTTGGAACATCACAAACCAAACTTGTTATGAACGGATCCTGTGTGGTTACAGTTGAATTCAGCAATGCCGCCTGCTGCTCCTGCGCCCCGATGCGCAGCAGGAAGCTCCGCTGACTCAGCAGCAGCTCTCTGACTTTGCGGGATGAACCGACATGGAGACGGTGGCAGAGATCGCCTCTATCAAATCCTCAGGATGAAGCTTCAACTTAGTTTCCAGATTTTGTCAAATAGTATTTTTATGAGAGCATAAAGCTGCCAGGTTAGCTTCAACATGCAGGGTGACGCTGATCAGTTGGACGAATAAAAAAACCCAACATCATTCCGGTAGTCTCTCTCTCTCTCTCTTTTTTTAAAGAATTGTCTTGGCACTAGTTGCCTTTATTTGACAGCAATCCGACAGGAAGGGGACAGGGAGAGGGCAGCTGGGGAGAGAGGCATGGGCCCAGCGAACCGAGGATGGGAGTCGGTCTCCAGACTACAGAGGTCTACAGTCTCTATGCAGGGCGCCGCGCTAACCACTGCACCACGCAGAGTCTTTATTCCAGTAGCCCTTGCTGAAATTTTCAATTTTTCTTTGAACCGACATGGAGACGGTGGCAGAGATCGCCTCTATCAAAATCCTCAGGATTGTAAAAATTATTTCCATTTTTATACAATTTGAGCTGTCTGACAAACTCATCTAGTTTACTTTCTTTCATTTTCTTGGAAAAATCAGTTTTGTCACATAATTGCGACTAGTGGACTGGCCCCATAAAATCATTGCAGAGTAAAGAGTCGATTAGTTGATGCAACCCCTGCTATATACACATCAGAAGCATGATGCGTTTTGATTGTCTGTCCATTGTGGAATCATTCAGTGAATCTCAGTGAATGGGTTTAGGTGCCTGTACTGTGATACATGCAGGTGTTAAAATGTTCACTGGGGCAGCATTCAGGAACCGATACGGACTAAAGGGAAAACATGTTCTACACCTCCAAACAGAACAAACGGGACTGCTAAAATTTTACACCCCATGCACGGTTGAAACACGGTTTGATCATTGTCAGAGGTTGATGATGATGCTGGGTCCATGGTGCAATTCTGAAGAACAAGGATGAATCCAAAAAGGTTGTGTCAATGGTTTTGTGCTGGCATCATACTTCAGTGATGTAGTGAACACCCAAGTGTACATATGCTAACTGGTTGCACTAGATGCACTACCACTATAGTCTAAACTTGTGTGTCAGACCCTCAAGCCCATTTCCAGAGCAAATCTGACAAACAGGTGAACAAGTTAAGTGTTCAGACCAGACAACTCTGCAGAGCGCATCCGTCCAGGTCAATGTTAGTTGATTTAGATCAGCTGCCGGCAGTGAGTGGAAGCAATAGCATGACACAGAAACAGCCTTATGTTTGCATTGGAAAATATCTCTCCCTCTTTTTTCTCATCCATCTCAATTGTCATCATGAGTATGCGCAAAGGAAGCACTGAAATGTTTCACACTCAATGGCAGTGAAAAATAAATAGATAAAAATTATTGTTGCAGGTTTGGTCTTGTCTGGCCTTCAGAAAAAATTTTGCATGTTGGAAACCCAGACAAGATGGAGTACAGATAGAACCGAGACTTTAGAATGACAGGCCTTCAGAACCCTAACACTCCGTCAGGGTGCGGGAAACCATCCAATGTGACTACAGGTCACCTCTGGTACTAATCTGGAGTATTCAGATAGGATTGTGCTTCTTCACTAACATTCTGTACTTTCATATCCAACTATTCCTAAGATGAGAGCCTGATAAAGTCTTTCAGCAAACCGCACACATTCATGTATGGCAATGTTTTCTCAAACTCTTGTGTGTGATGAACTTGGACTGGAACCCAGCGCTGAGCTGAAGGATCTTAAAGGTCCATTACAGAAACTGTTGGTCGACTTGCTGGAAGAGACTCGACACAAGCAACAACTTTCTTCTGTTAGACCATCAGTGGGCCCAACTCTGTTATCTGCATGATCTGATAATCACTGTGATGCATTCACAGGACTTTTCAGAATGTGTTTTTTAAATTTCCACAAACCCACATGCTTCTTTCAATGGATTTCTCTTGAGTATGCCTTAAATGTGTTTGTGTCTAACTGCACTCCACACAAAATGGGTTTCTAATGTTGCTTTAATGATGGAGTAATAGTCTAATAATGAGGAGGCAATAATCATTTGCCTGATGGGCATAACTTATCAATTAATCATTGGGACATGAATGTTAATTTAAAGTTTTTGGTTGTTTGTGCACTGACTTTACTGCTAGCTAAGAAAAATTAATGCCAGTAACTGTCATTAATTTTTCTTAGCTAGCAGTAAAGTTATGTTCACATCACAAGCAAAATCAAGAAAAACTTCTGCATTAAAATGATCCTTCTGATTGATTTTCTACTTAATATGTCATGATAACTTTACAGGAGGGGAAAAGAGAAGAAAGGTTTTCTGGTATGGAAGTTACTGAAAGTACCAGAAAGTACAGATTTCCTGAGCATTTGTTGTCTTTGTGGTGTGTTTCTGTAGTTCTTCAGCCGCAGCAGTGCGCTCATCGTTCAACATCAAGCTTAAGCTCTGCACTATTTATGTCACCAATAATCAATCTCAGTAGCTTAGGTGTTGCTAGAAAATGTGCTGATTCCAGGCCATCCTGAGGACATCCACTCATAAGTCTTTTAGAAATGTGAGTTTGACAAATAATTTTTTAAAATTATGATAAAACCTCATACAAGGAGAAAGTCAGTGATCACTGCATGACTGTAGCCAAGAGATGTTTGTCTTTGATTTGGTCTATTTCTGTAGTCAGTAGGTTCTGTCTGCACACTGTTGCCTTTTTCACTTTAGGATTAGTTTATGGCAAACCTTTTACTCTAGTTTGTTGATGTGGCAAATAGGAATAAATGTCATAAAATGATCTTGTCTCCTCTTCAGAGAGTTTATTAGTTGAACTATCTTTGAATCTGTTGTATTCAGAGGCATCATGGGTCTTTACCATATTTTATCATAGGACAGGTAAAAAGGACCTGCCAACTGCAGTGTACAAAGAGTGGTGGAGAAATGCATTAGCAGTTGTTTATTACAACACATGGAGTAAAATACAGCACTTGCCTTTTTTTACTTTTTATTTTTTCAAAGTTTCTAGTTGCATACGATGGGGAAAAAAAGTACAAAAACTGAAAAAAACAACAAAAAAATAGTGCTTCTAAGACTTCCTCAGGTACATATCTTTGTACAACAGTTCCATCTCTTCCAATGTTTTCCCTCTGTGCTGATCATGAACTCCATGGTTCTTGTGTTTGGTGGTTTGAATCAAGAGAGCCACTGAGGGACTGTTTCTTCTGAGCCAACATTGATGGATTTTTCTGCAGCAACAGCATAATCCTGAATAAATATACATTGCCCCCTAGGGCTACACTGAGAAATGAGACAAAAGAAGACAATTCCAGCACTTTGAATTTTGATGACATGTAGCATAATTTGACACTGCCTTTTCTTTTACTTTTTCTTTTCTTTGGATTAACAAACATAATGTAATCTGAGTGACAACGTTTTCTGTAAGAGTGTTTTGGAACATTTTGGAAGAAGCTATTAACAATGTTTAAAAACTGTCAAAACACATTTATGTTACAACATACATAAATACATTTATATACTTCAAAATGGAAGCTGTTTTATACCCTACTAATTCTTCTATCAGGCATACCTTTGAAATCTGATTCAATCCAAACAGTTTTAGTGCTTACATCAGTTCCACCAAAAATATTAAAGCTTCCAAGAATCATCCTTCTCTTTACTCTGGTTTTGACATGCTTCTTTTTCCAGGTGCTTATTGTAATTAGCACGATTGAGCCATGTTGACCCAGCAGGTCCTCACACAAGACCCTGACCAACCTCTGCCGACCACCTAGCTCGTCATGATGCCATGCTTCACGCCCTATTGGATCAGCAGACTTTCCAGGGACAGGTGATGGATCAACTAAAAACCACGGTCTCGGAATTAGCTTCACAACTGGCTTCCGGCATGCAGCCTCTGAACTTAGCCGGAGCAGCGAACCCCGTTCCATCGCCGGGGGCGGAGCCCCCTGCGCCACCGGAACCGGCGGGGTTGCCCCGGGGCCAAGAGGACATTCCTGTAATAGGATGTTTGGAATCCACAGTTACCCTTGACAACAACACCTCTCCTACTTCTTTGTATGTGGTTAAAGGAGGATCTGCATTACTCGGACTGGACCTAATAAAAGCACTGAAATGGACATTTAGCCATGATTCAATCCATGTCCCACCTCCTGAACATGCTTCTTCTGCTGCACCTGTGTTGCTAACAAAAACAGACTCTGCTTCTATTGGCTGTGTTGCTGGGTTTGTGCACAAAGTTAAAGTACGTGAGGATGCAGTTCCAGTTCAGCAAAAAGTCCGACAACTTCCATTTGGAGTACGAGAAGCTGTGTCACAGGAACTGGATCTCCTTCTGAAGGAGGGCATTATCGAACACATTGATGCTTCTCCCTGGATTTCTCCTATTGTGGTCACAACAAGAAAGGAAGGCAGACCAAGACTATGTGTTGACTTAAGAGAACCTAATAAAGCTATTGTTGCAGACAGTCATCCTTTGCCCCACATGGATGAGCTTTTAAGTGAGCTCAGGGGCGCCTATGTTTTCTCCACCATAGATCTGGCATCTGCATACCACCAACTTGTACTACATGAGAACAGTCGGGACCTCACGGCTTTTATTACACACAAAGGACTTTTCCGCTACTGCTGTGTCCCCTACGGGTTGGCCTCTGCTCCATCTGCATTCCAAAAAATTATGGAAACTGTGCTTAAAGGGCTACCTGGTGTGCACAATTACTTGGATGATGTAATTGTTGCAGGATCTTCTCTACAGGAACATGACAGACGCCTGCATGCTGTGCTCCAGCGTCTTACGGATGCAGGTCTGACACTCAACATGCAAAAATGTACATTTAGACAGTCCAGCCTCAGATTTCTTGGCCACATCATTTCCAAAGATGGCATCCTTCCTGCTCCTCTCCAACCCATTGAACTGCCGAACAGACCGTGGGAGAAAGTGGCTCTGGACATCGTGGGTCCCTTTGAAACTGCTGCTTCTTCATGTAGATTTGCTATAACATTAGTGGACTATTACAGTAAATGGCCAGAGGTGGTATTTTCTCACACTGTAACTACTGATGTTGTTCTCACATTTCTACGCTCCATTTTTAGCAGAGAGGGGAACCCCGACTACATAGTCACTGATAATGGGCCGCAGTTTCTTTCCAGCTCTTTCGCAGATTTTCTCAGAGAAAGGGGAATATCTCATCTGCGTACAAGTGTGTACCATCCACAGTGCAATGGTTCTGTTGAAAGATGGAATAGAGTTCTTAAGGAGACAATCCTGAACACATGCAGAAAGACTGGAAAACTACAGTGACTGATTTCCTACAAAACTACAGAGCAACGCCACATAATACAACTGGAGTATCTCCATCAGAACTACTGCACAACAGGAAGATGAAAACAAAAGTGAGCATCTTTCCAAGTTCAGAGAAAAGCAGAAAATGCACTACAGTCCAAGAAACAGTTAGACAGAAACAAGAGAAGTCTAAACAGTATACTGACAAGCGCCGTGGAGCAAAGACACCAACATTCAAACCTGGAGACATGGTGAGGGTAAAAAGACCAGATCATGTTCGCAAAGGCTCATCAAGATTTACTTCACCGCTGTCTTTTGAAAAACAGATTGGAGGAAGTACTTATGTACTCAGTGACAATAAAAGGTGGAATGCTGCCAGACTTTCATGCTATTCTGCAGGTATTCCATGTAAAACGACAAAACCAGAAAAGCATGACCCTGTGGTTCAGAGGACAAGTGCTAGAACTTCTTCTCGACCTGTGTGGTTCAAGGACTTTCAACCAGGTTAAACAAAAGATTAATAAATACATAAATGATTGTGTGTTACATGTTTAGGGTTCAGGTGAACTAGTTCTCATGGTACAAACTGGTTACAAATACCTGGATTTTATGTTTACAATAGTTACATTTGGTAATTATTTTCCATAGTAACTTCAAGTGTTAGAGTTTAAAAAGTACAGGGTTGCTGAATATATTTGTTTGGTTGTGTGTACTTAAGTAATTACCTACTTTGATTACAGCTAAAGTTATATTTGTGACATACAAACTGTTAAATGAGGTTGATGTTCAGTCTTATACTAAATGGGTACATGCAATCTTTTCAAGTAAGGGGGGAATGTTGTGTCTACCACTAGGTGGTGTACGAGAATAGGATAGAGATGAGAGAGAAGAAGATTTTGATTTTTAACAATACATTTATTGTACAATAATTCAACAATAAAAACATTACATAAATCAGGTCAAAGATACTAAAACAAATAAATATTTACATTAACACTTTGTTATATTTTAGTTCTCCCTGATCAGAAATGATGCACAATATATTATTAAAAGCCCACAGTTCTAAAAACCCCGTCAAATTTTCGGTGACTCTGTAGAAACAAAACTCTAACCTCAACCTAGCCCTGATGTTCACCTTCCACAGAGTCACCACGTCGAGTTGAGGTCCAGCCTGCATTTTGTCCCGTCGAGTTATATAAATAGCCATCTTGGCCTCGGCTAATAAATAATTTAAAATCCGGGATTTAAAACTAGTGGATCGACTATAATGTACACCATTTATAAAAACAGAATTGGTAAAAACCACGCCAAAGAGGCTAAAAATGCTCGCTAAAAAATGTAAAAAACTAGTTAAACGTACGCAATCTATAAAAACATGAAAAACACTCTCGGACAAACTGCAAAAAGGACACTCGTTTAAAACCCCAGGACTGATGACCGATAAAAACGAGTTCGTGGCGATGGCACCGTGCAGGATCCGCCACTGCAGATCACCAGTCCTTTTCTTTATCGGAGGTTTGTATAAAGTCCTCCACTGAGGTTTTTGCCCTCCCAGTTTGTCAGTCCATACACTGACGGATCTTTTGCAAAGAGTTCTCTTGTTCAGGATCTTTACGCAGTATTTATATAGTATTTTTGGCCCCGTTTTGCAGAGCTCCATCCCTAATCCTGGGCTTTGCAGCAGGGGGCCACTTTCCTCCCCAAAATTGGGATCCAGGGACACGTCAGGGAACGGGTCATTCGGATCAGGCAGGCACTCTTTCGTGGCGTGTAGTTGTAGCAGCCGCCTCTCCCCAGCCGTCATTCGCTCCTTCACCCTCTCCAGGAAGCGCTGTGTCAGCCTGGCGGACCGGATCTTCAACAGTGTGCTGACCTCCTGGACGTTGGCAAAGTCCGGTCCAGCCACCACTATCAGCCGCCGCAGGGTCACCGTCCCGGACCCAGACAGCGCCTCAGAACAGCCCGGCACGGTGCTGTCGCAGACGTCTAATCTCGCTCCACAGATCAACGGTTCTTCTAAAAGCCAATGCAGAGAATTATGCGATTTTGTCCTGTGCAGTGTAAAAAAAGCACAGGATCTTAAAACACTTTGATAAAATTGAGGCAACCCCTTTAACTTTAAAAAACTAAAATCAGTTAAAAACAGAGCAGCATCCAGCCCCAGAAAATTAACACGTCTGAGAATGCAGCTGGCCACGTCCTTCCATACAGGGGAACCTGTCAAATACTTTTGGAGGAACTGTAATCTAAAAGTAGCCGTTCTACTGGCCAGGTGGACGAGGCCCTGACCCCCCTCCTCTCTTGATAAAAACAAGACAGACTGTGGCACCCAGTGCAGACCGTTCCAAAAGAAATTGACCATCTCTGTTTGGATTTTTGCAAGTAGCCCAGATGGCGGGTCCAACACCGCAAGTTTGTGCCACAGCTGTGAAGCGACTAGATTATTTAAAACCAACACTCTACCTCGGTAGGACATTTGTGAATGTAACCATTTCCATTTTGATAACTTGTTTTTCATTTTTTCTTCAATATTTTCCCAGTTCTTTTTTACAACATGTTTATCGCCTAAAAACACACCGAGATATTTAAAACCATCCTTTTTCCATAAAAGACCCTGAGGGAGAACTGGGAGCCCGTTGGACCACTCGCCGACTGCCAGGGCTTCGCTTTTTCCCCAGTTCACCCTCGCAGCGGACAGAATTGAAAACTTTTTCGTGATCTCAGTTAAAACAGTGACATCCCGCTGATCCTTAATAAAAACAACGACATCGTCAGCATAGGCAGATAAAACCATATTGTTTTTAAAACCGGGTAAAACCAGACCGTGAACAGTCGAGCGTATTTTCTGGAGGAGGGGTTCCAGGGAGAGTGCGTAGAGCATCCCCGAGAGCGCGCAGCCCTGTCGAACGCCTCTACACACCCTAAAAGGAGCACACATGCTGCCGTTGATCTTCAGCACACTCTCAATATCACTATACAAAACCTGGATCTTGGCGATAAGACCCTCGCCGAACCCAAACCTCCTCATGGTTTCCCAGAGGAAGCCGTGTTCGACGCGGTCGAATGCCTTTTCTTGATCTAGTGAAATCAAGCCCGTTTGCAAACCCAATGAACCGGAGACCTCCAAAACGTCCCGAATTAGGTAGATGTTATCTACCATGGACCTGCTGGGGACACAATAGGTCTGATCCCGGTGGATGACCTGCTCCATAGCTCTTCCCAGCCTAGTGGCCAGGGCCTTGGAGAGAATTTTGTAGTCGGTGCAGAGGAGGGACACGGGGCGCCAGTTCTTGATGTCCTGCAGGTTTCCCTTTTTGGGCAGCAGGGTGATCACTGCCCTGCGGCAGGACAGGGGGAGTGAACCAGTAAGCAGGCTCTCATTGTATACGTCTAGCAAGTCTTGGGCCAGAAGATCCCAGTAGGCCTTGTAGAACTCCACAGTGAGCCCGTCAACGCCTGGGGACTTCTGGCCCTGCATGCTGAGGAGGGCTGTGTGGAGCTCCTGGAGCCCCAGAGGGCGCTCCAGCTCGGTGTTTGTCTCCTCGGAGACCTGAGGCAGTTCGTCACAGAACTCCTCGAACAGTTCCTCGTTCTCTTTATATTCGCTGTGGAACAAAGAACGGTAAAACTCCACAGCCCTCCTCCTGATCTGCCCTGGTTCACTCAGTTGCTGCCCCGTGTCCGACAGCAAAGAGTGGATCTGCTTCCTCTGCCCGTGCTTCCTCTCCAAGCTAAAGAAGAAGCTAGAGGGAGCATCCATCTCCGTGATGTTCTGGATCCGGGACCTGACCAATGTGCCTTGGACTTTATTCTCCAGCAGGTTTGCTAAAACTAGCCTTTTAGATTTGAGAGCTTCAATGTGCTCTCGATTTCCTGTGGATTCACTAAGTCGTTCTAACTCCACGATGTTCATCTCCAGATCTCTAATAGATCCGGTGATGTCACGGGTGACATTGAGAGTATGCTGCTGACACAGCAGTTTTATTTGCACTTTACCATGGTCCCACCACTGTCTCAGGCTGATAAAATCAGACTTTCTCTGTCTAAAACCAGTCCAAAAATAACCTAAAATCTCCCTAAAACCCCGATCATAAGTTAAAACAGAGTTAAAATGCCAGTAAGCGCTTCTAGGTAAAATGTTTCTGATAAAAACACTACCTAAAAGCAAAGAGTGATCGGTAAAAGCCACCGGTAAAATCTGGCATGTTTTAAACACGTTAAAATGGTGTTTAAAACAATAAAAACGATCAAGTCGAGCTAAAGAGATTCGGTTTTCCTTAATGTGGGACCATGTGTACTGCCTGGAGCCTGCATGCATCCTCCTCCATACGTCCACCAGGCCGTGAGACGAGACCAGCTGCCGCAGAGCATGTTGGGCCGCTGGATGCGGCTCTGCATGATTACGATCTAAAAACTCGTTTTCCGTACAATTAAAATACCCACCTATAAAAACATAATCTTCCGACCCACAATCACCCAGCCTTTCCCCAATTTTTTCAAAAAAACGCTTTTTCTCTGCATTGGTGATGGGAGCATAGATATTGATAAAAACCAGGCTAAAATGATCAAATTTTGTTTTGACTAAAAGACACCTCCCTTGAACGACATGCTCAACTTCTGTGGAGTTTGGGGTGAAAGCTCTGGAGAACAGAAAGCCCACCCCTGCACTCTGGGAGGTGCCGTGACTTAAAATGACCTCCCCCCTCCACTCTCTGCCCCAGTCTGTTTCTATTAAGGAATCACTGTGAGTTTCTTGTAAAAAAATGATGTCAATTTTCTTCTGGTTTAATGTTTGGTATATCAATGCACGTTTCTGAGCTTCCCTCGCCCCGTTAAGATTCAAAGATGCAATTTTAAAAGAATCCATATTGGGTAAGAAGCTAAAACCAAAACATAAAAACCTTATAAAAAATAATAATAAAAAACTACTGTACATCATTTTTACTCAAAATTGTTTCCTAGCTTTTGTCATTATTTTCTTTAATCTAAAAACTTCTGTATCTGTAAAACCTGATACCTCTTTGTTTCTGATATGATATCTTGCAGAAAAATAAAATAGTCTTAAATTTGGAAAGTAACTTTCTATTTTTACTCCCCTCAATCCCTTGATTTGTTGCAAAAAGGTTCTGTAAGATTCTACCGGGTACCTAGGTTCTTTACTGCTACTTTGGTGTACGGACACCTCACTGGTGTCAGAGAACCAGTCTTCATTGTCACTGCTATCTGACACCTCCCTCCTGTCTGCAACCAGCTTGCTGGCCTGTTTACTTGCTTGCACAGCAGCCACCACATTTTTCCTTTTGCTGCGCCTTTTTATGGGGGCAGAAGCCTCTAGCTCCATCCCCTCCTCTGTTTCACCTGTCTCTCCCTCCGCTCCTGCTCCAACAACCGACTCTACACTGTTCCTCCTTTCATTCTGTCCACCCACCTCCTCTTCTACTCTCTCTCCCTGACCTCCACACACTAAATGCTCCTCATCGCCCTTCACCTCCTCCTGCTCTCTCTGCACACCGTCTTTCTCCCCCTCAACACTTCCACCCTCACCACCATTCACCTCATCACCACACACCACCGTGCTCTCATCCATACCCACACACACACTCATTCCCAACGCTCCCTCACTCACGACTGTACCTCTCTCCAGTTCTCTTGTAACGGGCTCTTCCACCACCACCGCGGGTTCCCCCGCAGCCGCCACGGCCTCCTCCGCAGCAACCGAGGGTCCTCCCGCAGCAGCCGCGGGTCCCTCCACGGCGGAAGCGGGTTTCCCCGCAGCAGCCGCGGATTCCTCCGCAGCGGCAGCGGGCTCCTCCGCCGCCCTACCCTCACTAGGCGGGTTTCCTGTTTTCTCACCAGCCGCCTGCTGCTTCGCCGGACCCTGCGGGGCCGGTTCGGCCTTGTCTGGGCACATTTTTATGATGTGGCCTTCTTTGCCACAACCAAAACATTTCATATTTGAGGACGTGGCAAACAAAACATAGTCAAATTCATCAATCCTCACGTGAAATCGTAAATTTAACTCGTCATCTTTTCGATTTAGAATCATAAAGAGTTGCCTCCTATGGGATACAACATGTTTTAGTAAAGGTGATTTGCACCCTGTTGGAACCTTTTTTAGCGGCGACACCACCTTACCGTGCCTCGACAACTCTTTAATCAAGAACTCGTCACTTATAAACGGAGGAACGTTTGACAGCGTTACCTTCGTTGCAGGTAAGGTAAGTGGCGAGACTTGTAAAAACAAATCGCCTACAGAAACGCCCACCTCCACTAGCTGTTGAGCCTGCTCAACTTTTTCCACAAAACACACCACCGCTCCATTCATCCGTGCTGCCGACCTTATGCTCCCGTGCCCAATCACATCACCCACAGCCAGACAAACTTCCTCCACGCTGCACGGAGAACCAGCACCCACCTTGATGCCGTTCTTCCGCGTCAGCGTGGAGAAAGACCCACCACCAGCCACCATGGCGTCCTGAGACGCCGGCCTGACGGCCACACCCAAACCCACAAAATCCCCTTAAAACGTGACAAAACTAACACAAAAGCACAATTAAACAAGTAACACAAACACCCAGTGAATAAATAGTAAGAAAAAACCAAAGATAGAAAAATACACAATCGCTCGCTCTTTCACTCCTCTTCCGCTCTTCCGCAAACACCCTCCTCTCACACGAAGAAGAAGAAGAAGAAGAAGAAGAGATAACATGGAGGAAAGGAATACTTGATGTTACTGTACTGCTGAGCGAGTTATGAATAAAAGCTGTTAAGGGTTCTTTGTCTACTTGAGCTTCTACCTCGTCCTAGCTTCCAAACATAACACCTACCAAGCCGTTCCGATCCGCTGCTGTCCCGGACCCCCGAACCTACCTGGACCCTCGTTCCCCTTCTGACGTCCTCTATTCTCGATTCCTGAACAATCGTTTAACTGATTAAAAACAAACCCTCTTAACAGTAAAGTCTGTTCTTCTGTGCACACCTGCATGTGGGCAAGGAAACTAAAATCCAACATGACAATTATAGGAGCTACTGCTCAGAGAAACTCTGGTAAAAATTATTTAAAGGGTGAATTGAGGAGCCATTTTGGGATGACTTAATGCAGGCGGAGCTTCAGAAAGAACAGAAGTTTCTTAAAGAGACAGAGGGTCAATTTAAAGCCTTTAAATTACAGAGTCAAATTTTTTTGACTTCATATTTGATATATTATCCATTTATCTGTACTTATCCGTAGTATTTTTGTAACAACTGAAGGTAACATAGTTACTTGATTGTGCTTTGAAATGCCCCTATGTGCCTGGGAAATAGAAAATACTGTCCCATTAAGTTCATCTATAAATGTCAGAAGATGGCTTGTTGATGTTACTGTTAAAACGTTCTTCCAACTAAGAGTTTTTGTAAAACCGGTGATCATTTTTATGTTGGAGCAGCAAGGCAGTGCTGTTGGCAGCTGCTTAGTGTAGCTAATTAAGGAACTTACACTGCCTGACCAAAAGAAAAGTCGCCACCTGGATTTAACTAAGCAAATAGGTACAAGCCTCCTATTGGATAAGTGCTGCATAGGCGATTATCTTTCAGCTGGCAACAAGTTATTTAACCCCAGCTGATGCAATGAGTAACTCCTCATTTCTTAAACAACCATGGCAAAAGACACATCCTGTGGTCGTGGAAAAGACGTTAGTCTGTTTAAGAAGGGTCAAATCATTGGCATGCATCAAGCAGAGAAAACATCTAAGGAGATTGCAGAAACTACTAGAATTGGGTTAAGAACTGTCCAACGCATCATTAAAAACTGGAAGGATGGTGGGGAACCATCGTCTTCCAGGAAGAAATGTGGTCGGAAAAAAATCCTGAATGATCGTGATCGGCGATTACTTAAACGTTTGGTCAAATCAAATCGAAGAAAAACAACAGCAGAACTCAGGAGTATGTTTAATTGTGAATGCAAAAGCATTTCCACACGCACAATGCGAAGGGAACTCAAGGGGTTGGGATTGAACAGCTGTGTAGCCGTAAGAAAACCTCTAATCAGTAAGGCTAACCAGAAAAAAAGGCTTCAGTTTGCTAGGGAGCATAAAGATTGGACTCTGGAGGAATGGAAGAGGGTCATGTGGTCTGATGAGTCCAGATTTACCCTGTTCCAGAGTGATGGGCGCATCAGGGTAAGAAGAGAGGCAGGTGAAGTGATGCACCCATCATGCCTAGTGCCTACTGTACAAGCCTGTGGGGGCAGTGCTATGATCTGGGGTTGCTGCAGTTGGTCAGGTCTAGGTTCAGCAACATTGTGTGCCCAAAGAATGAGGTCAGCTGACTACCTGAATATACTGAATGACCAGGTTATTCCATCAATGGATTTTGTCTTCCCAAATGGAACGGGCATATTCCAAGATGACAATGCCAGGATTCATCGGGCTCACATTGTGAAAGAGTGGTTCAGGGAGCATGAGACATCTTTTTCACACATGGATTGGCCACCACAGAGTCCAGACCTTAACCCCATTGAGAATCTTTGGGATGCGCAGTGGTCAGACTCTCCCATCATCAATACAAGATCTTGGTGAAAGATTAATGCAACACTGGATGGAAATAAATCTTGTGGCACTGCAGAAGCTTATTGAAACAATGCCACAGTGAATGCGGGCTGTAATCAAAGCTAAAGGCGGTCCAACAAAATATTAGAGAGTGTGACCATTTTTTGGTGGCTACTTTTTTTTTGGCCAGGCAGTGTATAATCTAACTAAAGTAATAACATTACTTTTGAAAGATTATGGATTAATCATATTACATTTTTAAGTTAATTATGGCAACACTGATAATGGCTCATGGAGACCTAATAGAAAAGATTAAGATGCTTCCTAACTTTGTAGTTACTCCAAAATAAATATAAATCATTTTACAGAAGTTGACCTTGGCATTCTTAAAGTTCAAGGAAATTTCATGGAAGCATCTCTACCATTTTTTAGTCTTTTTGAGACAGTCAATGTTATAGTAGTCAATGCCCAGTCGATGCTTTTCATCGCTTTCAGATCTTAGTGGTGTGACATCTTGAAAAGATGTTCAGCACTTTAAATCTTCCTGTCAGGTGAAGCTTCATTGAGTGAGATGCCAACATCCCTGTTGGTCTGTGGCAGGTTCTGACCTCTGACCTCCATTTAGGGCTTTTAAAAAACAGATCCTGAAGAATTGCATGGCAGTTCCCCGTTGTTCATTCCAGTCATCTTACAGTATGATGGTTTCATTCTGATGCTGGCAGCAGCACAAAGCAGCCTGTCTGTTTGTTTTAGCTGATCGATGGGCTGTAATTTCTCTATTGTCCCCCCTGTGGGCTCTTAGCATGAAACATAACCCATTAGGTGGGAAAATGCCTTCAGCAGATGGCTGCTGCAGAGCAGGACTGACCCGAATTCCCTTCATGTTCTTCTCAGGTTTGTTTTTGTCTGTGTTTGAGTCAGAACTGTTTCGCAGTAGAGAACTTTGGGTTTCTACACCAAACAATGGTGTTGTTTTGTTTGCTCTTTATTGTGGCTAGCCTGTAAAAAGGTCTCACCTCATGAAAGACTGAGCGCAGAGGGAGGGGTGGGCGCTACCGACCCCTTCTCTGGTTTTCTCAGTCACTCTTTCTTTTCTTCTTGCCAGTCATATCATATTGGGAGGGTGCACCGTTGGTTGGATATCTGGTGCATGAACACATGCTAGACAGCAGCGTTCCATGCAGACCCTGTCAGGTCTGCCAAGCTGCTGAGTGTTGGTGTGTGTCTGGGAACGAGGGCTGCGGCGGCGGCATCCCTCTCTCCCTGTGGGAACATAGGCTGCCATTGTTGATCCACAGAGTGTTGGGCAAATGGGGGTGAGCTGCTGACGCCAAACTGGACAGATGCCCAAAAATACTGGGACAGTGGGGCTCGGCAGCTTTGTATGCAGTGTGTGTGAGTGTGCTCAAAGATCTTCGGGGCGTTAGCCTCTCCCATGACGCACACACACTTCTCTGCTATTCTCCCAAATAAAATTTTCTGTGGCATAGAAAACAGATTGTAACTGTCAAGCCCACATCTCAATGTTCAAGGAAGAGTCAATACATGTTTGTGAGAAATGATGGTGAAGGATTTATTAGTTTACACATATTTATAAACTTCTTAAGAATATTTCTGTTTGAGTAAAGCTGAAATGTTCAGATCAGAGTCTATTTCGCTGTTCTGTTTTCTTGTTGATGTTTCAGTTTAAGTTATGATCATCAGCCCTGCAGGATGTCAGTAAGTGAGTACTGACATCCTGCATATTTGAGACTCTTATTATGAAATAAGACAGGAAGTAGTTCTTGAGTTGTCTGGTTAAAACTGTTCATAACTCAGGAGAATTGAATATTTTAAAGAAATTGTGGACAGCAGTCATCCAACTTTCATCACTTCAAAATGTAAAATATTTCTAAATCAAACCTCAGATGAACATTTCTATGCAGGACAAAGATGGAGAGTTACTAAATCAAACCATTTTTTAATTACCTTCATCTTCGCAGTGTTGCGGTTGGTTTTTGGACAGGAAGCAGGTCTTACTCTGTCTGGATTTTAGAGTGAATCACAGGGCAACACAGAGACCAACAACCACACAACTGGGCTATTTAAAGGACCAGTTAACCCAACAGTAATGTTTGAAGAAGTCGGAGGCTGAAGCTGAGACAGAAGATGTTTATGACTGCATATGTATAAAAAAGACTGCAATATATTCTAAGTGGTGGAGTGGAGGAGTTCAAGTATCTCGGGATCTTGTTCATGAATGAGGGGAGAAGGGAACGGGAGATTGACAGGCGGATTGGCGCAGCGTCTGCCTTCAAGGGGGCGCTGTACCGGTCCGTCGTGGTGAAGAGAGAGCTGAGCCAAAAAGCGAAGCTCTCGATTTACCGGTCGATCTACCTTCCCACCCTCATCTATGGTCATGAGCTTTGGGTCATGACCGAAAGAAGAACAAGATCATGAATACAAGCGGCCGAAATGGGTTTTCTCCGTAGTGTGTCTGGGCTCTCCATTAGAGAGAGGAGCTCGGTCACCCAGAAGGGACTCAGAGTAGAGCTGCTGCTCCTTCACGTCGAGAGGAGCCAGTTGAGGTGGCTCAGGCATCTGGTCAGGATGCCTCCTGGACGCCTCCCTGGTGAGGTGTTTCGGGCATGTCCCACTGGGAGGAGGCCCCGGGGAAGACCCAGGACACGCTGGAGGTACTATGTTTCTCGGCTGGCCTGGGAACGCCTCGGGATTCCTCCAGAGGAGCTGGAACAAGTGGATGGGGAGAGGGAAGTCTGGGGCTCCCTTCTGAAGCTGCTGGCCCCGCGACCCGACCCCGGATAAAGCGGAAGAAAATGGATGGATGGATGGATGGATATACAGTGAACCCTTGCTATAATGCGGTTCACCTGTAACGGCCTCAATGCTACGCGGAGTTTTTTGTGCAGTTTCTTTTCACAGTGCATTGTGCATCCTCCATTCACAGTGCATCCTGATTGGCTAAACAGTCTCCGCGTTTCTTCTCTACCTGTGTGCCAATAACATTACGGTATGTAAATATACATAATACAGCTTGGCAAATTTTGGCAAATATTTTTGCCCAGAAGAATAAAGAGTGACAACAACTACCGATAACTATGTTCTCCTCTCGAAAAAACTCACCTGCACCACAGGCTTCAGAAGAAAAAGCCACCAGAGAGCGGAGTCAGGCCGCAGCGTCACAGTCAGAGGAACAGTGAAATAGCGAGTCACAATTTGTCCTACTGTACTTCATATTGATGATTAAAATGATTATTTTACTGTAGTTATTTGTAAGAAAGCGTTCTGTTTGTTAAAATGCTTAGGCCTGAAAACAGGTTTTGTTCTTTGGTTTCAATGTAGAGTATTTAATTATGCTGTATAATAATTGTAAAAAATTAAGGTAACTACTTCACGGATTTCGCCTTTCACGGGTTCTTTTCGGAACCCAACCCCTGCGAAAAACGAGGGTTCACTGTATTCTAAATGAGCCTAACTGGGTTAGGATTATTCTGCAGTCAATACATTTTTTAATAACTGTTTCCAATGTGAAATCTTTGATCCACTCAGAAAATGTGGATTGTTGGATTTTGCAAACTTATTGTTAATATCTGGTCTCATTCTAGTGATCCAGATGTTATGCATCATGTTGTCTCATAAGCTGAATGTGTCTCTGCATGTCTAACCAGTCTACTGGAGACCAGAATAGACCAGACTTAGTAATGATCTGATCAGCGTTCAAACAATTAAAATGCATAAAATCCGCACATTAAATACACACAGCTGAACGGAAACAAAGGAACATCTTTAATGTGAACATAGCAGTAAATTTGAAGCTACGCTTTTTGAAGGTTATTGAGAGGATTAAAATGAAACATAAAGTGTAAAAGTTTTCTATGTAGGTAAGTCAGTGTTGTTCTGGGCTGAACCAGTCCAGTTGTGGGAGAACAGTGATCTTAGCAGACAACAGAAAGGCAAAGATTTAACACAAGTTTCCAGCATTTGGAATTGTTTGAAATGTTTGTACTCTGCTGGAGGATCTCCATTTTAAAATGAAGGAAAACACACAGACATGTATTGCTATGTGAAATGGCCAGAATGTGTGGAAACAGCTCAGAAATAATTGTCAGACTGAAAAACTGCAATCAGTGGCGTGAATTAAGAGCAACTCAGCGCCATGTTTTTATCCTCCTGTTCTCCGGACATTAAGGATCCGGTCAGAGCAATTTGACCTAATCCTCAGGACTGCTTAAACATTTATTACTAAATTTATTTCAATGAGTTTTTGTTTTACTGTGTTTAGAGCTGAAATGATTAATCGGATTAATTGTGATTAATTGATAATTGAAATAATCATCAACTAATTTAGTAATTTATTGAATTTAATTAGACTATGCAGACTCAAAAAGGCCATTTGCTGAAAAAAGTAGAACATATTCAAAGCAGTGATTAAACCAAAACTGTACAAAAAAGTTTACGTACTTTTTGTATTTAAGATAAAAACACGTTTTTCTGTAAATAGGTTGTCAGCAAAAAGTTTTAGCTTCACCCAATTCAGATTTATTACAGGAATGTTTTATTCTTGCATTTTAGGCAGCAAAATGTTTTATTGTCTTATTTAACAATTTGCTAATCATTTAGTTTCTTGCTGATATTGTATAAAAACGTTTAAATTGATTATTAAACGATCAATTTCAATAATGATCGCATAGCTGTATTTATAATTATCTCATATTATCTGTTTCTTCAGTGAAAGAAATCATAGAGACCTAAAGAAAAACTGAGTCTTTTTAGGTCTCAGCAACTGTTTCTGCGACAGAAACAGTTGATCCGGTTATACAAACTGCACAGCCACTTCTCGCTGTGCAGTTTACATTTAACCTCTGATAAATGTATTGGTTTAAGTCAAGACTCAGTTGACAATCCTACATTTCATTTAGGATTGTGTTTTTTGCTAATAACATCCATGAGTGACGTGGGGAAGAGTGGAGCAGCTCATCAGTCCCACAGCAATCAGCATTTGCAGATCAAACAGCACCTGGACACCTGCTCCTCCCCTTCAAGAGTCTGACCCCCCCCCCCCCCCCCCCCCCCCCCCCCCCCCCACCACCACACACACACACACACACCCACACACCCGCCCCACACACACACTGGCCTAAAGAGCCCTGGAAGAGAAGCTCATATGAGGCAGCATGCTGATTCCAGATTTTAGTGATTTTTTCGTGACTCTTCTGTTCTGTGATGATATTAAATCCAGAGGTTGTTACATTGAGGATGTTTCTCTCTGCTGCTCTGTTCTTCAGAACTGCCATGTTTTCCAGTGAAGCTGTCTGTTTCTGACTCTGAAGGATTGCACTCATTTATGAGCTTTGGGTTTTCTTACATTGAAAGCCATTATTCTTTTTGAGTGTAAAAGAAAACCAAGCTGAGGCTTGAGGGCTGGGAATGCTTCAGACAGTCATTGAGTTTGATTTACAATGAGAAGATTAGCTGTTTAACAAAATGAGCCATGTAATAAATGGCCTTTACCTCCATGCTTCAGACTTGTTTTGTTTTTTAATTAGAATTAATTGTCTGCTTAAAAATTATGTAAATGAATCTATATTCATTTTACCTGGATATTAAAATTCACTGCAGTTTGATTATAATTATCTGAGTTTCTTTGTAAACAGCAAATTGTGCTCAATAAAACAGACTTTTCTTTTTTTCTTTTAGAAAAATTGGTTTGTAGGAGATTGTTCTTCCTTTTACCTCATTTCTATACATTATTTCTTTCTAATTTTGTTCACCTTGTGAAGCATAGTGGTGTGACCTAGTCAAAGCCTTAACCTCACAGATGATCCCACACACCCTGACCTGCAGCCAGCGGTGCATCTGCTGCTTACAGGGAGTGAATATTTATGCATGTTACTTATTTTATATTAATCAAATTAAATAAAAATATATGTTGTAGAAATCAGTTTTTGACATTAAAGGGTATTTTTTGTTCAAAGCAATAAAAGTGTAAAACTTTTTCTAGGCACTCTTACATGGGATTCAGCTCTTCTGAGCTGACTCCCTGCCTCTGTGGTTTTACTCTGTGTGATTACTCTTAGTGTAGATTAGATTTAAATAAATTTGCTATTTTCTGTATGTAAGTATGTTCTCCTGAAAGCATGGCATGGTTTTAAGAAGAAATTATTCAAACTTATTGCTGTTTCCAATTTGTTTCCTGGGATTTAGTGCTGGGATAATGACCCGTCTTGGTGAAAGAGATGGATTTCCTGACACTCTTGTCTTGTAACTCAATTCATCAAGTTGTAAGTGTAAATCTGTCAAATATGTCATTAACTTAGAGGGTGTGAACCAAGGTTATCAGAGTGGTTATTATTATATAGATGTTCTGTGGGTTGTGCTCAGACTTGTCTGTGGATAAAGGCTCAGCAGAACCTTGTTGTTCAGATGGTTGGATTGGACAGATGAACCAGGATCGCTGATGTGAAGCAAACTAATCAAAGCCCCTCTGGTCTGCTGCTGGACCTAGAATCCTTCATAACTCTGGTAAACCAGGTTTACCTGATAACTAGGGGTTATAAGGTAACTCTGGGCCTAACCTGTCCAGGTGTATTTCTCTGAAAGGCCCAGGTTTCCAGGTGTGGGATGATTGTAATAATGTGCAATATCAAATTATTGTTATATGCTTTAACCCTTCAAGTTCTTTCAAAATGTATTGATATCCTCTTGAAAATCAGCTTTAATCCTGAACATAAGAATTCCCTTCTGTTCTTCTTTGTTCCAGTTGGGAATGGAAATAGTCTGATGTAAGAATCAAAAGGTATTCTGACATCAGGTTTCGCATCAACTCCCCAAGTCATCAAATTCCCTTTGTCTTTGATATTTCTTTATTTTAGGTTGAAATTGAAGAATAGACTTTTTCTTGTGCGTTATTTACAGGACAGCCAGTTCCAGAAGAAAAGGAGTGAAATCAGATTTGTATGCATTGTTTGGTTGAAGAGCTTTCCTTCCCCATACTGTTCACATGAAGGTTTCTCATCAGAGAAACACTTAAGACGATTGCTTCCCCAATGACCTGAAATGTGTGGGAGGCTGAGATGAAAGGAAAAGAGGAAGTGGTGAAGAGAGATAAATAGACAACAAGAGGAGAAAAATACAAAGAAAAGACATACGGTATGCCGATATCAATCCTTCCCCTTCCAATCCTCAGGTTGTCCACCAATCTCCAGTAATATCCGTTCTGACCTTTGAAAAAACCAAATGAAAGTGTAGAAACCACTTTTAACACTACGAATCCCAGAAAGCCTCTTGTTTTATTAGCCCAAACATCTGAGGCTTTCCATCTGATTCAACAAAGGTCATAAAACTTTACTCAAATTCAAAGCAGATAATTAAACCAGCCAGTCGATCACACCAGAACCTGGCAGCAGTTTGATTAAACTGTGTGTGTGTGCATGGGTGTGTGCAGGGGTGTGTGTGTGTGCATATATTATGAGGACAAAGTTGCACTGAGTCTGAAGGCAGTCTAATGAATTCACATTCATTTTGAAGAGGAAGAAAGGTGGATGCATTTCATTAACCTTACTAACCACAACACACTCTCACACTCACAATACAAGCAGGAAGACGCAGGATGAACAGAGGGCTGAAGTGACTGAAGTACATGCCAGCCGGGATGAAGATGGATGGCAACCTTTATTCTGCAAGCCTTAACTAGGCCGTCACAAGAAAATGACCGCCAGTTTGTGTTCCACTGAGGAACAGAGAGACGGAGTCTAATGACCAAACATTCTGACATTTATGGATGTCACCAAGACTTCCCTTACAAAAAATCCCATGAAAATCACATGTGACTATAACATGTTATCACATGTGACTTTCAGATGTGACCACATGAAAACCACACATGTGGTTCACACAACTTTTTCATGTGAATGATGTGTGAAAGATGTGAATCATATGTGAAAGCACATGTATACGTGTGATTTTGGAATGTGAGTGGAAATGTGTGATTCTGAATGACATGCCGAAATGTGTGGATCAGTACAGTTACATGCATAGTTGTTAGATCAGCTTCATAAAAAATCATATTTTATTTGTTGGAAGACTAAAGTCCTTCTAGAGAGATGTTTCTGAAAGCTAGGATGTAGTGATTTATTTTTCCTTTGGCGGTGTCTTAAAGTCGTAGCAGGAGATAAATATCTTGAGTTTGACATCTCTGCAGTGGACAGTCCTTCATCTGCAGCTCCTCTGTGATAATGGCTTTACAAACGTCTCACAGCAAAACATTAATCTCCAGCAGAAAGAATGACAGATATGATGTTGGGACATTTCAACAAAATATTCTACAATATTCTGAACAAAATGCCTGTGTCATACTGACTTTCATTCTACATGTGTTAACACGTGTTAATTTAAAGATAACTTCAGATCTGCATGTTTGAGAAATCCTTTTAATCTCCATGGCACCTGTTCAGCTGTGCAAAACGGCGGGTTGGATCTAGCTCCGCCTTCGAGGCACTGCTCCTTACAGGTGCATCTGGTGAGCCCCTTACATCATTAAAGGTTGGCTAATCAGCAACGCTGCTAAAAACGTTATCAAAGGGTTAACAGAGGAGCAATGTTGGGATGACTTCCTGGAGGTGGAGCTTCAGACAGAGCAGGAGCTTCTTAAAGAGACAGAGAGACAATTTTGATATACAGTACTTTGTATAACAACTGAAGATGTCATTGCTGTAAAATGGCACTTTGAGCCTGGTAAATACATTATACTGTCCCTTTAGGATTATTGAATTCTTAGGTTTGTTAATGGAGTCAGAATTGTCCATATCTGCATCTTGATGTATTGAAAATCTTTGTTGTTTTTGGTCTCCAGAGTTGCTGGTGGTGTCTCTGTGAGTCAATACCTATTTGCAGAGAGCTGGTACTGGATTTAGTCTAGCAGCTGATTCCCTGTGTGGCTCCTGGAGTCTTGTGGGGCCGCGGCCTGCAGGTTTCAGGACAGAGTCAGCCAACTCTCTGAATGTCAGGAATGTGGGATCTGTCATCCTCACTCCTCCCTGTGCTGCCATCAGCTGCTAAGTTTCCTTCACAGCCTGGCTCAGCACAAGGCCAACACTTCCTTTCCAACTTGACTTCATCTTCCTGATGACTTGTGGGAGAGATCCATGTCTAGAGCGTCAGATGTTTCAGAACAACCAGAAGAGATTCGGGCATGACCATGTTGTCTGTGATGGGTGTGTTGGCAGGACTTTTTAAGTGAAGGCTTCAGCCGCCAGTTTGTTCTGCTACAGTTCGGCTTATGGAACGGTCTTTGGATCATGATGTCCTCCAGGTTTCTAATGTCCAACACCAGATTGATGAAGGCAGGCTCACTCTGCAGCAGCATTTCTATGCTGTGAAATGACGCTATTGTTAGAAGACTGGCTGAGTGAAAAGACGCTGCCTTTCCATTTTCATCTGCTTGCTATATATAATCACACTTTGTCTGTGTTGCATATGTAAATCACTCAGTATGAAACTTAAGTAGTCAGAGTTTAGACAGTAAAGATCTATTAATAACCCATATACTTTTACACATTTTATCTTATTATACTCACAAATTTTAATGTATTTTACTGGATTTTCATAATGGAGCAACATTGAACCTGTTGCAACAAGAAATTGATCAAGAATCAAATGATGAATTAAAATGTGCTCCATTTCAATTCTGGTGATATTTTTATGAAGGGCAGTTTTATTTACAGATTTCATAATCCATTTAATTTGTTGTTTCTGTTATGTTCATTTTTACAAAAATTATTTCTGCCTGATTTATTGTCTTCTGTCGTATTTCATTTTGGATATTTAAAATGTCTTCCAGTTCCAGTGGTAAGAGTTCTTTATAAAATTAGTTTATTGGTCTTTGAGAGGACGTTATTATGCTATTATTGATATTTTGTGTGAATACCTTTGCAAACCACTGGATACAAGGACACCTTGTGTACTTTTTTTTTTTTTTTTTTTTTTAAACATTTATTTATTGATTTTTTAACAGGAGAACAAGAAACATACATATATTCACTTACAAATACTTAGAATGTAGACCTAGACCAGACGAAAACCCAAAGGGCATATACACAGGGTAGACAAAAAAAACAACAAAAAAAAAAAAAAAAAAAAAAAAAAGGGGGGGGGTGGGGGTTGCAGCAGACCCTCAATTGACCAACCGACATAAACATCAATTTGACTCACCATATGGCCTTATAGCCATCCCTCTTTCAATCCATCAAGTTGGATATCATTTTGGCACAGCCAAGTGTAAAAGACAGACCAGACCACCCAAAATTTATCAAGCTTATTCTTAGTAAAGTAACTGATTTTCTCAAGTGCAAAGTAGAACGTCATTTGTGTGGTCCATTGTGAAATTCCACATAATGTCCTTTTCTTCCAAGAGAGTGCAATGCAACGTTTAGCTTCCAAAAAGGAGACATTAAGTAAGGATCTCAAGTTGTTTGGGATAACAAAGTCTTCAGGATAAATATTCAAGATGCACATTTTAGGATCCAAAGGAACCTTTTTACCAATCATCTGACCTATCACAATCAATACATCTTTCCAAAACGCTAACACTCGGGGACACGCCCACATGCAATGAAATAAAGAACCTTTTTGGGAAGTACATTTAATGCAAGTGTCAGGAATATTAGGGTTAAAATTATGCAATTTAGCTGGAGTGATGTATTGCCTAGTCAGCCATTTGTATTGTAATAATTTGGAATTTGTGTTAGCAGATTGTGTATGAATCGAAGTGCAAGCTACTGACCATTCCTCACTCGACAAGTTCTCTCCCAAGTCCGCTTCCCATGCTTTTAGGATGTTAGTTGAAGATTCTTTACAATTGTCAACCAACAAGGAATAAATTAGAGACACCTGTCCTCCGTCATATAGGTGACTTACAATAATGTCTTCTAGTGGAGACAAAGAGGGCAGATCAAGATTATTTTGTTGCTTGGATAAAATGAAATTCCGAACTTGAAGATATTTATAGAAATGTTTAGTAGGAATGTCATGTTTGCTTTTAAGTTCTTCGAATGACATAAATACTCTCCCTATAAAAAGATCAGATACCTTAGCTAACCCCTTAGCAGACCAGAGTTTAAAACCTGGGTCTGCTCTACCTGGACCAAAGTCCCTGTTTCCAAAAATGGGTGAAAACTGGGATAGCTGTTGCTTTTCTCCCAAATAATCAAGTACTTTTTGCCAGACAAGCATTGTATTTTTCAGAAAAGGGTTTTTTGTTTGTTTAATAAGTTTTTTCCTGTCTGATGAGTACAAGTATAAGTTTATAGGAATAGAGATATGCTGGGACTCCATTGTAACCCACGCTGGGGGCTCTCTGGAAATAAAGTAAAACATAGCTGCCCTGATCTGGGCTGCCCAGAAATACCATAATAAATTTGGCAATTGTAAACCACCCCTGTCATAAGGTAGATATAAAAGGGACAGTCTCACTCTAGGACGCTTACCGTTCCAGATGAAGTTGGAAAAAGTTTTATTTATCTCCTTAAAGAAGGAGAGGGGAGGGGAAAGTGGAACTGATTGGAAAACGTATAGAAATTTTGGCAATATTGTCATTTTTATGATATTGATGCGGCCTATTAAGGAAATGGGTAGTCTGGACCATCTTTCTATTAATTGCATAACTGATTCTGTAAGGGGGTTATAATTAGTTGGAATGATATTATGTATTGTAGGGGTAACTTTAACACCTAGATAGGTAAATCCTTGTTTAGACGCTACATATGGAGTTGAAATTGGAGGATTGAGACGTTCGTTTTCTGATAGGTACAGTATTTCAGATTTAGCATCATTTACCTTATATCCTGAAAAAACTCCAAAAGACTTAATTAAATCAGTTATTGCGGGCACAGTGTTACCCAGCTTGGAGCAAAACAGGATTATGTCGTCTGCATACAAGGCTATACGGTTTTCTAAGCTCCCTAATCTTATACCGGTTATATTATCATGTTTGCGAATTGCCATAGCTAAAGGTTCGATGGCCAATGTGAACAACAGAGGAGAAAGGGGGCAGCCCTGCCTTGTTCCACGTTTCAATTTAAAGGGAGATGAAGTTAGACCATTGGTTAAAATTTCAGCTTGTGGGTTAGAGTAAATTAACTTTACCCAGCTAAGAAATTTCCCTCCTATGCCAAAGCGTTCCATAACAGCAAACATATATTGCCATTCTATCCTGTCAAAGGCCTTCTCTGCATCCAGCGACAGGATGGCATTGTCTGGAACTCCAGATTTTTCAAAAATTACATTAAACACCCTTCTGATGTTGTGAAAACCCTGTCTTCCTTGTACAAAACCATTTTGATCAGGGTGAATCAACATGGGTAAGAGTAGTTCCAACTTCCTAGCTAACACTTTACACAAAATTTTAACATCATTATTAATAAGAGAAATTGGCCTATATGAGCTACATTGAGTTGCAGGTTTACCTGGCTTCAGGAGTAGGGAGATGATTGCTGTATTAAGTAAGGGAGGGAGAGATCCTTTACTAAAGGATTCCAGATACATGTCAATCATAGGAGGTATCAGTTTGGATTGAAAAATTTTATATATTTCAATTGGGATTCCATCAGGCCCTGGGCTTTTACCACCTTTCAAACCGGATATAGCCTCAGATAATAATTGTGCATTGAGCTCAAAATCAAGTGAGTTTAAGGATTCACTATCTAGGGGAGTAAATTCTAATGAATCCAAGAAAACAGTTTGTGCATGGGGAGCTAGGTCTGAGTAATCTGAGCTATACAAATTGTAGTAAAATTTTGAAAACGTGCTGTTTATTTCTTTTAGGTCAGATGTAAACACTCCTTCAGCTGTTTGAATTGAGTTTATTGCTTTATCTGTTTGCTCCTGTTTGATACGCCAAGCCAACAACTTACTAGCCTTCTCACCTTGTTCAAAATATGATTGTTTCAGTCTCATTAAACTTTTAATTGCTTTATTTGTAGACAGCATGTTGTATTTAGCTCTTAACCTAAGAAGTTCTGTGTTTAGTTGGGTTGAAGGGTTATGAAATAGTTGTGTTTCTGTGCTTTTAATAGATCTATCTAGTTGTTCCAATTCTTGTTTGTTAGTTTTATGCTTGAAGCTGGTAAAACTGATCATTTGGCCTCTTAAGAATGCCTTAAAGGCCTCCCATCTCACTGTAGCCGAGGTTTGGTGAGTGTTCAATTCAAAATACATATCTATTTTTGCTCCAATAAATTGTATGAAATCTGGGTCCCTAAGCCAAATTGATTGTAAACGCCACTTAGATGAAAAGGAAAGATTAGGAACCCTAAGACAGAATGACACCGGAGCGTGATCAGATATTACTATGCTGTCATGCCAACTATTAGTAATGTGTGGAACTAGATCAGCTGAGACTAAATAGTAATCAATTCTTGAAAATGTTTGGCAAGTACCAGAATAGCATGAGAAAGAAAACTGATTAGGATGCATATTTCTCCATATGTCAACCAAGTTGAGTTCTTTCATAAAGTTAAGTAGTTCTTTCCTTGTTTGAGCATGAGAAACGTCTTTGCCTGTTGATCTATCTAACGTTGGAATGAGCGTACAGTTAAAATCACCTCCTATGATGTACCCTCCAGGAAGCGACGCTACAGACAGAAACAGGTGTCTAAAAAAGGCAGGGTTATCATTGTTTGCCCCGTAAATATTGACCAAATTTAGTTTCACAGACAGTATCACACATTGTACAATTAGATATCTGCCATATCGATCCTCAGTTACATTGATGAGCTGGAATGGCACCGAGCTGTGGATTAGTGTGATTACGCCCCTCGAGTGTGAGCTAAAGGAAGTAGAAAAAACCCGACCATGCCATCTTCTCCTCACTCTACTAACATCCTCAGGGGTCAAATGAGTCTCCTGGAGGAAAACTATCTTAGCCTTTAATTGTTGAATCCTTTTCATCACCTGTCTCAGTTTGACAAGTTTATTCAGACCTCTTACATTCCAAGAGGTGAATTGAAGGTCAGAGGCCATCAGAAAAAAGGAAAAATTATTTCAGCCATGGTATGTGTATTAAAGAGTAAGCTGCAGAGGGAAAACATGACAGATAAAGACAAGAAAATACAGACACAACAAACAACAATTAGACAATAAGGTGTAAATCCCCAAATGAAGTACACCCATCCCACCCACTGAGAACACTTCCCAAGGAGCCATCCAGGCTCGGCCATGAAGCCCTGCTGGTCCACCCCAGCACTCATGACGAAGAGGAACAGCATATAAAGAAACCCCATCGAACCGCAGCCCCCAGAAAATCAGTAATGAACTTAACAACCAATAAACTATAATGAAAATAAACACACATTTGCATGTCTTAACCTTAGTTACCCTAACCATATTGTAAATTGACCATGTGTATTAAACACAAAATAGAGCTGCATTAATATCCATTATAAACCATCAAGTCAAAGAATTGAAAAGATATGAATATAGAAATGCACTTACAGATATGTGACCATATTTGCATACATAGTGAGATATGATTAGACCACGTCTTATAATTGTTCACCTTTCTTGGACCTCTACCTGGTTCGTAACCAGGTTACGCTCCCGCTGGAGCTGCAGGACGAAGGACTCCGCTTCTGCTGCCTTGTCAAAAGCGTGACGTTTCTTCTTGTAGGTCACCAAAAGTGTGGCCGGGTGAACAACACCGTAGCGCAGCTCCGGTAACTCCAGAGAAATAGAAGACAGATCCTTTTTCACTTGGTCAAATATCTTGCGCTTTTTCAGAAGTTCGGCAGAAACGTCCGGGAAGAACATGACTCTGTTATTCTTCAAACGTATTTCTCCCCTCGTCCTGGCAGCCTTCATGATCCGGACTTTGTCCGCGTAGTTCAGCAGCTTCATGACCACCGCTCTGGACCGAGTCCCCGCAGCGTCAACCCGCCCGACTCTGTGTGCTCTCTCTATGATCAGCGGGATCGGGAACGTTTCTGCACCAAGCACCTCAGGCAGCCATTTCTCCAAAAATGCACACATGTCCGAACCTTCAGTCCCCTCAGGGAGACCGATAAGACGGAGGTTGGAACGGCGACTACGATTTTCCAGGTCGTCTATCTTTAGTTGCAGAGCTTCAATGGTAGTTTTCGTAGCAGTGTTATCGGCTTGCAGGGAGGCAACAGAATCCTCGCTAGCGCTGATTCTGTCCTCCGCTTGTGTAACACGCGCGGCAACAATTCTTATATCCGATTGCACCCCCTGGATAGCAGTTAGCAGGCTATCAAATCTCTTCACAAAGTCATCTTTCATCGAGTTAATAGCCGCCACGAGGTCACTAGAGCTACCTGCTTCCATGGCCGCCAGACCATCACCATCTGTGACTGTGGATTCGTTGTTGACGGGAGGCATATCCGAAGAGCCACTGCCAACCAGGGGAGAAGCTGCCCCGTCGCTGAAGGCCATGCTAACGCTAGCTAGCTTGCTGCTCCTAGACTGTTGCGCTGGGCTCAACATAGACGTTATTAAAGTCTTTTTGGAGGTTGGTTTTGAGTTCTTTGGTGCCATTTGGTCAGCGATAACTAGTACAGTTAACTAAAGAAACGAAAAGCAAGATAGTACAGGTTGTTCATTTAGTTTTTTAGAAGGAAATTGGAGAGGGCTCCACCGCACGTCCGTTCAGCACCACGACATGACCGGAACTCCCTTGTGTACTTTTTATTTCTACTGAACTTAATTTAATTTTCTATTTTTGTACCTGTAATGTTTGTTGTGAAGCACTTTGTTGAGCTGAGGCTCTAGTAAATGTGCTTCATAAATAAACTTTGACTTGACTTTGACCCTCATGTCTTAAAGGGACAGTGAGCTTTAACATTATTATGATGTTATTTCATCATCAGCTGGTCAAATGATTGCATTCCTTCAGACTAGCCAGCAGCAATTAGCAAACAGGTGGTGGAAGCTGTAAACAGCACATCTGTTAAGTCTTATATGATATTAAAACATTTTATAGGAACTGAAGGCAGCAGTTTGTTGGCTATAAAATGGCACTTTGTGCCTGGAAAACCCATAATGCTGCTCCTTTTTAAGATGCTGAAACATCCTGAGCATGACATCATCAATTCAGTCGTCGTTTCCCATCAGCTGAGGCAAACCCAGTAAAAGGAAAATAAGCAGTGCAAGTCCTGCTTATTCTTCTAATCAGCGCTTGTTTGGCAGAGTTGGCCGTGTAAATTAGGGCTTCATGAAGGATGTTGTTGCAGGAGGTAAACAGGCACCAGAGGAACTCTTCCCTTCCCTTAATTCTTCCCCTTTAGCCCATTTCTCAGCCTCTATTTATTCAAGTTTGTTGAAAAAAGGAGGAGGCAGTGAAAGGCTGTGTACACCTCACAGCTGGAAACTGATGGAGCGTTTTTACAACCCGCAGCGTCCTGTCTGTGAGAAAAGCCTCAAGTCAGTCCAAGTCCTTCAGCATTCCCCTCACTCCTCTCCCTCTTCCTGGTTTTCAGAGACCAGACGCTCTCATGCTCACCATCCGGCTTGGAGGTCCACTGTCAGGTTAGTCAGAGCAAATGGATCATGGGAAAAGATGTTAACTCTGTATAGGATGTTGTGTTGTTTAAGCAACCATACATCTTTTAGATAGTGTTTGGAAATCAAGATTTGAGAGTAAGAAGACTGACTTGCCAGAAACCATTCAGGATAAAGAGAGAAGCCAGAGGGAGGCCCTTGACAAAACACAAAGGAGGAGGGAGGGATGACACATTTTTCTTCCTGCCTGTGAAATGCTTCCTTTTCTTGGGACGGAGACTCTGCTGAATAGGATGGTATCCTGAAAGAAGCTGAGATTCTTTCAAACCAGCATGCAAACAAAACTCATTCCCTGTTTAGAAAAACACAGAACTGACTAAAGGTTTGGAGATTGTTCATCATTCTTAGTTTACAATAGAAAAAAAACAACTGTGTGTACAAAAACCTGGCATTATAACAGTGAAACGGAAACTTTTCTTTGTGGCTCTGTGTAACCTCTGTTTGTACTAACTCGCTCTTGAGAAACCTCTGGAACAAAGTTTATCTTCCTGATGAAGTGTTGGTGATTTGCAACCTCTCTCCTGATTGTGTGTGTGTGGGGGTGTGCAGGTGTGTGTGTGTGCAGGGGTGTGCGTGCGTGTGTGTGGAGAGATGTGTGTGTGTGTGTGGCTGCTGGCAGAAAGCCATTCAGAACCCACAATAAGAACTGCTGAGGCCCTCTTCAGCACTGACTGCCTCATGCTGTGTTCAATTTGTTCTTGAACGTAGAAACCTTCACCATGTTACAGATTTTTGTTTTCAAATTCTGACTTTTTTTTTTTTTACCAATTAACCTTTTGTTCAGAAGTAAATCCTCAAATTATCAATATTGGTTGCTTAATGTTTTGGGGAAAAAAGCAGGTATGTGATTGAATACTGTTCTGAGATTCATTGCTGCACTTTTAATAAAGAAAAGCCAGTTTTCCTTCAATACGTAATAACTACACTTAAAACTTAAAATGGATTTCTGCAGGTCCAACTCCAGGTTAATGAAACATTTAAAAAAAGGCAGAAGAATGTTCTTAGCACATCACGCGAGACACACATTGCTGCAAAATAATAAAAATGACTTAACTCATGCAGCTACAGTTCAATATTTACGTGTTTTACTTCTCTTTCATGATGGAATGTTTTGCTAAAAGGCTAGGTTAGCATTAGCGTTTTTATCTTTTGATAAGACTTGTTGAGAGCTCTGCTTATAACATATTTCAGTTCAGTTGCAGGAAATCATGGCCAAACTTAAATAAAAAAGTTCTCTTTCATGAGGTTTCATACTTGGCTTTGAACGCCATCAAATTTAACTCCTTGTGTTTCGGCTGCTTTCTGCAGAGCTTTTTTCTACATTTTTAAAAGTCAAATTTAATATTGTTCAGTTTGTTGAACTAATGGCAGCTACAGTGACAAAGTCTTCTGAACCTTTACGTAAAACAATTACTTTCTCTAGTTTCTCCTTCCTAATAACAGAGAATGACATTTTTTATGCTTTTTTAAAATAAAATATATATATATATTTTATATATATATTTTATATATATACAGTATATATTAAATATATTTTTATACTTTCACTGTTTTTCAAACAGTGAAAGTTCCAAACAAAAAATGAATATTTGTAATTCACTTCAGATAAGTTATATTCAGCATTTTTTAAAAACACTTTTCAAAAGTGTGTCTGAGAAAAACAAAACAATATGTCTCTCTTGTTGTTTTTATGACTTAATTGATAATTGATTAACTTTTATTAACCAATTAACAGGCCTTAATTAATTTGTGTTTTCTTGCACCTCTAATGATTAAACATTGTTTGTGCGTGGCACTTTCACAAATTTTGGTTCAAGGCAGTAAATTTTGTTTCCAGCGCTTTTCTCTTTATCCATGTGAGCTTGTGAGGACGTCCTGTGACTGGACACTTTCCTCTACTTTCCCCCTCATCTTTATCTGACATGAATCGCTTAAGACCAACACAAGCCAAACTAAATGAATTTCCTCCCTCACTGGCTGAGCTTTAATCACATTAGCCTAAGTGATATGGGAACACCAGGCCAGACACACACACTCCCTCCTCTCTCTCTGTCATTCAGCTCGGATAAATAGCCACTCCTCTGGAGCGTTTAGTTGTCCTAAGCTTCATCTTGGGATAATAGGCTGTGCACCCCCAAAGACCTCAGTGTGGAATGAATAGGATCAAGACAAGAGCAGAGAAAGCGTTGTAAGGGAAGCGACAGAAGAGCTGACACCGGGTAGAACCGCCCCAGGACAAACAGTCCAAACAGATGTTTAGTTGCCTTGAGGGCTCATTGTGCAGGACAACGGGGAGAGCTTTTGGACTGCTGATGGTTATTTGGGTGGTTGAACAAGATTTGATGAAACCGCCTCATGGTTAAATAGTGGCTCGGTTGGTGGTCGCCTGATATGCTGGAAACACCCGGAATGGTAAATGAGGACGGACTGGGACTGAGGGGGATTTTACACTCAACACGTCAAAGACTTGTCTCTATATGGAATTACCGGCATGAGCTCATTAACATGTTTAAGGGACATTTATAGACAAACGTCTTCCTGAACTTTACACGGTATATTTACTGTATGAAGTAATTTTCTCTTAAATCTCACAAGAATAAAGAAAACATGAAAACTCATCACACCTACTGTTTCTGCACTATGGGAATAAAAATTATAAACCTTTTGTTATTTTTCCACAAATGACAATCAGAGATAAAGCTTTATGTATATGTTGTGTTTCGTCTTATTATAAAATAATGATCTATTTTAGTTTTTCCTTCAATTGAATGGAGAGGTCTTTTCTGATGAAATTCTCTAAAAGCTGAAGCACACAGTTAATAAACTAATATTATTATCTTAAATAAGGAAAGTCGTGGCACTATCTCAATTTAGACAAATACAACCTGAGATAATGTAAAAGACCAGCAGCTCCACAGTTCCTTAGCTGCAAGTCTGCAGGGCTTTACTCATTTTTATTTTTTTAATCTATTTTTTAAGAAGACGCACCAGTTAGATGTTTTGTGTCTCATTTTTTATTTTCTAAAGATCAACACGGTAATGTTTGTAATAAGTTAGTCAATAATCTACTCAAAAACAAAACAGTTATTACAATGAAACTGAAAAGCATTACTGTGCATCGCTTTTACAAATTTTCTGAATTATATTGCATTTTAAACAATATTAGATTTTTTTGCTCATCTCAAAATGTAAATTTGGCATGTTTCAAAATTTTCCTTTTTTTTATTTTATTAACAAGCCGTTTAGAAACCCCCCCAGCTGAGTCCAATTCAGCATACAGAAGGAAAAAGCTCTGATTTATGTCAATATTTTAAAGAAGTCATTAATTCATTTGTTATAATTATACAGCAGCCTTAAAAACGTTCTCTGCTGTGTTGGATCATTATTAATAATTTAAAAGAGGAGTGAGCAGTTGATGTTACACAGCTTTGCATTTAAACATGATTTTACTTTTACAAAATAATCAGTCTACGTTGCAGCTGTTTTTCAGATATTAATGATTGAGTGTTAGTAGGATAACAGCAAATCTGATTTGTTCAGAATCAAACAAAATTTCACTCATTAACTAATACTTTTAGCCGATACTACAAAACAGCTAATAAACCCATCTTTGCTCAATAAACACTTCCACCCTGAAGAGTGTTGCAGCTCAGTTGCGCCACCATGCATCCATGGAAGAAATTGGTATCTCTATTTTTTATGTACTGATTCTATTGATCCATTTTCATGGATCAATAGATCCACAGCCTCGTCATATTCAGTCTTCCATTGGAAAGTTGAAAAATAAAGGAATGTTTTTTGCTCTTTAATCTTCTCTAACAAGTTTCTTCCTCTTTCCTCTCTTTGCTTACCGAAGCTCACAAATACATCATCGCAGGTAAGCACTTGCTTTAACCTGACACTTTCTTTCTCTCTGCTTCTGCTCGGTTTTGTTGTGTTTTGCTTGTAAAGACTAATCTTAATTAGGGATGTGCCACTGCTTTTAAAGAGCTTATCTGATGCTGATTGTGAGGCAGTTTTTCATTATACAGGCCTTATCCAAATGTCAGTCATTATGAGCAGCCTGGAGGTAAATGCCACACATAGCCACAAATAAGGGCAGCGGCATGCCCGGCGCTGCAGTCCGCCTGCAGGGCCGTTTATTCAGAGCCTCCATTTTCTGGAGGAGTTGTCAGGATTTAGCTGAATGGTAATTTAAAATCTGGTGAAGCCAGTTGGAGACGGAAGATTGTACACGGTTAAGTCCTCGCAGGTTTTTTACATGCTGCATTAAACTGCAACATGTCTGCAGTTCGCACTAATGTGGTTGAAACCAGGGAAACTCCCATCCACTTTTTCAGTACCGATAGCGATACCTGAGGTTTAGTATCGGCCGATACCGATCTGACACAGAAAAACAGCTGAACTGACTTAAAAAGTACATTTTTTTATACACAGACATAAATATACTGAACTATACATATATTTGATAACTCTGGAGCAGTACAGCACAGTTAAACACGCCACAGCTTCACAAGCTAACATGGACAAACAACTTGAATTTGATCAGTCAGTGTGATGAGGACTCTAACAGCCAATGGAAAATAAATAATAAGGAAACTGAAACTGATAAAACAATAGATTTACTAACTTGGTCAAACATCTAAAAAACAAACAAATATTTTTTCAAATGGTTCAGAAAGAACAATATGAAATTATAAATATAATGTAAAGTAAATAATAATGCATGATGTCACCACAGAACTAGACTGAATAGATCTGCCTTTATGGATCAACATGGAGGTAAATTATAGGAACCTACTGTATGTCAGTATGTGAAGCTGCTGTAAGCTGTCCACTTCATGTGCATACAGAATATCTGCTACATGTGAGGCATCAACCCTTCAAATGATGAACCTGATGTTTTTATGAGTGCAGTGGACAGACGGGATCAAGTCAAAAGTCATGAGGGATCAGTTTGCTTAGTGAAGGTTTCCTCAGGGATCTCATTAAGAACTAATGAACTAATTCAAGGAAAACGCTGCAGGTGAACCTGCAGAAAGAACCAGCACGATGGATGAAACTGTTAAGGACAGGATGAAGTTAAAACGACATTGTGATTCATCATTTTAAGGTGATTGATCTGGAAAAAAAAGAACAAACAAACAAAAAACAGAAAATGAAATTTTGTCATTTTTTTAATGGATTTGTTGGATGTGATTTGTAACCAGATTCAGTTTGAATGCTGACTGGTGTGAACTCAGGAATGCTGAACTGCAGCCAAAACGGGTCTTCATGATTATACAAACATGTCATTGCAGGGTTTTGACTTTGGAAAAGTTCTGAAATGAATGGTCATGGTTTCATTTTTTTACATATTAACTAATATAATAATGGTGTGTACCGACACACACCATGTGTGTTTACTTCCATATCTTCTGAAAATCTTTACAGAGAAGCAATCAGGATGACCTAATATGCAATTTGTTGACCATTTGGTGGCGCTAGCACGCATTTCCTTCCCCAGATTGGATGATTTTCTTATTGCTCCATGATGACACATGAACAGCACCCTCTGCTCTCAGCTGCATGGGGTTTGTGATTGAGGCGCTTTATTATTTCTCACTGGCGTGTTCCTCCAGCTGCCCTCTTCAACGGAAACAGATACTTCTGCCCCTTTTCAAAAACAACACCATTAACAATAGTAAAAGCAGAGAGCAAATCTTTTGTGGGCCCAGCAATGAATCCAGCAGAAAGCCGTTTCTTTCCCTGGCCAAAGTCAGATCTGTTGTTCAAGTTCTCCGCTTCCAGATCTCCTTTATCAGCCATTTTAATGTGACTTTCAAATGCAGTTCTCTGCTGTCTGGTTTAGGAGGTCAGTCTGGAATCAGTGGCTGATGGGATGGGGGGAAACAGTTCCCATGAGATTTGGTGTCACTCATTTTAAATGATGAACTTCATGAATCCTATTACTGTTATACTTCAAACTGCTCAGTCAACATTTGGGCAAAGAGACTCTTCAACAATGTTGGAAACTAACATACTGTAGAAATGCTAATATGTCCTCAGTTCGGAATATTCTACCTCCAAGACGTCAAATGGACAGAAGTGGTTTAACCAGTAGTTCTTCAGGCCTCTGATGGTCAATTAGGGGCTAGAAAGATTGCTGTTCTGTTTTCACTGTCGTCCTCTTGAATGTAAACTTATCTATACAGACAGCTAAACTCTGTCCGAGTCAAATCCAAGAATCAAACCAGTGTGTTCAGCTGTATGGTTTAATGAGGGTAAAACGTAAAACTTGTCAAAACCAGAAATAAAATGAATTAAATCTTCAAGGTGTGTGTGTGTGTGGGGGTGGGCGTGCGTGTGTGCGTGTGGGAGTGTGGAGGTTTGTGTGTGTGTGTGGCTGCTGGCAGAAAGCCATTCAGCACCCAAAATAAGAACTGCTGAGGCCCTCTTCAGCACTGACTGCCTCATGCTGTGTTCAATTTGTTCTTGAACGTAGAAACCTTCACCATGTTACAGATTTTTGTTTTCAAATTCTGACTTTTTTTTTTTTTTTTTACCAATTAACCTTTTGTTCAGAAGTAAATCCTCAAATTATCAATATTGGTTGCTTAATGTTTTGGGGAAAAAAGCAGGTATGTGATTGAATACTGTTCTGAGATTCATTGCTGCACTTTTAATAAAGAAAAGCCAGTTTTCCTTCAATACGTAATAACTACACTTAAAACTTAAAATGGATTTCTGCAGGTCCAACTCCAGGTTAATGAAACATTTAAAAAAAGGCAGAAGAATGTTTTTAGCACATCACGCGAGACACACATTGCTGCAAAATAATAAAAATGACTTAACTCATGCAGCTACAGTTCAATATTTACGTGTTTTACTTCTCTTTCATGATGGAATGTTTTGCTAAAAGGCTAGGTTAGCATTAGCGTTTTTATCTTTTGATAAGACTTGTTGAGAGCTCTGCTTATAACATATTTCAGTTCAGTTGCAGGAAATCATGGCCAAACTTAAATAAAAAAGTTCTCTTTCATGAGGTTTCATACTTGGCTTTGAACGCCATCAAATTTAACTCCTTGTGTTTCGGCTGCTTTCTGCAGAGCTTTTTTCTACATTTTTAAAAGTCAAATTTAATATTGTTCAGTTTGTTGAACTAATGGCAGCTACAGTGACAAAGTCTTCTGAACCTTTACGTAAAACAATTACTTTCTCTAGTTTCTCCTTCCTAATAACAGAGAATGACATTTTTTATGCTTTTTTAAATAAAATATATACACTGCTCAAAAAAATAAAGGGAACACTTAAACAGGTGTTTAACACTTAAAGTGTTCCCTTTATTTTTTTGAGCAGTATATATAATTTATATATATATATACTTTATATATATATATAAATTATATATATATTTTAAATATATTTTTATACTTTCAAACTAAAAATGAATATTTGTAATTCACTTCAGATAAGTTATATTCAGCATTTTTTAAAAACACTTTTCAAAAGGATCAAACCAGTGTGTTGAGCTGTATGTTTTAATGAGGGTAAAATGTAAAACTTGTCAAAACCAGAAATAAAATGAATTAAATCTTCAAGCAGCATTGGGCACCGTCTTTGATACAGAATGACTACAGTTCAGCCATATTTGAGGCTTTAGGGCTGTTAATCATTATGAATTGATTATTGAAAAAATCCTCGACTAATTTAGTAACTGATTAATCGTGACCAGGCCCCTCCAAAGCTTTTATTTTTTTTGGAGATGTTCAGATTTCCTGTTGTGCTTTGGTCACAAGCTGACCTTACACCAGACTTCATGAGTCCATTCATCTGAACAAGTCATCCAGGTCCTGGAGCTGCAAGGCAACATCAGACTATGACAATGCCACCATGATTTCATCTGGATGATTTCACCAAATTTGAGTCAGATCAGTTTGTTCTTTTTGGATAAACCAGTTGATCGATATTTCACCTTCTTCAGAGAATTTGGCCTCCAGTCTGTCTTCCCAGTCTCATGCTACGTTTTACTGCCACACATTTCAGACACCAAAATATTTGAACTCCTCCACTCGAGGCAGAGACTGGTCCCTGACCTTGACGGAGCATTCCGCCATAAGATATTAAAACTTGCATTTCAGTTTTGTCTTCTTTGGCATTCATTCAAGCTGCTTCAGAAGTTCTCATTGTCCTTTTTAAGAGTCGAAAACCAGCAGCCAAAAAAATTGATCACAGACTATTTATCAGCAGCAGCTCCCCCTTGTCTCATCCCTCTCACTGCCTCTCCTGCTTGGCTTCCTTTCCATGTCTTTCCATGAGATCAGAATGCATCCGCTGGCGTCGCTCCGACAACCTGGCCTGAAAGCGGTTGCATACGTGTTTATCCGTCAGAAATAACCTCCCTCAACCACAAGGCCACCCTGATTCTGCTGCAGACTTCCTCCTGATGTGTCTCTAATGCTCTCAAGGTGGAGGATCGGAAGGACACGGTTGGTTTTGGATGTGACCTTATCCGTCAAATTCCCAGAAGGCCTGGAAACATTTAGCAGGAAGGGCAAACTGCCTTTCTTGGAGTTTTTCTTCCCCCATAACTCTTAAGAGATTAATGTGAAGAGGCTTCCAGATGTCATTTGGTCTTCTACCTTATTAAGCATGTAATTGAGTTCAGGCTGATTTGTTGATAGTTGAGAGGTTTGACTTCAGCTTGGTGAGGGATGGACGGCTGCAGACAGGTTGTGTTAGGGAAACCAGAGTCGGGTTTATTTCTTCTGTCAGTCTTCTGTTAGTGAACATACAGAATCTGTTTGGAGAACTCTGTGTCAAAACGCTTAACAAGGAAGGAACCAGGAAGGCCTCAGCAGCCGAGTCCGGGTTCATTCAAGATTCACAATCCTGTCAGGGCTTCCTGTCCTCATTAAAGGGAGGATCTTAAACATCCTGATGGTTTATAGAGGATAAACACTAGACTCTCCTACAGAGTTTATCTTAGCTCTTGGCGTTTATCCCTGACGGTAAACATAAACTTTATTAATTAGATCTACTGTCTTCTGGTGGTGCAGGTAGGCCTGTCGCGATAAACGATAAATCAATGAATCATAGATAAATTAAAACTATCAACCTCATTTTAATTATCGGCTTTATCGTCTCTTCCGGCCTTTTTCTCTTTCTGTTGATGACACTGAATGAAAAAAGGCTCAACTCCGGTGCTCTCCACTGACATCTCCCTTCCTCATATCCTTAGTGTAAAGCCCAGCGCACACTACACGATCTTAGAGCTGTCGGCCCATTTTCAAAACCTGACCGACCACACATTAGCCGACAGAAATCTTAGGTATAACGGTTCGATCGTGCCGTGTGGTGTCCAACAATGGGCACGAAATAATGGCTACAAGTTCAGTTAACTAATTTTAAAACCAGGCACTAATCAATACTTTACTACAATCTACTGTACCTGCAATGCATGTGGCTAGTGTCAGACCTGACTGAATGAAAATCATTATAACCTATTTATGTCACGTTAACGAAGAACAGCTGAAAAGTCACCAGGTTTATCAACTGCGGTAGCAATTTCCCTCCAACTCCTCCTCTTGTCATTTCTATATTATTTGCATGAAATGTTGAATAAACATTAATGTTGTTTCCACATATCATCTCCAATGTCCGCTGGACTTCAGGTTGTCAGCTGTTAGGGATTCTCCTCTGTAATTTCCCCTCAGAAAACACAGAGGAGAATCCGTGCTTTCTGATTGGCTACCTGTCACATTCAACAGGCTGCTTTAAGTTCCCAGTCAGGGAAAACCCCTGATTTAGCTCAGAGCGGCCATGACGGTCTACCATAACACACTACAGGATGATCGGTATACAGACTTCATAATCTGCACTCTTTTGGTTGAATGCAGTATTTATTTCCACTTTGGCTTTATGTTGTTTAGTTTTTATTCAATTATATTTTTTGTTAATGGAGACTGAGAATCCATTTTATTTTGTCTTTGGTTGTTTTGTTTATTTTATTTATCAGTTCCAGTGTTTAGTGTTCTTTTGAAAATAAAGTGTATCTATCTTTGGCAGGAAATCGCATGCATTATTATGTCATTTCCATTAAATCAGTGTAAAAAGGTCTTCAAACAATATTATCGTTTATCGCAATAATTTTTGAGACAATTAATCGCTCAGCAGAATTTGTTATCGTGACAGGCCTAGGTGCAGGTTTACATGTCACTTATTGCTTGCTGGTTAGCCTGAGCGTTTATTTCCAGAAGAGAGAGCAGCTGTTTATTTCCTCAGGTGAGTGAAAACTTAAGAGTGTATCCTCCATCTACAGTACAGACCAAAAGTTTGGACACAACTGTGTGTCCAAACTTTTGGTCTGTACTGTACATCTGTGTGTGTTTTACTGAAGAAAGGCATGATGCTCCAAGCAGTGTGTGTGGTTCTGCCTGTAAGCTGTTGCTTCCAGCTCAGCAATGCCTGAAGGCAAAATCACAGCATGAAAATGAGTTTTTAACATAAAAAAGTGCCTCCCGTTAAAAATAATATGTAGATTCTGCAGTCGGCCAGATTTACCTGCAGGTCAAACACAGATCAAATCTGATCTTATTTGTCCCTATTTATTTAGTGCAAAGAAAAAAAACCTAACTTTTATATCAATGCAGTTGCATTTATTCTCAGTGTCTCACTACTGTTTCTGTTGAGTTATTTTACCTGACAGGATCAGCTTGTGAAAAGATGCTTTTTTTCAAATAGAAGTTATTTTTAGCATGTTTGAAAACTTGCAACAAAGTAAACTATTGTTTAACTTTTTTAAGTTTGTTTGCCTTAGTGGGAAATATTATTTTCAATCTAATGTGATTAATTGTTATCTATGAATTTAATTGTGTTTTGTGCTTGTGGCTCCTCTGTGTAGAAGAGGATTAACCACCGTCCCTAAACTCTGACTTGTGAGCTAAAGCTGATGCATTTATTGACTGAAACTTGGTGAAACATTTTTGGCACATTCTGCAAATTTTTCATTTAAACTGTTATACAATATTAGAAATGATGGAGATAATAAAATGATTCAATAAAATAAACATTTGATTGCCTGAAACTCAACAAAATGACACAAACATTAATGTGAAAAACTTTTCTGTTTCACCTCACATCAATGCAGTGTAAGGCTGATCGGTTCAATTGGGACTACTTAGCCTTGATACCCATTAATAAATGAACATAGAAAAAGGTATTTGTTAATCAATGAATAGCAAAAAATTCTACATAGGAGATATTTTTTCTTTCTTTTGCAGGATCTGAACCAGGTGAAGCTAAAACTGCCCCTTTAGTTCGCTTAGAATGTGTTTACAGATGAAGGGATTTGTTTGTACAGTTTTATCAGTGATTGGTCATTTGTTTGTACTGTTTTGAGAATGATTTTTCAGCATACAGCCTTTTTTCAGTCTGTTCTCCAGTTAAAGATTAATCAATAAGTAAACATTTTTGACTATACTTATGATACTTGATTAATCACAGTTAATTGATTAATTGTTTCAGCCCTGAAGAAAAATAAGATTTTTCAGCATTTCAGGGGAAAATAGTCCAATTCCTGTTTTTGGCTGAAACATTTGGTTTCATGGAAGGTCTCAGAAAAAAAAGTTGAATTTGAACCCAAGTTTACTCCACCAGTTTAATAAATAAAGCTACTGAATGTAAATTCATTATTGACTGAGGAACTTCTAACAAGGCGGTGATCAATTACACTTCATTGATTCAACTATTTAATAGTTCTCAGAACAGACTTAGTTTGTTCTTATTTAACGCTGTCAACAAACATTTGTTTGTTGACATTTGACATTTATATTGGTTATGACATTTCACTCAAACTGCCCTCTATTTATCCATTTGTGTATCGACACATTTGCATTAGATACATCATGATAGCTAATGATGCTGGTGGAGATGAGAAGCTTTTCTCTGCTTCACCAGGCTGATTCTTTGCTTCTGCTGCCACCTAGAGGCTGCTAACGGCGCAGCACAAAATCTAATCTCCTTTTCTGGCTGCTGCTGCTGGAGAAAGGAGGGAAAATGGAAAACGTCTCTTTTGTTAGCTGAGTGTCTGCAGAGACCTTCATGTTGTGAAACACAGCCTAGTGGTTCGTTATTCTGGTTAGATAAATAGGTTTGCAATCCAAGCATATACGTTTTTTATTTTTTTCAGAGGAATCTTGAAACACAGAGCATGAGAGGTCTGGAGAAAAGAAGATTCATTAGATGTGTAAAAGAAAGTCATTGTTACCTACTACTCTTAACGTTGATGAAACAACCATAACTTCTCATCTGCCATTTTTATGGCTGTCATAGCAACCTTACCTCTTTTCATCTGAGCTGAAATCAGAATTAGTTTCTTTATTTCGGCTTAAATAAGTATTTAAAACGTCGTCTTGCTCACCCTCTGTGACGAGCAGATCCACTAGGGGGCAGAAATGCTCCGACGCTGACTTTCAGCCGAAGTCACTTTTTGCATCTCTTCTTTGCCCAACATTCGGTCAGGGGGAGAATTCAGACCTGAACCTCTTCGCTCTCTTCTTCCTGCTTCTCCATTTTTCTCCACCTCCTTCTCCTCCTCCTCTTCCTCCCACGGAGCTAGAAACCCTATCGGCAAACCGAACATCAGCGTTCAGACGTATTCTGTGAATTAAAAACAACAGCTGAGGGGAGAAATGTATGGGATTCCATTTGTGTCTAAAATAAGTAGAAGTCATATGTGCAAATGTTGTTGGTCTATGTTGTTGCTATGTGTCTTTGGTAGATGTCTATGGTCTTAGTGCTTTATGGATATGTCGATGTTGCATGTAGATGTTGCATATGTCTATGTTGCATATATCTATGTTCTGAATGTGTTCGCTGCATAAGCACATGTTGCATATGTTATGTCTCTAGCTGCATGGTGGTTATTGCTCATTGTCATCTTGTCAATTCATCTCCAGTAAAGCAGTGAACCCCTTGCAGATGTTTTTTGTTATGTTACTCCCCCTGTTGTTGGTTCAAGTAGTTGTCTGAATGTCTTTAACTTCTGTCATTGGTCAATTGGTCAAATTTAGAAAATGTTGACAAAACTTGCTAGAAAATATAGTTACTAAATTTTGACTAAAAATTGTTAAAAAATATAAAAAGGGTTCAAATGGAGTAAGAATGAGTGTGCCTCACCTACACACTTTACTAGAACAATTTCACACTGATTTTGAGTAAATAGGTCACATGACTTGGAAGCTATTGAAGAAAACATATTATTTAATATTAAAATTATTTAAAATATTGAATATGACTTTAAAATTCAATAGAGTGTGTCGTGTAACCCTAATTACCACTTTGTTGTGTCAGGTGGTCACAAGGCAAGGCAGTTATTTACATTTGTTTGTCAGGAGTGTTTGGATCGGACATTTGTTGACAGTCCCTAAGTGAACAACAGAGCGCATGAGGAGGAAGTTGGAGGGAGCGGTAGATTAATGCCTGAAGAAAATACAAGGTAGAAATCTAAGCATTTTGAAAACACTTATATTGAAAGACCAATATTTTTGTAATATCTAATGAACTCTTTGATCAGACATGACCTACTTCAACACTTATTAATGGTGAAGAGAACAGGCAACAGCAACACTGACCAACGACATTGACCAATCACAGAAGTTACATCAAAAAACAACTGCGAAGGGTTCACTGTTGTCGCAGCCTTCGGTTCCAAAAAAGCAAAAATAAACTCCAATAAAGGCTGTGGGTGGTAACGGGTGGTTTCGGATTTGTACGCACTTTTACTGATTCATTTATTGTTAAAGTTGAAATAAAAAGTCTTGTAACTTAGTTGAAATAAAAAAATAGTCTCGATTTAATGTTCAACTGTTCCAGTGTTCAAGTGTTCAAATGTTCAAGTGGTCAAAAAATCATTCTACAAAAGCCTCCCGTCCACCCCAGACATTCACCAAACAATCTACCAAACAATCCACACCGCACCCAGCACCCGGTGTGTTCTTAATCGCTCTAATTGGTGGGCGGGTCTAACAGTTAACAATGTAAAATAATTCCAAATATAAAAATGAATTACAAATTTTGAATCTAAATTAACTTAAATATATTTCCACTACACAAAGAACAAAACAAAATTGGTAGAAATTATAAACTACAAAACCTTTACATAAATGGCCACGACATCCCGGCCCCTAATTCATGTACAAGAATTACATCTAACATCTGCATAAGTGGCCATTAATAAATGCAAAATTAATATCATTCGTAGACTTAGCTCTTCAACAATATTTTCTATTAACAAATACTTCATTTAAACATTAACTTATGCAGTAATCCATGTTATACAATTTTTTTTTTTTTTTTTTTTTTTTTAAGTCCATATGTCTTCTTAGTGAAAAAATTAAAAAAGGGAAAAACAGTCAATGTTCCATGAATTCCACGTTCTTCTCTTGTCCTTGTGCATGGTCTGTGTGTGTATAAAAGTGTAGGTAGTAGAATGAGATGTTCAGCATGTCAGTAAATGAGTATCAGTGTAAATGTAGAGCTAGAGGTTCCAGAACTTAGCTCAGTTGGAGACAAACATTTGCTGTCGTCTCTACAAAGCCTCCAGCAGGAGACATATCTTGTTGATTGGCTTCTCCAGCTCATTTGTTTTCGTCTTGACTCGAACACGTCGAACCAATCCACTTGCATCTGCCATGGTTTCTGTGATGCGTCCAATAGGCCAAGAATTTCTTGGTGCAGCCTCGTCAACAACAAGCACCACATCATCAATGGCAAAGTTCCTGCGAGTCTTGTTCCATTTCCGTCGCTCTTGCAACATAGGGAGATATTCTTTCACCCACCGTTTCCAGAACAGGTCCACAATGTATTGGGCTTGCCTCCAACGTCTCGGCATGTACAGGTCCTCCTTTTTGAACAAACCTGGTGGCAGCACAGGCTTACTTTTTAACTGGAGCAAATGATTTGGAGTAAGAGCCTCTAAATCATTGGGATCTTCAGAAGAAGGTGTAATCGGGCGATCATTTAATATAGCCTCCACTTCACATAAAACTGTGTGCAAGCCTTCATCATCTAGTGCTTGCTGGTTTGTGATGGAGCACAGTATTTTCTTTATTTCCTGCACCAGGCGCTCCCATACACCACCATGATGGGCTCCATAAAGAGGGTTAAAAGTCCACTTTATGCCATCTTGTGCTAAGCATTTTTGGATTTTACTTTGCTTTAGCTCTAACATGGCTTGTTTCAACTCACGATTTGAGCTGACAAAGTTGGTTCCGTTGTCCGACCGGATTTCCTTGACTTGTCCTCTGCGGCAGATTAATCTCCTGATGGCGTTTATGCAGGAATCTGTATCAAGAGAATGTGCCACCTCAAGGTGAACTGCACGACAGGTTAGGCATGTGAAGAGAACTCCATATCTTTTTACAATAGTTCTCCCTCTCTTCACTTCTATTGGTCCAAAGTAATCAGTACCAACATAAGTAAATGGTGGAAGATCAGTTGAGATTCTGTCAATAGGAAGATTTGACATTTTTTGCTCACCTGGCTTTTGTCGTTGCCTTTGACACACCATACAGTCTCTGATGATCTTTCTGGCTGCTGAATTAGCATGAGGGATCCAGTACTGTCGTCGAAGGGTAGAAAGCATGTGATTTCTTCCTCTGTGTCCAACCTTTTCATGGATATGTTGAAGAATGAGCTTTGAAACATGACTTCCTTTAGGCAATATTGCAGGATGTTTTGTTTCTTCAGGTAATGCTGCTTTGCTCAGTCTGCCTCCCACTCTCAACACACCATCATTAACAACAGGATCAAGCTTGTACAGATGACTTGACTTCTTCACTGCACCAGAGCTCAGAGCAGCCATTTCATTGCTATAGTGTTTTCTCTGTACAACTCTCACTATGGCTTCCTCTGCCTTGGACAGATCATCAATAGTGAGCTGAACATCTGTTTTATTGTCCTGTTTATCACACATTTGATTTCCACAGTGTGCAGTTAGCAACTTCTTTGTTTGTAGCATTTCTTTTAGTTTCAGGAGCCATGCTACACACCTTTTTAGCTTTGTCCAGCTGGAAAAGTACATTAGCAGCTTGGTGGTGGGACACACTTCTTCCAGCACAGCTGCACATGTCAGGACTTGATCTTTAACCTCTGGATCAGCTTCCAAATGGACAGGTAATTCTTTAATCACTGCTGGCCATTGGATCTCAGGTTTTGTGAGGAATTCTGGCCCACTGATCCAGGTGGAAGACTTTAAAAAAGAGCCAACCTTCATGCCTCGAGAGGCTGCATCAGCTGGATTCAACTTTGAGCTGATGTATCTCCACTGAGTAACCTTTGTAAGATCACGAATGATGGACACTCTATTAGCTACATAAGTTTTGAACCGTGTCGTTGTGTTTGCAATGTACTGCAGGACGGTTGTGCTGTCAGACCAGAAGACTGATTCACTCAGATTGAGTCCAAGTTGAACTAACAGCATTTTGTCCAGACATACAGCTAAAACTGCAGCAGCAAGTTCAAGTCGTGGTATAGTGATTTGTTTTAATGGTACTACCCTTGCTTTACCAATAACAAAGGAAACGCACACTTCCTGTTTGCTATTAGTTAGCCTAAGATAAGATACAGCACCAAACCCAGTTTCACTGGCATCACAAAAGTGATGCAGTTGTGCACTTCTTATTTCCCCAAATCTTTTGGGTGTGATGAATCTTCTGACACTAAAGTTGTCAAGAAGAACTAAATCTTTGATCCATTTTTTCCAAACTTGTGCCATTTCTGGTGGAATTGTCTCATCCCAGCCAAACTTCAGTTTACATAAATGTTGAAGAATCTGTTTAGCAGGGAGAATAACTGGAGCTAAGAAACCCAAAGGGTCATAAATAGAGCTGACAATGGACAAGATACCGCGTCTTGTTAGTGGTTTGTGCTTGCTTACAATGCTAAAGGTGAAAACATCCTGGTCAACATCCCATTGTACCCCCAGGGCTCTTTCAGTGGGAAGCTGGTCCCGGCTAAGATCTAGCATCCTTACACCTGTTGCTCTGTTTTCCTCAGGGATCTGCGAGAGGACAGAGCGCTCACTACACACCCATTTATTGAGCCTAAATCCGCCCTTGGCGCACACCTCAGTGAGTTGTTGATAAAGAGAAATGGCCTGCTCAACTGTCTGTACAGACCTGAGACAGTCATCTACATAGAAGCTGTGTCTGATTGTATTAATAACCTCTTCTGGGTACAGATGTTGGTTGTCATCAGCAGTCTTTAAAAGTGCATATGTGGCACAACTAGGGGAAGAGACTGCACCAAAAATACGGACCAACATTCTATGTTCAACAAGCTCTTTTGTGATGTCACCGTGGGACCACTAGAGAAAACGTAAATAATTTACATGTTCCTGAGCAACTCTGACTTGGTGGAACATCCCTTTAATGTCTGTCATAAGGGCTATTGGACCTTGCCGAAAACGAATGAGCACACCTAATAAGGTGCTAGTCAAATCTGGTCCCTGTAACAGCTCTTTGTTTAGTGATGTTCCAGCAAACATTGCAGCACAATCATAAACAACCCGCAGTGTTTTCTTACGGGGGTGGTAGACCCCATGATGAGGTACGTACCACACCTTTCCTTCCTCATGTTCCATTTGATCTTGTGGTACGATTTCTGAATGCCCTTCCACACTAACATTATGCATAAATTCTTTGTACTCTTCAAAGAATAACTTATCCTTCTGAAATCGTTTTAACAGACTTTGCGCCCTCTGCTGGGCCACCTGTTTGTTGTTGGGCATTTTTACTTCTGGATTACGAAAGGGTAACTTCAGGTGATAATGACCATCTTTAAGTACCGCTGACTCTGACATGATATCCATGAACTGTTTGTCTTCTACAGACATTTCAGTTCGCTCATTGCACTCGTGCGCCATAAAATCCTGATTATACTGACTGACCAGCATTTCTTCCAAACTGCTTATAGAGATACGGTTCACCTGAATAGAATTAGCAACATGTCCATTTCCTTCACTACCCTGATTGAGTGGACCATTAACAACCCAACCAAGGCGTGTTAGCACAGCATAAGGCCCACTACCTTCACTGTTAACTACTTTCCAAGGTTCCAATGCTTTGGGAGAATTTACACCAATGAGCAGCCCAATGCCAGCATCTATTGGTGTCAACTCAACAACTTTCAGATAAGACCATTTTCTTAAGTCTTCTTCTTTAGGGATGTTTTCTTTAGTGACAGGAGTGGACTGTTGAGTATAAACATCAGGCAACTTCAAGTACTCATTTGCTTTTAAAGCAGCTACTTCCAAACCAGATAATCTGTAGCTACTTGCGGGTTTTTCCTGACCCATGGTTTTTAGCATGATTTCCACTTTCTTTCCAGATGCATTTAACTGCATCATCAAAGCCTCTGTACAAAATGTTGCAGAGCTGCCTGGATCTAGAAAGGCATAAGTCTCCACAATCTTTGTCCCCTTTTCCAACTTTACTTTTACTGGGACGACTGACAGAACACACTCATTGGACCCGGCCCCAGTGTAGCTACCAACATTCAAAGATACAAGAGCATTTGAAATTGGTGACTCTTTACCCTCAGCCTTAAATGCTTGGTACTGCTGCTCTGTTGGTTTAATATGCAGAACAGTAGGGTGACTTTTATTACAGGTGAGGCATGTTAGACGTTGTGGACAGTTCTTACTCATATGTCCCTTCTGTAAGCAACCAAAGCATAAACCTTTACTTTTAAGGAATGTCACCTTTTCTTTGTTGGCTTTCTGCTTGAATGAGTCGCATTTTTCCATGCAATGATTTCCATCACAAAATAAGCACCGAGCTTGAACCAGCTTTGTAACCTCATGGTTAAACTGGACCTGTTTGTCATTGTTCTGTTTAGAAACCACAGCAACAGAAGTGGCAAAACTGCTGCTTTTGGTTTTAAAAGGAACCTTTGATGGTTTTAAAGCCATTTTTTCTTTTACAGTTTGACCTTCTCCATAAACAGGATCTAATGCAGCTTTTGTTTGTTTTTCCAGAAAATCAAGAAGATCTTTAAACCTTGCTCTACGATCATATTTTTCTGCTATGTCAACCACAATTAGTCGCCATGTATCACGAAGTCTAAAAGGCAACTTTGAAACAAGAATTCTCATATTGGTTGAGTTTTCAAGCTCTTCAATAAACCCAGCTTCATCCATTGTGTTGAAACAACTTCTTAAAAAGAATGTATAAGCTCTTAAAGCTGCAGCATCATCAGACTTTAAGACTGACCAATTCAGAGCTTTGTCTATAAATGCAGATGTTATTTTTGCTCTGTTACCAAAGTTCCACTCAAGCTGTCTTTTTGCTTCCTGATAAGCAGTTTGTGGACTCATGTGCATACAACTTCTCACTAAAGCTCTAGGCTGACCTGTGGTAAACTGCTCTAAGTAATAAAGCTTGTCCTGCATGTTATCTGTCTTAGTTTCTATTCCTTGCTCAAATGCCTTAAGAAAGGACCTAAAATGCAAAGGATCTCCACTAAAAACAGGGATTTCTACAGATGGCAGGAGTGACAGTCTTTGTTGTTTTACAAGCATCTCAGTGATTTCATTCTGCTTCATCATAATCTCTGTTAATGCACTAGTATGAACATCAACCTGAGAAGATATTTGTCTTGGGCTTTCCCCTTCTGGTTTCACTTTTAATGTTTCATTAATAGGTGTATCTTGGGGCATTGGCAAAGGTACAAGAGTAGACAATCGTTTCTGCGTTCTTGGAGCCTTTTGAGCTGTAGCAGCGGGTATGAACTCAGTAGATGTCGCAGAAACTGATGCATCCTGATTTATGACACCAGAGCTGGAAACATGACTTTTCTGCTCTTGCGTAGAGTTGTAGATTTTCATCTTTGCATCCGCCTTCACCAGCTTGGTTCTCAAAGCCAATGCTTCTTTTCTTGTTTTTAACTGAAGTTCTTCCAGCTCAAGCGCATGCTTTTCTTGCAGCGCATCCACCTCCGCCTTCAGAGCGGCTCTTTCCTCCTCGGCTTCCATCAGCGCCATTGAAGCCGCACGGGAACTTTTACTCCGCGAACTAGAAGCTTTACTCACTATACTGGGCGCAGTGCTGACTGGTTTAGCTGCGGACCCAGATAGCCTTTCAGAGTCTTTGCCAACCGTTTGTTGCGCAGTCTGTGAGACGCTGTCATCCGGCTCAACGTTACGGTCATGAGATGCCGCCTTTGATTCAACGTTCAATGCCGAACATACTTCGCTCTTCTGTGCATCTCGATCGCCATCCATCCAATTTTCGATGTCATCCAAGAACTCTTTAAAACTGATCAGCTTTGGTTCGTACCAATCGCCGTGATCAGTTTCTTTTTCTTCATCGCTAAGCAGTCTTTGAACTGAAGATTGCAAGTCCATAAACTCCGCTAAATAATTATTAAAAGTTTTCATATGCTCCTCTATGGAGGATTTTGATTCTCCCGCATCAATTAAAGCATGAATGTCATTTCTTTTTCTTGTCAGCACGCTGAGTTTGGCTCTGCGCCTTTTAATTAAATTAAAGAGTTCTTTTTCCTTTTGAAATCCTTCATCTTGTTCATCCATTTTCAACACAAATTTCGTTTCTCCAAATCCAAAAGAAAATTGTCCAAAACAAACTTTTCACTTTGCAGTTCAGGCTCTGCTCTTTCCAACAAAGCACCGCATTTACTCACGAACTTTGCGTCTTCTCCAAGTCCATTACGTGAAGTTTCAGTCCTCCAAGTTCGATCATCCAAACGTTCCAAGCCAGTCCATACTTTTTTAAGTCAAAAAGTATGTAATGATTTTTTGACTTAAATGTCGCAGCCTTCGGTTCCAAAAAAGCAAAAATAAACTCCAATAAAGGCTGTGGGTGGTAACGGGTGGTTTCGGATTTGTACGCACTTTTACTGATTCATTTATTGTTAAAGTTGAAATAAAAAGTCTTGTAACTTAGTTGAAATAAAAAAATAGTCTCGATTTAATGTTCAACTGTTCCAGTGTTCAAGTGTTCAAATGTTCAAGTGGTCAAAAAATCATTCTACAAAAGCCTCCCGTCCACCCCAGACATTCACCAAACAATCTACCAAACAATCCACACCGCACCCAGCACCCGGTGTGTTCTTAATCGCTCTAATTGGTGGGCGGGTCTAACAGTTAACAATGTAAAATAATTCCAAATATAAAAATGAATTACAAATTTTGAATCTAAATTAACTTAAATATATTTCCACTACACAAAGAACAAAACAAAATTGGTAGAAATTATAAACTACAAAACCTTTACATAAATGGCCACGACAACTGTTTTACTGCAGATGAATTGACAAGATGACACTGAGTAATAACCACGACGCAGCTAGAAACATAACATATGCAGCAAACACATATGCAACATAGACATATGCAATATCTAACATATGCGTCACCTACATATGCAACATCTACATGCAACATCGACATATCCATAAAGCACTAAGACCATAGACACATAGCAACAACATAGACCAACAACATCTACACATTTGACTTCTACTTATTTTTGACACAAATGGAACCCCATAGAACGGGCTGTCACCGAGACTGTGTTTTTTTATTATTATTATTAATTTATTTCTTATGGTGTCTCTGCTCTTTAGAAGAAGAAAAAGAAAATCCAGCTATGAGTGACAGGAATGAGGAAGTGGGAAGGAGCAGCCATGTTCTAATATGAGTTCATCATCGACAGCTCGGTTGTTAGAGACGGAGGGCGGCGGCTGCTTGTTCATCTTTAATTTATCAGACCAGCTTCATTCTTGACTTGTTTTGAGCATCTGAAGATAAGCTAAAACGAGGGGTAGGGGGGCTATCTGTTGCTAGGAGAGACGCAGCCCACTCATACATGGGGGGTTAGGATATCTACACAGTAAAAATGCCAGTGTTAAAATCTCAGGTGTAGTGTTAAATAAAGAGTGTGAGTGTTGTTTTGACACCACACAGCTTTAAAATAACACTGCAAGTGTAAACTCCGTAATATTTGCGTTGTTAAATTCCAGTGTTAATTGGTTGGTGTTGCTTAAGCCCCGCCTTCGCGTAACGGCTGCAGAGCACGTTCTACCTTCTGTCGTCACGCCACCAGCCAGTCGGTCGGTACGGCTTCATTTCGCCCACGGAAGACACAATTCTTTCCTAAAGGTGAGCTAAATATTCATACATGACCATTGTTTCGTTGGAAATGTGCTTTTTAGTTTGAGACTTCAAAGAGTGCACGATATTCAACCCATTTTGCATGGAAAATCCACCAAATTCAAGGTCCCGCCGTTTTGCCAAATCTAGGCGAACGGTAAATTTGAATTCTGTTATATTTGGTAAGTTCTAGTTGTCATTTTAAACCATGGATAATACTTGTATTTCTGTATTATTTGAAATATTGGCGATGTGTGTATCTAAAAAGCTAACTTTGCAAACGGTAGCAGATTCTGACTAGCTAGCTAGCTCAACACTCTAGCTTGGATGAAGTGTATATAGTTGACAGAGCTGACGTGTTCAAAGTGATAGTGGAAGTGATAAAGGGTTGGTTTAAAATATCTGTAAGGTGGCAAAGCTTGGACCGTGTCCCTTTTTTGTTATGCAGAAATGCTGGTTCAAGTGGAGTATCAGACCGTCCAGAAATGGGTTCGGGTTCCAGTGACGGATGACTGCTATGATTACTTGAAATTCATGCTCGAGGGTAAGTTGAGTACTAAATATGTTGTGGCAGCTGCCATTAAATTAAGTGAGCTTAAGGTAGTTTATCATAAATTATGCCCGAATGCTTATTAACCAACCCCTGTCCGTGTTCAAGTAATAATTATGTCATTATTTTTCATAAAAACGGCTATGTCAAACAATATGGGGAACATTAAAGATAAAATGTACTATTTCAACCACCAGTTCGTTGTCTGAAAATGTTATTCTAAATATTTTCAAATTATGAATGTAATTGACTCTTACCAGTTCTAACCATATGCTATAATGAGCATGTTAAGATTAGTATATTTGTTTCCTTCCAGTTCATGTTAAATTCAATTTGGCAAGTGAAATCTGTGTAGACCTGAAGGAATCTTCTGGAGTTGATGTGGATGCTGATATTTTTGATGAACTCCTGAGGTCTGCTACAGTGTCTTTCAAAGTAGTAACTAACACTTTGGTAAGATTTAAAAGCATTAAAACAAGTGTTCCTTCTAATGCATTTTAAAAATATATAAATCTGAAGTTAATTTTAAGTTGTTTGCTAATGAGTCTTCTAAACTTTATACAGTGGGCGCCGTTGACGAGAGTGAGGTAACAGACGCTTCCTTCAGTTCTGAAGATGGGTTAGCCTCGTCAGTTCAATCTCCAAGCTCAGCGATCTCATCTTCTACAGTGATCACAGAGAACACCAAAGCACAGAGATAACGACTGGCTGAAGGACCACCTGACGGCAAGATGGCAAAAGATGTGAGTTGTGTCAAGGTGGGAAATACTTTTACCCAACTTTTGAATTGGGTTTTTTAATGGTATTTTTTATTCTGTTAGATTGAGCAGGACTTCATCATGCTCTTTGGAGAAGACCTCTCGGGGAAGTTCATTGCAAGATGGCCAACGTTCTACAAACCAAAGGTCATCACTGTCAGCAAAAGCCTTCGACAGAGCGTTCACCTGGATGACCTTCTGTCTGCTCAGGAGGAATCAAGTGATTATGGTATGTATTGATAGATAAATATGTTCAACAGTCTTTTCTATGTATGCATTCTCAACATGGCTTGTTATGATTTTATCAGAATGGGATAGCGACTTGGCAGCCATTCTCCTGCTGGTTCATCTCTTGCCTCTAACCGCCAAAGGGAAGAAACATGTAAAAATTAGTGCAACTGAGGCAGCTGATCGTCTTGTGAAGTTCATGAAGGTATGTTTTTGACATGAATTATTGTGCTTCACTTACTGTAAATTGATCTCATTTTTACAAGACTGTAAAATGGAAAGTCATTATTTGGCATTATTTGTATTATAAATTTATAGTTATTTTTGGAGGGGATGGGAGAGATCAGGGTTAATTTTATGACAAAATGGAACAAAAAGTTGGTTATGGGAAAATAATGGCACAAAGAATTGTATGAGCCCATTAGAACTGATCTTTTCACTTAAGCTCACAGGAGTTTCCTTGCAAGTCGCATCCCCTTTTATGGCATGTTCACAGTTAAAGGAAGGTGGAAAATGTTCTTCATTTGTTGCTAGTGAGGGACTAAAACCCCACCATGTGCTGTCTTTTAATCTTAGGTGGGGACAAGCATGGCGACATTCCTTGGAAAAGTTGAATCTGCACAGCCCTTCCTCCTCTGCGTTGGAGAGAAGAAGAGCCGTATTCAGAAGTTCTACATCATCCTGGATCAGAAGCCCAATCCTTGTGTGGCACAGACTGCAGTGGCTGCCTTCGATGAACTTTTTAAGGCGCACTTTGTGTTTGCTGTGTCCTACGATGCAACCCTCTTCAACTTCTACACATTCATCCAAACAACAGTTTATGGGATTGATGCGGCAACAACAAAGGAGAGCCCCAGAGTCAAGGAAATCAGAGTGAGAATTAACAACACTTAAATATGCCAACATGTTACATTTGTAAGGTTCAGCACAGAAATTCTTCAACTCTTTTTCAGCATTTGAAATTTAGTTATGCTTTGTATCCAGGGCACAAGTTGCGTTTGAAATGTGGGGAACATAGCTGTTCATCTGTTTTTTACACATATTCTGGGTTCAAAAAGCACTTGATGAAAGAACATGGAGACACTATTGCCATAGATTCTGTTTATGTGGACAATGTTGGAACAGATAGTATTGAGACTGATGATGTTTGTGCTGATGACACATTGAGTAGTACTTCTGTGCCCCGCTACTATTTTGTATGAGCTGTGCATTGAAGGTCTGTAATACTGAAATGGGTTTAATAAAAGTTGAACTTTCCATTTCTGTGTATTGTTTTGAATATTTTTTTACCACTGGATTTGGTTAATATTGACACCTTGTGGGGTCAGTTATTTACCTTTTTAACACACATTATGTTTTGAGGTTAACACTACACTGGTGTTACTTTTGACATTATATTTTAACACTAACACCGTTGTAATGTTAATGTGACACTCGGTATTGTTGAATATTAACAATATCTGGTGTTAATCTAACAAAAAATGGGTGTCAACCTTTTAACACTTTGAAAAGTGTTACTTTAACACCAGCTGACTTGGACACATATAGACACTTTGTGGGTGTTAAAATTAACACTGTGGGTGTTAATTCAACACTGGCATTTTTACTGTGTAGGTTATGCTAATATAAGCTCTTTCACCCATGGTCGCACTTACTGTACATAGATAATGGTCAGGGCCGCTCGCTAAGTAGCTGGAAGTGGACGGGTGTCCCATCTGGTTTGTGTGTGTGTGGGGGGGGTGTGCTTATGTGTGTGTTGCTACCCCACCCTGTCCATCTACAGATTAAGAGACCAGTGCCAGATCCCTGACCCACAACTCCTATCTCTATACGCCCACGCCTCCACAACCTGACCCCCGCTCCTTCATTAGGCCGCATGGGAAAGGGATGTTTCCATTAGCGGGCCCCCACAGCCTCATAGGGCCCCCACAGCCTCCGATGTGAGATTTCAGTGCTGGACTGAAGAGACCCCACTCAAAAACAGAGGGGGTTAAAAGCGCTGGTGCTATCTGTGGATTAATTTTGGGATGGAGTGTGTGTACTGTGTGTGTTGGTATGTGTGTTGGTGTTACTATATGAATCAAATTCAGATCGTCAGTGTCATTCAGATATCAGCTAATATCTTTAGACTTTATGAAGTCTCATGATCCAAAGTTTCTGAAGATCAGATATTAGTTTCTCATGCTGACTTGCAAAACTTATCATGAATCTTAAACCTTTGGTGACATTACAACTACAAATCTCAGTATATTTTATTGGAATTTGATGCAGCAGGTCAACTGAGCCTGTCACAATAAATCAACGAATAACATAATAAATTTAAACGAGTTTGATTATTTCCATTTTGATTGTTTCTTTCTCTACCAAAAACTGGATGATAAAACTTTCAGTCTAGTGTTTTGGTCTCAACCAGCTGCAAACATTAAAGTTTGCAGCTGCAGCATTTGAAACATACCCAGTTCCAGCACGATTCATTGAGCCATAACCTACATTCATACAGTAACCTCCCCCCCCCCAGGCCTTTAACTCAACCATCCATCTGCTGCATCTTCTCCTCGGCTGTCTGCCCCACAATGGATCCAGCCTTCTTGTCCCCAATCCATCCGTCCAGCCATGCAGACAGACCTTCTCCTCAGGCTGTGACCCACTGGGTTTTGTTTTTGGGGTTTTGTAATAATCCAGGCCACTCCCCGCATTAAAAGACTGAGTTTTGTCTGGATTGGTTTACCGGAGGCCTCCATGTTCTTCCTGAACTTCGCACAAATGCCACTCAACAACACCAACAAAAACCCACTGCGGTGCTCTCCACACGGCGTCCAGCCATATTAAAAGGGCATGTAATGGATATTTTCTGACACCCAAACAATAAATAACAATGTACATTTGAAAGGCGACAAACAAAAAAGAAAAAACGAAGCTGTTGGGAGTCACAGACTTGTGCGTACGCGATGCCTTTAATCAGCCCACGGAGCGTGCTTTTCTCTTCTATTTCAGTCCCAATTACCATCCGTGACAGAGATGGATTTGGAGTTTGACACGTCAGCTTTCATTCGATGTCACTGCCGCGGCGAGGACGCGTGTTTGTGACAGAGCCGGGAAAATAACAACGCAACATATGGGGCTTTATGACAGAGCTGTACGGATCCAAAATACTTTGACTTTATTGGAAAACGTCTTCCATGAAGACGAATCAGGAGGGCTGCAGCGTCTACAGATCCCTGCTCTGAATCCTTCATAACCTTCAGAAACGCTGCAGGAGTGTTTAAAAATGATAGTTGATCAAACTGTGTCTCTTTTTAATGTCTTCCTATATAAAGCAAAGAGCTCAACAGTGTTTGGAGGAGAGACAGCTGCTTTGTTTTAATAAATTCTCCAACGATTCTCTGGGGTCATTTGGAAACGACTCAGGAAATTTCAAGTTCTCCGTTTTAATTTCCTCAAGTGTCTCCTCCCATTATCACTGAAATTAAGCTATAATCCATTGTACGGTAAACTGAATAAATTGGTTTGGGGATTTATTTAGCAATTTACCTTATTTATGAGGTGATTGTGCCCTGTGGTAAGATCCATTTCTCATTTCAAAAATATTATGGTTCCCTAATTGATAAGATAAACAGGCCATTATTTGGTTCCTTTGTTAAACTTTGGCAACCAAATTGATTCCTCCCCACCCTACTTCCTGTCATGTAACACTAATCCATGTTCTCATTACTTCATGTAAGGGAACATTTTTATCAGATGCTTTCAATTATGATGTGTACTCAAGGCTAAATAATTACATATGCTGAAGACACACAGACTCACACACTGCCTTGCAAAGCTACTTTCCACACAGAGTTTTCACAGTATAAGCTAGTGTAGAACTGTGTGGTGAAGGAAAAATGAAACACAATTTATGATTATTTTGGCAAATCAAAATCAGAATCAAAAGCATTTATTTGTATTCTGCACTGTTAACTGTGGTACCCTCAAATAAATACACAATCAATGGCTTTTATAAGATCAATAATTCATCTGTGTGTCACAGAGTTTATTTGTGTAATATATCCTACAGTGACCCATTATGAAACAAGAATGAACATTTTGTCAAATGCAATTATCAAAATCATCAAGCAAATAAAAAAAAAAATTATATATATGTACTGTATATATACTGTATATACAGTACAGACCAAAAGTTTGGACACAACTGTGTGTCCAAACTTTTGGTCTGTACTCAGTTCAGACCAAATGTTTGGACACACCTTCTCATTGAATTCAATGAGAAAGTGTGTCCAAACTTCTGGTCTGTATTGTATATATACAGTATATATATTGTTTGATGTTCCAGTTATTTGGAGTCAAAGGCAACTCTGAGCAGGTTAGTCTTTAGCTTTGATTTAAAGGAACTCAGTGTCCCAGCAGTTTGTCAGTTTTTTGAAGTTTGACCCAGATTAATGGTGCATAGAAATTGATTATTGATTCTCCATTTACAGCTGCAACTTTTCAATCCAAAGAGCCATTTTTGTTCTCAGTTCAGATAATTATCCTGTTTTGAGCCACAAATGTTACAACCTTTTAACAAAAGATGTTATATATTTGAAATAGTAAATTTGCTGTCATTTTTTTTGAAGAATTACAAATTTACTTCTATTTTTACTTCAATTCAAATAATAAAAGAAGAAACTTAAGTGATCCCAAAGAGAAATTAAATGAATACCTCTATTTAAAACCTAAAATCACATTTTTGCTCTGAGCAGTAGCTCCTATAATGAGCTCAGCAGTTCTACCAGCTGTTTGCTAATAGCTGCTGGCTAGTCTGAAGGAGAGGAGTGGGGGAGGAGCTGCTTTGTGAGGTGTAAGCTTGGAAACTGCAGCTTTTAGGAGGAGCTGTGTTAGGAAGGCGGAGCTAGGTCCATCCAGGCGTTGTGCACAGCTGAATGGTTGCCATGGAGATTAAAGGATTTCTTAAACATGCATGAAAGAATCAAAGCAACACCCCAGGTTTGTTTTTGATGAGGAAATAACATCATAACATGATGTCAAGCTAAAACCACTTGATTTTATATAATACTGGCCCTTTAAGACTTCATCCAACTATACTGTGTGGATGCTTTTATTCCATAAAGACAGATAAGCCGGATTGAGCTAAATGCAGGGAAATTCTTGAAGAAACTCTGTTAGACTGAGGCAGCCCTGAACATACAGCCAGAGCTGCAGTGGAAGCATTTGAAATGTTTTTCTAAGAATGAAAAAATATGTCTCTGTCTAAGTCGTAAAAATGGTGGACACAAACCCACAAAACCTGCAGCCATAATTGCAGGTGAAGGTGGTTCTATAAGGGAAGAAATTGCATATCATTCATCATCCCACTACACCATTATGCATTACTTTCTGCTGGTCAAGGCATCTTTGCAAGGTGTAAGTGCAAAGGTGTGAAAGGTAGTGCTGGAAAGCAGCATGGAAATCCATGAAGGACTGGTGGGATGGGAGAGTTGGAAGCTGCAGTTGGAAGAACGACTAGGAAAGCTGGAATAAGGATGGAACAGAGGAATCAAACTACGCTGAGGTAAATTTTCCTAATTGGCACTTTCGGCCATCTTGTCACAAACCTGCTTAACTGGCATGCTGAGAGAGCGGCGGAATACATCAGCAGCTACTGGAAGTACTGGGAGTCCGCCTTTTCAGAGACACAAACCGGAGAGACGAAGCCGACTCATCAGCAAACAGCATTAAACATTTACGCTGACCTACAAATGCTGACAGCGCCTCCTTCAGTCACACCCTCTGCCTCTCGCCCGTCATCTTTATATTACCTGCTCCACTGTCTGCACAGAACGGCCAGCTCAGACTCTGTTTTCCTGGGCTGATAATGAGGAAAAACCCAGGAAAAAAAACGGCTGCAAAACAAGGGACATGTGATGATGCTGTTAAAGATAAAGCAGAGCGGCGCTCTTAAGTCAGACTGTGTACTTCTGTTAAATAAGTGGGAAGCTCTTATGGTTGTCTTCATTTGAGAAAAAGAAAAGAAAGTGAATCGACCCACATTTGTAGATCTGCTGCTTTTCTCTTTGGAAAGCTGCAGAAAAAACATCTCATTAGTTTCTTTAGTTTAGTAACTTAAAGATCTTGATGTTTTCCACTTAATGAGGCTTCCAATTCACCAGAGTGTCGTTTCTGTTTTATATTTGTACAAACCACAAATACCTGTAATTTCAGGGTTTCTCGTCCAACAACAACATTATTTTTTCATACCTTGTTATTGCTTCTTTGAAATGCTTGTTTGTTGGTTTTGAAAGACAGTTTTTACCCAGAAGCTCTTTTCTTTTTAATGTAGACACCCAGTCTCACTAAACCTCCAAGAACGTACAATGGAGAAGATATATCAATACTTTCTGGCGCCTTGCTAAAGTGTTTCTACTTCTTGGTATTTTCATATTTTCTGACTTCACAACAACCAACTTCAATCTATTTTATTGGGATATTATGTGATGGACCAACACAAAGTGAGCCATAATGGGGAAGTAGAAGGAAAATTAAACATGATTTTCAGAACGTTTTACAAATAAAAGTCTGAAACGTGCAGCACAAATTTAGATTCAGACAACACACTCTCCAAAAATAAAACGCAGTACAGCTGTGGGTATTTTAATTAGCTGGTGTTTACTTTGACAGTCCATTTTAGCTTTAGTCATAGACATTTAACTAAGATGTTATTTAATGAGTTCATGACAATATAATCATCATTTTGTTTTTTGGCTGGTTTGAATCAACTAAAGAAATTAAGCCATGGAGGAATTCCTGCACTTTGGACTCGTTTCACATTGGCCCAAAAAATCAAAGACCTGCACCTCGTTTTATCATTCAGGTTACTTCTCATTGGTCCAGTTGGATTTTATCTGGGCTGAGTGTTATCTTGCAGCAAGAAGACTTGGACTTAAAGTTTATTATGATATTTTGTGGTTCTACTGTGATAATGGTAAAACTGAACTATTTATTAGATATTTTTAGGTAACTGTATGACTGTGTCACAGTAATTACAGCCCCTCAAACACAAAGACTCTTGAAAAACATTCCCATTGGACAAATGGGAAATAATAAAAAGAAAATAATAAAACTATAAATCCTGACAATAAGCACAGTCTTGGGGATTTTAAACGTCATTAAAAGGAATTTATGATGTCAACAATGAGTCAAAATTCATATTTTGATAAGAAATGTATCACGCTAAATGATGAATGATACAGTAAATGCCCACCTGTAGTTCTGGTTTTGAATCTCCTCTTGGTCTTTTCTGCTGGGAGGTTACTTGTTCTCTCTAGGTTCTCCAGAACCGAGTGGTTCCGGACAAATCCCAGTGGGCCAGCCTGATGTTTGAGTCACAATGTTGGATCTTCTTTTTTTTAAATTATGTACATTACTCTCACTGTCCCTTCGGCTGCGTCCACTTTAATCGTGTTGAAAAGCTGTACATGTTGTAATGACAGTGGTCACTAGGTGGCGTGGCTGTTGCTTGAACTCTTTTGTTGTTCTGCAAGTAGATAAATTAGTTTACTCATTGAGTAAATATTGTCAAAATTAACATAATGAAGACAATGATGGAGCCCTGACTCCGACTTCACCCACTACAAATACAACCAAAACAAACGTGCTAGCCTAGCGCTAGCAGGAGAAACGTCTCCTGGTCCTTAGCCAAAAAGAGAGAAAAATCCTCCAACTGCTAAAATCTGGCAAGACTCTGTTTTTATTTACATTTTATGAAGAAGGAAATTGCGCTCATGTCTTCTGACTTTTTCTTGTTGCTTTTCTTTTTCTTGCCCCCACAGGCAAGGAGGGGAACAGGTTTTTCAGTTGGTTTGGATCATTTGACTCAGTGTAGTGTGAAAAAGAACCACAGTAACTGAAATGTAACAAATGTTGCAGTTTTGGTTCCTAATTGAACCGAGTCTACCGGTTGAACCGAGTCTACCGGTTCAATTGGTATGAAAACTCTGGTGTGAAAACTTCCTCAATCTCTTTCCTCAAAATTCTACAGCCAAATACCATTTTATGACATTGTGGAAAAAACGTGTTTTGGAAATTTATCACAAATAGAAATCACATTTATGTAAGTATTCGGAGCCTTTGTTGATCCACAGTGGTGGGAGAGTGTTAATGGAAGCATGGATGATGCTAAGTACAGGGCTAAGTACAATTGAAGCCAAATTCACACCACATCCATAGTTTCATTTCATAAAAATTTACTAATAAAGTTTTTTCTTTCACTTCCAAATGATGGACCACTTCATGTTGGTTTGTCACAGTAAAGACTACACATATTTGTGTTTTTATAATTTCAAGGAACTAGATAATTCCAGTATAGTTTCTTTAATGGGAAATAAGACCAGGATTGTTTTGACCTTGTGTCGGTAGCCTTTGTGTCCAGCGTCATTCTGTTTTTTTAAGGAAACAAAATATGCGAGACAGACTGTTTATCATGATTGACCACAGATGTATTTTTTGCAGCTGCAGCGCACTCTGCCGTGGAAATGGCTTGGTCAGGGATAGAGGGAAGAAAAACAGCGAAAGGATAAAAAGAGGAAATGATGGTCGCTTTCAGTCACCGTCTCCATCTCTCCCCTTCTGTCTCTTTCTCTCTCTATTGGCGTTCAGTAATAGATGTGATGGAAATTGATTTCCAGATGAATTATTTTGTGTTCCCTCAGTTTGAGAGAGCTTGTAATTCTTCCTCCCTCTAATTCAGATTGTCCTCTGCTGTTCATCTTCTAGGAAGGACTGTTTTAATCATCTATTTCAATATTATAGACAGTTTCAGTGACTCTCTTCACCTGAAGCCTTCCCTGTCCCACTTGAGCACTACCTTTCCTGTCGTATAGCAGACAGCTGATTTTTTGATCGATACGATGGAGTGCAATGAGAGGAATAAACATAGGATTGCTGAGGGGGTGAAAAAACTCAGCATTTTAAAGCGTTAGTCACCAAATCATTTCTCCTTCCTCACCCCGCCAGCAGTCTCAACTCTTCTACCTGCAAATCATTGCACTGTTAATCTCCAGTCAAGTCCTATCCTGGTGAATGAATGTCAACCAGATTTTTGCGAATCAGAAGGAAAAGTGGCACGAGAAATGACTTGTTTGTTCGGCCCACTGAGTAGGCTTCACCACCAGAATCAGATTCTGTTTTCTTGGGTCTCCATTAGTCCTCAGGGGTCATTTTCTTTGTTTGTTCCTTACAAGCCAAAGCAGCAGATAAAAAGGCTGGAGTGTGGCTTATCGACAAAGGAGGAGGAAGAGGTGGTCGATGAGTCCAGATTATTGAGCTGGGGATACGGGACAGAGCTGAGATAAACTCTGGTGAGTAGATGATCAAGCTCACTCCAAGTTATGTCTTGCATCATCAGCTGTTTGGGTTTGGGAGCTAAATCCAGCTTTGAGCCAAGGTCGGATTTTTGCACCCTTCAGTCTCTGATAAATTGGAGTTTCATATCGCTGCTACAGATGGCCATGACCCATAATGCTTTGTGTTGCTTAGGAAAAGAAAAGAAAGGTCCCACTTTTCAGAGAACAAAACAAGTTTTTCTCTGTGAGAACAGCTTATTTTAAGGTTCTGTGTCTTTGGGCATAATGTTCAGTGTTGTCAACAACATGGGCATGGGAAAGATAAGAATACCAGCATGAGAAGAAATGAGACGCTGTGACGTGTTTGTGTTCTACTTGCAGTTTATAAATCTAAAGATAAAACTGGGAGAGAAAGGAACAAGCTTGGTCCTGACGGTTGGATGAAAATGTCAAGGTGGACCGATAGTTTACTTAAATGTTAAACTTTTTAAATATCAGTTATTAAAGGTGCATTCACACCTCACACATTTATTTCACTTTAAATGGACCAGAGTAGGTCTCCTCCGTTGACCTGGCTCTTTAGTGCAGGTAAGAAAACATTTGAGTGAATCCTGGTACAGAAAAGCGACCAGGCTGGGACTGGCTTCTTGAGGCGGTCTCAGTCCGCTTCCAGACGGATTCCGTTACGGTTTGCCTCTGGTGTGAATACATACGTGCCTCGATCCGGACCAATGGACGTCTGTCTGGACTTCATGAGTCAGCACTCCTGGGCGTCATGGCAACAACGAGCCCTCATGGCTGCTAATGCTATGACTGTATGTGTTGAAATTGTACCTGATCTTCTGCTTTCTGCTTAGCGGAGCTGCTGGCAGTGTGCTATGGGTCATAAGTCAGATGAGGCTGTTCCAAAATTCATATCACATATCGATAATACACTCTAAATGTCTGCTGCCGTTTTTTAAACATGTCGTGTTGCTAAATAATCACCAGGTGGCACTAAGAAGTACTCAATTGATGTTTGAAATGGATTTCCATAATTTCCAATTGTTAAACTTTTAAAGCATGCTACACTATAAATCTCCAAATACTGTGGTGACTGAAAAATAACCTGGTACATTACTGCCACCTAGAGGTAGAGCTGGACTGCATGGCTGAAATACACGAGACACAAAAAGGGTTTCATTTTAATCTATTGATAAGTATTGATTTGGTTTTTGTTGTAAATCTCTCATATGCCCATCTGGTGATGTGATCTGCCCTTTTTTAACTTCAGTTTTCTTTCCTGATGTTTTATTTTTAAGCAGTTATGAGGCTCTGTGGTGAAAACCTGAAACTGCTGCTGTGCATGTTACTCAGCAGTTTGTTGCTAGGCAACCAAAGAGTGAGTTGATGCCACCAACTTAGCTTAGCTTGCCGTGAGAGGTTAAGTGGATAAAACCTTTCCTCAGCCTACTTCCCCCAGAATGCTGTACAGTTCTGCACCAGAGTTCAGTGAGATTATTGAGCACTGCATATTGTCTATTGATGTTGATCGCCTGTGTATTGTGATATACAGTACAGACCAAAAGTTTGGACACACCTTCTCATTGAATTCAATGAGAAAGTGTGTCCAAACTTTTGGTCTGTACTGTACGTATGTTATTCATTTAGCGGGCTGGGGTGCCTGGAGGCCCATAGTAAACCTCAAAGTTTGTAGGACAGCAGCAGATGATGAGGAGCTGCCTGGCCTCCATGTCTGCTTCTCTGTTATTCAGTCAGCGTCTTGTGCATCACCTGAGGGTTTGGTGCTCAGACTTTGAGCCGGAGCTCATCCAGCTGTATCGTGCTCGTTGGGATTCATCCAGAGTTTGAAGCCAGGAGGCCAGGCATCGTCCAGGCAGGATATCTTAGCCAAGCGAGAAGACCTCCCCCTGGGGCGCCGCTCTACAAACCCCTCCTCCCAGCCTGAACTGCTGGACGAGCCCAAGGATCCTGACACCAACTCTCAGACCTGCCAGCTCAACTCAAGCCACACTGCTTCCTCAGACAGATGTGCACACACATCACCCCAACACACACATGCACGCTCCCGCACCCCCCTACACACACACCCCCACACACCCCTACACACACACTGATTCTCCTTCTCAGACAGCAGGGTCTTGAAGGTTATGTTGCTCAATTTCTCTCCTTCTTTTCCCACTTGGGCTCTTCCTCTATCTTAGCAGCAGCCGCCTGCAGCCGCCTGCACCTCTCCCACCAGCCATTAGCCTCTCGTGTCTCGCTCCTTGCTGTCATTTCGGCTCCCCTGTGTTTTCTTCTCTCTTTTTTTCCGTTTGCCTCTTTTTTCCAAGCTCTTAACATCCAATTCCTCATCTTTTGCCTACTTTCACCTGAATCTTTGAAATACATCTCTATCTTTTTCATTTTCACACTTCTCCTAGCTTTTGCTATCTTCACATATCACACTTCTTCTACCTGTGTTGACGCAGTGGATCTATTCCACAAGTCTGGACCGCTCAAACCAATCCCACACAGCCCCCTCCTTCTTTCCATCTCTTTCTCTCTCCGTCTACCACTTCTGCTCTTTCAACTCTGCACTAATTTGCCTCCTCCTCTGAGCTTGGCCCCGGCTCCAGCTCCTTTTCCCCTGAGATGTGATTGCCTGCAGAGCGTATGTGAGAGAGAATGTGAGATATTGCGTGAGTGTGGGTGAAAAAGTTGGATTTTGTGTTATTTTTTTAATGTTTCTCTGTGAAGTAAAAAAGCACATAGTGAAGCTTATGTGTGGGTCTACGTTATGAGATGAAGACAGGGTGTGAATTCAGTGTGTAGGGGTGTGTGTGTGTGTGTGTGTGACTGCTCGCATCCCCCACCTCCTTGTAATGAAGCAGATTGCATTAAGAATACTGAAGTGCCTTGGGATCTAGAGAGGAGTCAGCCTCAGGTTTGAAGCGCCCCACCCGCCACACACTCACACGCTCACCCACGCACACACACCCATCACTCTGCCCAATAGTTCCCTCAGGGCAACTCAGCAGCTAGCAAATCATTTATCACACAGTAATGGCTCTGATCATCTCTCTCTCTCTGTCTTCACTTAAGGGGTTTGTCCTAGATTTTCAATCACAGGGTTGCTACGCCATCACATACACACACACACACCCACACACACCCACACACACCAAGGTAGAGTTGCAGGATGGGTGTGGAAATATTACACATCTCCAACATCTTCAAAACATGGTTTACAAAAATAATAAACTTGATGACCAGCTTGTAACACCAAGGGATGGATGGACGGACAGACGGATGGATTGATGGATTGCTTGATTGATTTCACTGTGAAAACTCACAGGTACCAGCCTGGTCTGTGTCTAAAATCCACTGAAAGCATCATTTTCTAAAAATATTCCCTCATTTGTCGGGTTTTAAAATGAGTCGTACATAAGAGTTTATTCATGTTGGTTTGACAAGTTTGTTCTCCCATCTTGGTACATAAATCACCATAAATCAAGATGGTTAATTTGTTAATTGGTTGATTGGGTAATTGGTTTCAGCAGCTCTAAACTGTTTCTAATTCAGATCATAAAGTTTGCCAAATCCTTGCCCAGGTGGCCAACTAATATGCCTGATTTAAAAAAAGAAAAATTACAAGTTTCTCAGCCAAAATAAGCATTTTACTTTGACACAGTTTGGTTTTGTTTAGACCCCCCCTCTTTTCTGAAGGCATGTAATGTTCTGTGTGGGACTTTGACAGATTCCTCTGCTTTGTCTTGTTAGAATAAAAACTGCTGTGTGGTTAGCTTCACCAGCCACCGCCCAGCTCAACAGACAAAGAAAAGAACATCATGGAAACAGACAAATCCAAAGAACGGGGCATCACTGCTGGATACACACGCGCATACACCCCTACACACGTGCACCCCCCCCCCCCCCCTCCCCACATACACACACACACACCCACACACACACCTTTTGAAGACTGCTATCTTCAAAGGGGAAAGAAATTCAAAGATTACGACAGGAATGAAATAATGTCTGACAGTGTTTCATCTTCACAAGAATCAGCCGGTGTCAGATTCTTGTTGTTGCTATTTTATCCGTTCGCTTAAAGCAGAGCGGAGCAGTCTGATTGGTCGGAGTGAAGTGGCTTTTAATCCTCACATTTAGGAAAAAAACAATTTCTTCTGTCTGACATTTTGGGGCTACCAGTATGTAACGGCGGAGTCGTACAGCGCTGCTCAAGACCTCATGAATATGGAAACATATTGAGAACATTTTAATGCAGAGCCATGCAGGGTTTTTTACAGAGAGATTTTGGGTTTAAAATTCTTCTTGTGTTTCTCATGAGGGATGAGTCCAGACTAGTGTTAGGATACAACTAGCTTTCCGTTTTGTTACAATCAAAAACCAACCTGTTTTTAACCTTAAGCCCATCTGACATTCAGCTGGATGGATCTGGACTTCACTTTACCAATAGTGTGATTTGTATAAAAAAGGCTCTGCTGGTTGTAGGGTCAGCATGGATCAGATGACGGAGGTTGTGCTCCGTTTGGAGAGGTGAGACTCTGGATGGTGTCCTGGGGGAGCGACTGGTGAAACTCTGGTCAGGGTCAGATGGCAGAGATCTGGATTTGATCATCAGAAAAAAGGGGGTTGTTGCTGGAAACCTGAGAGGCAGACTGGGACTTTGGTTGGAGGGATAAAGAAGGAGCAAGACTGGAAATATCTGCCCCCCTCCCCCTGACACACACATTTTCATCCCCTGCTTTGGATGCAGCCGCTGTTGCGTCCAGGCCTGCGCTGGTGCCAGTGCAGAGAAATTGCCAGTATGTTATCATTCAGGAACTGTAGTGGCATGCAGGGAGGAATGAAAGGAAGAGGTAGAAGTGACAGAATGCAAATGGCTCGCTGGTGTTGGGATGGAAATGAAACGAATGACAGATGAGGTGTTGCCCGCTTTGTGTAAAGAAATACACAGAATGACCCAGATTGTCTCCATGCGCATCCTTAGTGATGCTCTACTCTGTTATTTTCCCCCTCTCTTCCTTCTCTATCATGACCAGCATGGCTTTTCAAAATAAAAACTAAAAACACACAAACCATTTTTTTTTCTTCTTCAGGCTGCTGCATGGTGTTTTGTGCATACGCGGCGTTACCCTAGCAACAGGGCGATAATTCATCCCCTGCTGTCTGGTGCAGATCGTGTTGCATGAATTTGGCATGACATGTGAGACCTGGGTATCATTTATTCTCTCTGAACGTGCGCTGGCCCACTGATGCAACTGTTTGGAGGCTTTAACTTGTATTTTTGTTGTTTTTTTGTCGGGGAGTTGCTGCGACAACTCGGCTTGGTGGGTGGCTGACAGACAGCATGACGCGTTGGCTCTGCAGATATGTGAATTCAACACCTGCAAAATCCTGTTGCTGTAAAAGCGCAGAGCGCTGCACATTACAGCTGCTCTGCTCTGACCTCTCGTCGCCACATTGATATGCTCCTCGGGTTGCTGCTTCTAAATGTCTCTTTTGGTCCGTTGGCAAGATTCTTGCCGCCGTTGTTCCTCTTCATTTACCTCGTTTATCAGTTTGTTACCCAGATGAATAATGGATGAGGCGGCTGGTTGCCTCAGTGACACGTCAGCCTCATTATTAGCGTGTTTTCTCCTGCAGAACTCTGGTCCACTGACCTCTCCTGCAACCCTTTGACTCTGCTTGCACCATTTCAGCATGACAGATGGATTACTATATCAGCACACACACTTCACTCCCAGCAGTCTGCTGTTCTAGAGCTGATGAAGATGGAAAATCCATGAGATGGACATTTGCAGTTCTGACAAATGCAGCCCTCAATCAGCTAGAGATCAGAATCTGCTTCTTGTTTGTGTTATTGAAAATCGGAGATGGCAGGTGTGATGTTGAAGAAAACTAGAAATTGGTGTTGGATAAGAAGAGAATAATCTGAACTCCTAAAGTCCTTTAATATTTGACATTGTGCTCTCTGCTAATCAGGTGCTTGAAGTGAATCTAGCAAATAATCAGTCTGTAGGCGATGAAAGAAACAGACCAGTTTCTTTCATCTGAGTTGGGTTGGTTTATGTATACAATGACTATACAATGATAGTAATAAAACAATGATATAATGACGGCCTGACTCCTCTCTGCTGCCGCCGCTTTGCCTCCCCAGGTGGCGAACGAGAGGATCAAAAAGTAATCCGACCACTACAGTTACACTTTCCTCAAAACACATTTAAAATCAATGTAAATTACAGCAATGTAAAACGAAAATAATGCAAAACAAAAATCAACCCTGAAAGAGATAATATAACAGCAACTGGCTGAATAATAATAATATTAATTAGAATCCAACACCCAGCACCTTAATACAATGATTTTAGAAAAACTGACTTATTAAAAGCTGAAAGGAAAAGTGTTGATTTAGGTTCGACTAACTCGCTAAAATACCAAAAATAATGGTATTTTAGCATTATTAACAAAAACAAACACAAAATCACTAATTATTTTTACTTAATAATGGATGAAAAAGTAGAACTGCTGCTGCTACATAAACCAACTCAATACGTGAATCAGGAGGGGGCATTTTTAAACTAATATTTTAATTTGTTTCTCAAACATAATATGCCCAGATTTTCATAAAGTGTATTTACAAGTGATTCTAAAGCAGACACACTGACAGCTCAGAAGTTTTCATACCTCTGGCAGATTTGAAGTAATATTTGAATTTTACCAACATGTTTCTTCTGACTGGATGTCCCATCTAGAATAAGAGGGAATGTAAAGATTAGGATGATTGAGGTTGGAAGAGATCATGAAAGATCAATTCAATAATCTAAATGTTTTTCTGTGTCTCCAGTGAAAACATTGAGGAAACGTTTGAGTTTTGTAATATCAATAAGCGATTTCTCATATATTATCGAGAAGAGTTTACATCATTATTGGCATGTTTTAAGTGTAAATAAAAACAGAGCAATCTTTCAATGTTGATACATTTTTACACTGATTTTTATCTTTTGAGACAACCCTTTTTCCTTTTCTATCAGAAACAAACGTCTTGGTTAAATTAAACAAGTCCAAATCAGATGGAAGTATGAATAATATTGGACCTGAAAGGCTTCTGTTAATTCTAGCTCACATGGCAACGTATAAGGAATATATTTTGTTTTCTCTCCCCCAGCCTCTGAAAGATAAAATCAATAAAAATCTGTGTTCATTGTAGAAATGGTTCAGGTTTGATCCATCTGAATATTTTAGATTTTCACCTAAAGGAGTTTACTTTTAACGAGTCCAGACTCGATAAATCTATGGAATAGCCCTTTAGCTTAGTGCTGAAGCTGATGCTAGCTGCAGCATAGTTAGCAACTAATGCAACTTATAGTCTCTTAAAATTTAAAAATTATATTTAAAGTATTTATTAGCCCACTTTGTCAATTGAATAACTACTTCCTTTATTACTTAAAAATAAAAGTCTGAAACAAAGAACAGATTATTAGTTTAATATCTGGGATAATAATAATAAAACCTGACATGCTTACAGCAAATAGATCATTTAAGAGAGAGGCTTTACTTTGACTAGAAATCCCACAGGAACATAATATTGACAGGTTTAGTTGCTCATCACTATCAGCCTAATGGTTGTAAAAACAGCTTGTTTCCACTTTGAAGAAAACAAGCAGGTTATTCGTTGCTCTGCACAGTGAGGTCAGAATTCCAGCTGATAAACTCATGGGGCCCATTTGGTGGGCCCCATCAGTTGCTGCAGTGCATTAAGAATGGAATGAAAGCTTCAGGTGTTAATTTTTCAGGACTGAATTTGATTAAATCAGTTCTACATGTAGGCAGATGTTTCTATAGTGTGTGAATAGGCTCGCATTGCTAACTGGAGTTAGAAAGTCGACACAGTGCCACTCTGCATGTGTTGCTGCGGGGAATGTTTACAGTCAACTGTTTGTGATTTCTGATAGATTCCTAAACCGATTGCCATTTGGGAAAAAGAGGCGCTTTGTGGCACCGTACATACGCTGTACTTCCTGTAAATTAATGAAAAGTTCTGCATCTTATAAACACGGTGGTGAATTGTGCAGATCTTTCATAAAACAGTAAAGGTCTAGAAGACATCTAATTTTGTACCAGAGGTTATAATCCTGCAATCAGCTTGAAGCCAAAAGGTTCTTGTCCTGGATCATCTTTTGAAATATTTAGTTTAGTCTCGGACCGGCTGACCAGAGTACAGAAGGTTCTGCTGTTTGTTTTGGTGCTAACTACAGAGATGGGCTGGCCACCTGTCGGTTTGAAGACAGTGAATATCTACAGCGCCATCATCAGGTGGAGGGGTGAGAAAACACGACGGCCTGTCAATGCAGCAGACAAACATCATCTAATCCTCCACCTTGGACTAGAAATGTGGTGATGCATAAATCTGTACACATCAATGATCAATGTTGTTATGGCAGAAAGTGATTGAGAGCCAGACAAGACAGCCGTTCCTCCAGTCTGAACCTTCCCCTTTTGTTGACTTTAGTTAGCAGCTAAAATGGAATCTACTCATGAACCACAATTGAGGTTTTGTGTTCTGACCCTGAGTCCTGAAAAATTTCATTTTTATTGATCCCTGTGGAGCAACGCTGTCCTCTTTTTTTGTCTTATAGATAGAGGTCAGTAACAAGGCCCAGCAAACTGACACTTTTCAAACACTGAGTGTAATTTGTGGTGTACCTCAAGGCGGCTTTAGTGAGTCTGTTTGTCAGCACCAGACTTCTGCTTTCACATCAGATTGCAGCAACTATGAGGAAAGGCTGCTGACTCTTTATGAGTTAGCTTATGGAACAGAAGTACGTCTTTCAGACTTGGTGTTGTAGAAATTTCTCTCTAGCTTCTGTTTTTTCCCTTCTGACTGACTCAAGAACAAAGTTATAAATCTATCCACTGAACTTTCAGGTTCCCACATTCTTGTTATTTCTTATTGCAAATTTTAGCGGTGCATTTCTTTTAACCCTTAGCACCTTTTGTGGCATTTTGAGAGGAAACGTGTCTGTGTCTCTACTGTTTGAATGCCAGTTTGTTACACTTATCTCGTCTTAATGTGTGTGTTTTAATATGTCGTACTTTGTAATGTACGACATGCTACCTTAGCATGTTATACAGTAGTTTTGTCTGTTTTTCCAACAGATACTATAGTGAGGACCCACTACTCCGTGTGGGGCCCAGGAGTGCTGTTTTAGGGTTAGAGGTCAGGCTTAGGGTTAAGGTGTGACTTAAGATAAATGAAAATGGCTGGAAGTCAATGTAAAATTCCTGTGAAGATAGAAAGACATCCGCTGTGTGTGTGTGTGTATGTGTGTGTCGGTGTGTGTGTGGGGGTGTGTGTGTGTGTCTGAGAGCTTTGTGTGACTATGGGGATGAAGCTAAAGCCTGTGGATGACAGACAGCTGGTCTCAGGGTTATATGAGGAAATATTGCCGTCTGGTGTCTGACGATTGTTCTTTATCAACACTCGCCGCTTTCTTCTTCTACAGTAATGACCATCTTTTCCAGCTCTGGTTTCCCTCTAACTACAACACATCTGTGACGGCACTGACCCGGCTCACTCTGAGCTCCGACTGCAGTAGCACACAACATCTACAAACAGGAGAACACCTTTTATTTTTGTGCAGCATCCTGCTGTAATGGCTCACATTGTGCTTTGCTGTGTTGAGCTTTTGATGGTTAAATTGGCGGCGCTGTAAAAGCCACAGATTAGGCTTCCAAAAACAACACCTTACTTTTGGATCAGCTGTTTTAATTTTAGGAATTTTATTTTTTTAATCTAATGCAACGCTAAAAAAAACAATGAAAAGTTCTTATCGTTATGTTCATCATTATCACATAATTACCGCAAAGTATCTCAATAAAACTGTAAGTCCATTTTGCCTAGCCTTTCTACTTCAACATGCTTGGTGTCCTGGGCGATGCTCTTTCCATGAATCATTCATTTTTCCATGATTTCTGTTCATTATTTCTGTTATATTTACAACAGGAAGCTCACCTTCCATAAACCTGCAAACACAGGATGTCTGCTAAGCTGGCCGTTCATTTTCTTGACCTCGATTGCAGCCTGAAAACAGCGATTTCATCATCATGCCCCCATATTTTCATTAGGCCTCTGCTTCCAGCTTCTGGTTTCATTGCTGTCAGAAGTCGAATTATTTAGGAGGAGGCAGTGAGCGGGGGGGAATAAAAAGAATTGCACGGAAGCTGTCTTGTTTGAAAGAAAATGCACATGGCGTCTGATTAGGCACATAAATAATTTATAGTTGCTTCATTTATGGGCCACGTCTCAACAAGAAGGTATCGCTCGCCAATTAATATTTCCTCTTTGCCCTCTCTCTGAGAGGATCGGGCTTGACGTGCAGCCAGCTGCCAGCGAAGCGCTGTGAAAATGCAAGCAAAGGAGAAGGAATTAGAGAGCGTGTTCATTACTGGAAATGCAAATGAAAGTGTCCCAGAGTTTAACGGCTGTCCCTGTCTGCGCTGGTGCCAGAATGCCAATCAGGTAAATCTGCTCATATATTGTAACCACAGTCTATGTCAGGCATGTCAGCTGAAACGCTGCGCTGCAGATCGTAAAACATGAAGGAAACGGTAATTATTTGATAAAAAAACATAATCTTGATTATTGTTGTAGGAAGAGATTTGCAGGCTTGTAGATGAGTTTTTGATGGATCTGGAATCTAAAACAATTTTTTATGTGCTTAATGACATCCTGACTCATCCATACTCATTAACAAAAAGCTTTTCTGTTTTTGAGATTCATTTTCTAATTATGGAGCAACACCTTGCATAGACATAACTGTCTTTCAGAGTTTTTATATCCTGCTCTTGCTCATTTTTACAGGTTTCTTTCACTAAACCTAACTCATCCATCAGCCTTTCTCAGCCTTTCTCTGCTGATGGATGAGTTAGCGTCCATTTGCATCTTCTGTTTAAAATTAATCTCAACCATGGTGCAAGACTGATACAACATAAATTCAATTTGAAGTAAATTACAATAAGACAAAAATAGCAACCCGGCATGAGAGTCTGACTGTTTAATAACTTGTGTTCTGGTGGTATTAAATATTAAAGATGATCACACATACAGTTATGTTCATAATAATAGCAGTGTATTTAAACAGGTGAGTAAACCTCAAAATCCTTTAAATAAATTGTATTTTAATGAACACAAATGCAGTGGGGACACTGCAGCTTCTATTTCAAGGCAGAAAAGTGGAAAAAGTAATTGAATATTACAATATTTTAATATTCAATATTTTTTAACATTATATTTTAAGAAATGCAATGTTAAAAAAATAGTAGTGTTGACATCTTTCTTTACAAACTCAAAAATAAACTATATAAACTAAGAAATGCTGGAAAGTTCATCTTTCCTGAGAGTCATAAACTAATATTTAGTTGCATAATGATGGTTTCTGGTAACTGCTTCACATCTGTGGTCCCATGGAGTCGACCAACTTCTGGCACCGGTCAACAGGTTCTGCACCTCAGGACAACTGTACTATGTTCCCAATTCCTCTGTATTTCTTGGTTTTTCCTCATGAACAGCATTTTTTAGGTCAGCGTACAAAAAATGCTCTTCGTGGGATGAAGGTCCGTGGATTGTGCTGACCTCTCCATTACTTGAATTCTGTTTGTCTGGAACCATAATTTTGCTCGCTTGCTGGTGTGTTTGGGGTTATTGTCTTGTTGAAACAAACATTTCAAGGGCATTTCCTCTTCAGTATATGGCAATATGACTTATTCCAGTATTCTGGTGTACTCAAACTGATCCATAATCCCTGGTATCTGATAAATGAACCACCATGCTTTATTGTATTCACTGTGGCTTGAATTCAGAGTTTGCAGGACGTTTGCCCAACTGTCTGTGAAACCAAAAAGAAAAATTTTACTTTCATCAGTCTACAAAATATTACGGCGTTTCTTTTTAGGCCAATCAATATGTTCTTTGGCAAATTGTAGCCGCTTTCAGCACGTCTTTTTTTTAAACAATGGAACGTTGTGGGGGCTTCTTTCTGGTAGCTTGGCTTCTCATGGACATCGTCTGATTGTTGCAGAACTCACAGCCAATCGCAGATCTTCTTTAATCCTCCTGGAGCTGATCCTTGGCTGAGCCTTTGCCAATTTGGTTATTCTCCGATCCATTCAAATAGTTGTTTTTCTTTTTCTTCCTTGACTTTCTGGTTTGTTTTAAAGCATTTGATGCCATTGTAGCTGAACAGCTTAACGTTTTCTGCATTTCTTTATAGGTTTGTTGTTGGTCTGTTGGTTTTCTATACCTTTACTAAACCTTCTAGAAACTTACTTGCAGTGTAGAAATTGAAATTCAAACAAAAATAGTGATTTATCTTGCTAGTCATATGGGACTGCTATTATTTTCAACACAACTGTACTAATTCATTTTACTTGGAAAAATAACAATACAACTAACAACAGTAGTGACATTCTGGTCATGAGACAAGTATTTGATATTCACAAGATCACATGTTATAGTTGCTGTGGTTTTTAAGAAACTTCTGATTTTTTTGTTTTCAGAAATAACTACTTTATTAAGTCTGTAATCTGTTTTAAATAGTTAAAATCAGGTTTGAGCAGGTCTTTACTCTTATGTTTTAGGAAATGAACTTCAAACTGTTTTCATATTCTCTCTGTTTTAGAAAAATACAGCTAAAGTTTGATCAGTAAGAAGCTCAGACTACAAGAAACATTTCAATACTTACGAATTATTTGTCGGTGTCTTTTTATCTGCCAAATGTCCAAATTTCAACCAAAAAACATTTTAGAAGTAGTGACTGCTTCTTCAGTAACCAAGTGTCAGTCACTCAAGAACTGCTTCCTTTCTAACTTCAAAATAAAAGTCTAAAATGTAAACTACAGTCTCTGGCAGGTTGAGTGGAGATCGGCGCTGAACTGTTTACTCCTGCTGTTCAAGCCTGATTAGATCTTTCCACTGTTGTCTTCAAACCTGTAGCTTCAAAAAAACCAACATGTGTTTATGTTTTTTTTACCTGGCAGCTAAAGCTGCACAACAACCTGTGAACAGGTGAATCCATGAACACTGGACTGCAAACAGGCGGGAGTGGTGGGAGGTCAACCCAACCTTTTAGGATGTTTTCACATCCAAAACATCCAGTAGACTCGGTTTGATTGGGGGCCAAATTGCAACATTTGTTACATTTTCAACTGGTATTATGTCAAATGATCCAAACAAGTTGTAAAACCTGTTCCCCTTCTTGCCAGTGGTGGTGCTGCAAAAGGAGCCACTGAAGGAAATAAAACAAAGAAAACTTCTGAAGGAGAGTCTGAGCTGCATTTCCGTTACAAAATGCAAACAGAAATGGAATGGCGTAAGATTTCAGTGGTTGGAGTTTTTCTCTTTTGGCTTTGGCAAAAGAAGCTATTTTTCTTGTTTTGGTTGTATTCACCCAGAATGCCCTGCGCTGTAGTTCACTTCCTGCTTTTGGAGCTCCGTTTGGAGCTGTCCGTTTGGTGTTCATATGCGCATTCGAACCTCATCAGAGTTCACTTCAACCAAACCCAGACGGAGGTTTGTAGTTGAACCAGAGTTTGATTCTTTAGTCCGCATCAGAGTTCGATTCATTCACACTTCTCCAATGAACCAGACTTTTTAGACAGACAAACTACAGTAGAGTTTGATTAAAGTGGACCTAGCTTGGAACTATTGCCATACATAAAAGTGTTAACACTGAGTGGATGCTCATAGTGCAAGAGTATGTAAAACATTCAAATGAAGGAAATCTGACAATCGGAAAGAAAAGTGTTGCTTGTCAATTTAGGAAATCTTTTCTCCTTCTGTACATCTGTCCTCTGTTTTCGCTCCGGATGGCAGTTTATAGTGATTCTCCCTCCACTTTCTCTGTGTGACCTGGCTAGCTCAGCTTGGCCGACTCTTGGTGACAGATGGCGGTTTTGGCCTGAGATTGACATCTGTATCACCCTGGGCTCCCTGCTCCTGTCCGTTCCAGTGTAAAGACTGTCAGAGCCAGCCACTCTTGGTCTGACTCTCTGCTTCTAACCATCCTGTGGCGCTACCACAATTGGCTCCATATGCCAGCCACATGGAGAAGTGTCACTCTCTGCTAGCTCTGCATACAGCAGCCAGGCTCCCAGGTTGCTCTCCTCCTCCCTGCTTCTCTTCCTGTCAGTCGTTTTTCTGTTTCTTTCATTATTTTTCCATCTGTGCCAGTCCACTAGAATAATTTCCTTACATGGCTATTAATGGACAAATGTCAGTGCCGAAGATCGAGTAAACAGGGCGAGGCGGCTGAGTGGAGAGGATATTACATTCTGTAATCACTGTTGTTGCGGGTTAGAAAATCAGAGGCATTTAATAGGAATTTATTTCTGCCTGAATTAGTTCCTGTTCATTTAGAAGGCCAATGGGAAGTGAAGGTGGGAGGTCAGTAGACAGCAGTCTTGGGTCTATTAGCACTTCTGCTTCAGGAGACAACAATAGGAATATTAAAATGATCTTCCAGCAGCGGACAGGGCCCGGTCCAGGCCTGAGGCAAAGAGCTGGGTCAACATGAGCTGAAAACAGGTCAGATGTAGGTTGGGTGATGTGAGCTGAAGATGCCGCCTCCCCTCTGGACAGCCAGGCAGTGTTAGCAGGATGGACAGATCAGGCTTCTCCATGTTATTCTGCTGCTAAACGACACAAACAGCAGCTTAGGAGGACAGAAGGATTGCAAGTCCTGAATGATTGAGGAAATATTCTGGGTTGGATCTCACTTGTAACAGCATCGCATTGAACAGCAGGCGACAGCCAACGCTGAGCAGAGAGTGGCAGTGAGTCAGCGTGAGGAGCCCAGCAGCGTGCCGACCCGGCTCGTCTGACTGTCATGGAAAACATCACAGAGAAGCGCAGCGTCACTGAGCCAACATGGAGACTAGATCTGCTCAGATATCATGGCTTCTTCATAAAATGTGTCTGGCTGGATGGAACCGAACCCACAAGGTGTATTTAAAGCTCACAGACTTTTTGATGAAGGAAACAGAAACTGGAGGCTGATGTTGTCAGTAACATTCAACTTTAGTAACTCTTTGTTCACTCATGTTGTGGAGCTTTTTGTTCTCACAGATCAAAATTTTATTGACCAATATCTTCCAGGCACATCAGTGTGAAAATGAAACCATGACAAAAAGAGAAAATGATTCCCAACAAGTTAACAAATACTGTAATAATTTATTTTGTTCAAATTCAGATTTTCTTCAGATAAATTTTAACAAAAAATCTAATCTATTTCTAGAGCTGGATCTGATTAATTTTAATCTTGATGTGTAAAGGTAATTTTCTTGAGATCTTTGAGATCTTATTATTGTAATGAGGTCAGATTTCTGAGAGATAATTTTAGCTAAGAAAACACAACAAAAATTAGTTTTCTTTCTTTCTTTTTTCTTTGTAGTTGTATCTGTCTTACTGGGAAAAAGCAAAATGACTGAATCTGGCAAAAGTCCGCTTTATTTGTTACATTATTTATTATGTTCAGACTTCTCCACTTACCTGAAGTTATATTGAGAATAACTGAACCATCCATCGATTTTCTATCTTTGCTTCACTTCTGTGGCTTTGGTCAGCTCTAGGGCCATCAGGTTAATAATCCATCAGAGCAATTCATACACACAAATTAAGAAAAGTTAAATAAGACAGAAAATCATGTTAATAAATATTGTGATTTTTACTTATTTAGACATACACAAAAACAGACCGGCTATAGAAGAGTGTTTTCACAGTAAATAATCTTTTCTGCCATTAGTTTCTTCATAAACTAAACATGAGTGTGACAGTATGGTGTCTGGTTTGTTTTTAACATGTTTGCCATCATGCACAGCTGACTGACTGCCAGCATTCTTACATAACTGTAGTCAGAATTACTGCAGGGAAAAGCATCAGGATTTTAGCCAGCTGCAGTCATCGGACCCAGCTGATCACTGGCAGCAGGAGGAATATTTGAGCCTCATGTGAAACAGATCCAGTTATTTTCCCACATTAACCTTCATACATGGCTAGAAAGTCTGAGCAATTAGTTGGGAAGGGGCATCATCGCCATGTGACATGACTCACATACACTGACTTAATGTAAGGACGTTGACCCACGCGCGACCCACGTTTGGAGGCCTTGAGTCCTCGACGCGGCCTTCGTGGGTTCGATTCCCAGACTCGGCGATATTTGCCGCATGTCTTCCCCCCTCTCCTTCCCCCTTTCCTGTCAGCCTACTTTCATATAAGGGACACTAGAGCCCACAAAAGACCCCCTGGAGGGGAGAAAGAAAAAAAAAAGATAAACATTGATGACTTGCTGGAGGCTTCTTAAAGAGACAGAGGCCCAATTTCAAGGCTTTACATTGCAAAGTCAAGTTTATTTTAAGTCATGTTTGATATATTCATCTTTAACATAATAAGGTGACATAGTTACTTGATTGTGCCTGGAAAATACGTAATACTGCCCCTATGATAACTGAGTGTTTTTTGTTAAATATTGTGATTCCCTTAACTATATAACTATTGCATTGCCTTTACACTGTACCTAATGTTAAAGCATAAATAAATTTTGGAAAAAAAATATTGTGATTCCCTGTTTACACCCACAGATTAAAGTTGATTTTGATTCTGAAAGCATTTAACTAATTTTGAAACTTAAACTGTGTTATTCTTTAATTTTAATTATTCTGTAGTTTTGCTTTTTTTTTTTTTTTTTTAACTTTTATATGAATCAAAGCCCATAAAGACCACAATGATTTTTATTGTGGTCTAAAACTTTTTTCTTCATAGCCCAATCAGCTTAATGTCCATGTTACATTTCAGTTTCAGTTCCTCTCCAATAAATTTTGATTTATTGTTATGTCAATAAATTTCAATTAATTATACCAAAGAAGAAACAGAAATGACAGTATGATCAGAAATGTTGTTTTTACCATTTTTTCCATGAGAGTATCTATAAATATCAGTAAAATATGATTAAATGTAGTTACTGTGTGCAGCTGTTAAAAATGGTAATCTTTTTTCCAGAGTTTGTGTTTCTGGCATCATGAATGCTGTAACATACAGTTACCTAATTAAAATGCAATTAAATAGTTTTTCTAGTCGTCATTTTTATGGTTATCACAATAGCGATAAAAATGATTATGATATAATTGTAAATCCATATTTCCCAGCCCTAACCAGGCTCCCTGATTTCCATCCCTTCTCCATCAGCCAGCCTGTTGTTTTCCTCTTTATGGGAGTTTATCAGAGAGCAAAGGTTAATGTGTTTAGTCACACACAGCTGTGCAGAGCGCTGGCCTCCATGTTGGTGATTGAATGCTGCTCAGCTTGTAGGCCTGAGGAGTGGGAAGTCTGGGAATCTGCTGGACGGCACAATGAAGTCTGACTTATGATAATTGGAGTTAATACCACAGAGAGACATCTGGCCCACCTGTTAGTGCCGTGCCACCATGGCCCACTGAGTAGCAGAGCATTGGCTTCCCACCGCTTTCCTCTGTTGCATGGCTCGATGCGCATGAAGAACTCAACATGGCCTTCTGATGTCCTTTAGCAGTTGGATACGCAGTTCATAAAAGAAATTAGACCAAGTGATGTTATGTTGGGCAACAGACCCATAAAAACCCAGGAAATGGCTGTTAATGGCCTCTGCATGCTCTAGTAAATATAGTTAAACCTGTTTTGTTATGATCTATACATATTCTGTGCCATAAAGCACAAAACGACAGAACAGTTGACTGTCTTTGAAATGAGCGGATCCGAGCAGCGGAGTGGGCCAACGGACTGGCAATGACCAAATCTGTTCTAAATTTTCACGGACTCCATCCTTTTCATCAACATCATTAAAATGCTCGTTTACAATGGACAGAATAATCTCTAATGCCATTAGTGATGGCAGCAACCTCGCTTTTGATAGCGCCCGCTTTGAAAAATGGATGGCATCCCACTCTAATGGGTGGCGGTGCATTCACTGACAATGTCTCTTTTCTGTTTTAAACCCTCTCACACAATCCTGCTGTGGAGGATTTAACAGCAGAGCAGGATTTTTACTATGCATTATTCAAAATTACAAGCTGATTCACAATAGTAAACATGTTTATTTACATCTACTCCAGGAAATTTGTCTCAGTATTTAAATTGGACAAAAAGTTTTTTAAGTTTTAATTCATTAACTTTGACATGAATTGATATAACTTTCTCTATTGAAACATATAAATTTAATAGAACATAACATCAATAAAACCATCTAGTTTGCAATCTTAAGACAAAAAGCGGCAGCAATCCTCGAACCCTTTGGTGGACACCTTCAGTAAGGGATGCTGTCAGGCTGAAGAAGGATTCCTATCAGGCCTTTTTGACCTGTGGGACTCCAGAAGCAGCTGATGGGTACCGGCGGGCGAAGCGGCATGCGGATCAGGTGGTTGCTGAGGCAAAAACTCGGGCGTGGGAGGAGTTTGGATGGCTTCGAGGCGATTCTGGTCCACCAGCACATCTTCAGTCAGAAGCTTCTTTAGAAGCTACTCACTGACTGCTATTCACAGCTATCATCATCTGTATCGCAACTCTGAAAAGGCTTGAGTAATAAAAGCTCCAATAGTATTTAATATCACATTGGAATTAATAAAATATAGCTGAATTGAACTGAATTAATAGTTATCATATTAGCAGACTTTTACTCCTTTTCTGCTCCTCCAGAGCACATCACACTGTCAAGATAAAAAAAAAAGACATGTATAATTTTCCTTTCTGCATTACTTTTGCCAATCTATCACATAAAGTCACAATAAACTAAAATGAATGTTCCTGTTGAAGGGCTAGCGATATGTTCAGCAGGAACTGCAGAAAAAAGTGGAACATTTTGCTCTTTCAAAATAGCTTCAGTAACGTTTTCTGTTATGAAATTTCTTCCAGACTACATAATGCTTTTTATTTGCTTTTTATTTTTTCAGACATTCATCCAGCGAGTGCGTACTCACCTTTGCAATTTTTTTTGCAAGCTACTTTCTGTGAATCAGCATGGCAGCTCTGAAAGGTGCTGATGTAAATTTGCTATTCAGGCTGTTGATTGGTGCCAGCAGAAGGAGTAGCTCCGAGATTTTATGTGACCACAGCATTCAGAGAAAATGGCCTGATAAAATTCACCTGGTATAACAAAAGAGGAAGATTTGGAACATGTTTTTATTTTAGGGAGCGATATAGATCCTGCATTGAAAAACAAACCAAACGGCTCGTAACTCCTCACTCTCTGCGCGGAAAATGCAAAAGAAAAGTTAAATTTCCTCCCTTTTGATGCTGTGAAGTAAATCTCAGCGGAAACATTTTCTTTTTTCATTTATCTTCAACTTATTATCATTTAGACTGTTATGGGAAAATCCTGTCATTCTGCAAGGGCAGCTACTGTTTTCTGTGGAGAATGCTGCCCAGCTTCACACACACGCACAATAATCGTTGATTGAAGCATAACTGCCCATCAGTTATTGAACAGGACAAATTTCACACACATATGCGCGCACCCCCCCCCCCCCCCCCCCCCCCCCCCCCACACACACACACACACACACACATGCTCACCCCCACGCATGTGCTCCGGCACACAGATATCTCTCCTGCCAGACCATTAAACAAGAAAGCAGCTCCTTTGGCTCCCTTAATGGAAATTGCTATTTCAAAGCGTTCGGAGAGAGATGTTAACCTTCTGGTATACTTGTGGCATTAAAAATGGATCAAAGCAGCTGAGCTTTGATGTCAATGGAAGATTTTATTTGGGTCGTGGCAGCAGGGAGAGGCGAGTGTCTCCTCGCTGCCCTCTGCTGGGAGAAGCTGCACGTTGTTTCTAATTTAACATGATTGATGTTGCTTTTTCCTCTGCTCTGTGTTGTTATAGCTTCATGCATTTGTTGAGTATTTAAAACACAGAGAGATTAAAAAAAAGCTTCAGAAAGAGCAGATGGTTCTTTTTTGCTTCTCACTCATCAATCAGGTTGTTTTGCAACATGAGAGCTGATGACTGTCTGCTGGTATTGTGTTGGAAGAGAGCTGAGATACTCCTCTGATTGGATGGAGGGATGTTGAACTTTCGACCCCTAGGGGCAGGCTAACCCCCTGCTCCACCAAGCTCAGCTTGGGCCTGGGAACAAACTCACTGTCAAAGACATAAATGAGTGTGAAACACGACGGCCTACCTGTTACTGTGATGCCTCCATGTTAGCTGCAGGCAGACAGAGAGCCGCTGACAGTAAGAGCTGCGCATCTTCCTTGAGATGCTGATTGTGTTCAGGTTAGCGCTGCTGTGTGGATGTGTGTTTAATGTGTGTGAGCCATTGGTGGGGGCAGGAGGGGGCTGAAAGGGAAAGAGTTGGAAAGAAAACACATAAATAATTGATGACTGATGCCGCCTTGCATCTGTGCTTGCTGTTGTGGAGTTTCTTTAAACTAGCGGGGTCGTGTTATGCTATGATGTAAACACAAAAATATAATGCTTCTGGAAAGTTTACATCTTCTCAAAACATATTTTCTGACTGGCAGTTCAAAAAAGTGGACAGATCTTCTTCTAAATGTTGGTCATGTCATTAAAGATGCTTTTGTTGGAGAATTTTTTTGCCTTGTTTTGGCGTTCTGACCCACGAATTCAAATTATTTTTAGTCAGGGTAATAGTTTTGAATCCAACAGGAAATAAATAAAATGAGGAGGTTGTTCATTTCATGCCTCCAAATTTCACTTAGAACCTGTAAATAAACCTCTTCCTTAAGTCATATGGGACCAGTGTATGCGTTGTGTCAGCATTTTCATAAATAATCATAAAAAATATGAAATCGTACATTATTTTATTAGTTTATATGCTATTAATTGAAAATGTATTATGATTTTCATTTGTTTTGGTTCTGATCAAATGACAAATTATTCCAAGTTTATTTACAGTAGACTTTGAGCAAAATGTAGAAGATAACTTTAATTTTAAAATAACTTGAACTTTTTGTTGAAAAGGTCTTCAACATAGTGGCATACGAGTTGACAACGTGTTGTCAACTCGTACAACACAGTTGGTGTAAAATGGCCATGGGTAGACGGCACCATTTCATTTTCCAGTTTGACCAATGCTAAGTCACAGAATAGCAGCGTGTAGTTGAACAGCAACCGGAACCGATAATTAGACAATTCTTCAATCAACTCTGATCACTGGCAGATTAATGGCTTTAAAGTTAATTTACGTGGGAAAGAAGAATCTATTCACTGAGCAAAGCCTGAAAAGACATTCCAAAGGTTAATTAGTAGAATATTGGTTTGCAAGTGTGAAAGAGATGCAGAGTTTCTCCATTTTTTGTTTGGTTTGTTTTGTCTAAGGGGGTCACAAACAAGTGGGTTAGGATTAACTGTGTCCAGTTAACCCTAACCTGACCTGTATGGATATTTACATCAACCCCCTGTGAGGAATTGTGTTTCTTTGCAGAGTTTTTGATCAAGGTAGGAGTTTAAACCCCAGCATGTTAGCTCTGGCTGTGCAACTCTACATGAACCAGGAATAACTTGTAGTGGCGTTTTCAAAGTTGCTGAGCGAGTGGTGAGAATGATTTATATTTGTGGAGAAAGAGTTTTGTGCAGCTTTTACATCTCAACACGCTGCCCAGCGTGTGGCTCTGTCTGCGCTGATAAATTCATGTATGTGTTCCCAGTTGACCGGTGTGTTAGTGGTTAATGAACCAGTTCTGACCTCATCATGCAGGTTCAGCCCAATGAGGAGCTTTAGCGCTCGCCTCGTAGTCACGCATCACGCTGGTTTTATGTTATTTTGTTGTTATTTTTAGTATTATTTTTCCGATTACACGAAGCATCAAACCATATCAAATACTTTGTCCACTTAGTCAGACAGAGTTAATGTGCACGATTGCATGGAGATCTGAGGAACTCGTCCCTTAAACTGGACCAACCAAAATAGTTTCTGTGTCCCCTTGTTAAAAACTCAATAGACACGAAATGGAAGAGCTACTAAAGCCACATTAGCAGCATTAATTTAAATCTCCCGTTTGTTCCACATCTCTGCGCAGTGCAGAGGATTTAACTCATCAAGCAGGGCCGGTCCAAGGCTGTATGAGGCCTTGAGCAGAATTTGACTTAGGGGCCCCTCTTGCTGCTAAAACATCAGCACCTCCAACAGCTTCTGTGTTAGATTTAGTGAAATCTGGGAGATGGGGAGTAGTTTAACTGGCCAATCTAAAAAGCAATAAGTTATAATTACAGTTTACTAATTTGTATTTGTGAACAAACAGCTCAAACTCAAAGATTAAAGTCACAGCATCAGATTGTTACTATGGTAACAAAACAATTTAACTATGAATATTGCACTTTGAGGGCTGCACAGTGGCGCAGTTGGTAGCACTGTTGCCTTGCAGCAAGAAGGTCCTGGGTTCGATTCCCGGCCGGGGTCTTTCTGCATGGAGTTTGCATGTTCTCCCTGTGCATGCGTGGGTTCTCTCCGGGTTCTCCGGCTTCCTCCCACAGTCCAAAAACATGACTATCAGGTTAATTGGTCTCTCTAAATTCTCCCTAGGGGTGAGTGTGTGTGTGCATGGTTGTTTGTCCTGTATGTCTTTGTGTTGCCCTGCCACAGACTGGCGACCTGTCCAGGGTGAACCCCGCCTCTCGCCTGGAACGTAGCTGGAGATAGGCACCAGCAACCCTCCCGACCCCATTAGGGACAAAGGGTGAACAGAAAATGGATGGATGGATATTGCACTTTGAACTTTTACAAAGTAAATTAGCCAGTGCCTTCAAATCTTACATATAAATGTTAAACAATTTAAAATATTTTAATTTATTTATGCTGAAACCATTAAATCAAATTTAGCAGCATTGATAATCTCAATAAACAAATGTTACATTTATGTATCTGTGGTTTGTGTTAAAATATTAGCATTTATGGGCTCCTAAAGCCCTGGGGGGCCTGATGGAGCCGCTGACTTAATTTGGATTAAACAGAAGTGCAAATAATTGATATTTATTTTAATTGCATTTTTTGATTTGTTGTTTTTAAGACTAGTTCAGAGTTGAGATAGCATTTTACTGGCAATGTCTTCCAGTAACATATAATTACACAGTAATATTTTTACATTTCCTGTTTACTGAGCATCTTTTAATATAAAAACACGGTGGACCGCTTCGGCGCCCCGACCACCAGGCTTAGCAAGTTTTCTGGGGGAAACCCTGGACTGACTTAATGTATTTAGCCCCCTCCTCTTGGCAGATCCTTTATTTTTCTCAGTTTGCTTCGTTCAGGCTTTGTGGAAATTCAGCAGCTTGTGTGGATGAGGCTCTCTTCTGATGAGACTCCAAACTAACAGACGAGTTGGTTGACATCTCCCAAGTCTTTGGCCTTCTTCTGCTTTGTTGCTGCCGTGTTGCCGGTTTGCCAGACCCTCCTCTCTTTGACGAGACTCGCATATACTCCTCCCAAAATCCTTTATCCTCGCTTGTTTTTTCTTATTCCCTCACTAAAGTCCGACTCCCAACACCTCCCCTCCCTCTGCCTTTGTTAAAGACAGCCCCTCATACACTCCCCCATCCCTCTCTCCCTCTCATGTGCTGTCTCTCTCGCTCTCTCGTTATGCACTCATCCATTTCGCTGGCTGGGCGCTGAGAAGCAAGCGCTCTGCTCTGGAGGCGAGTGTTTGGGAAGCCCAGCGATATGCCACTGCTGTTTTCCCCACAAAAACAGGAAAAAAAAAAAAGGTGGACCATAGTGTCGGGATCAGCTTTTTCTTCTTCCAGCACTCCTCCTTCCTTTTCGCTCACTTGCAGCCTGTCTCTTTCTGTCCGCTGACTTCTCTCATTCATTCACTCCCCGCCGCTCCGGCTGGCCGACCGAGCGTGCTGACACCGGGACCGCTACCTGCTACCTTGGGGATTTGACAGCGCTCTGGGAACCTGCTGCCTATTTTGTCATTTTTACAGCCAGTGAATAGTGGCTGCACCTCATGAATGAACTGGAGTATACAACGGACCGGATGAGGGAGTAAATGTTGGATACCTGAGGATGAGCGTTTCTTTCCTGACCTTACCAGAACAAACGGAGAATTCAGTATCTTCTTGACCAATTTTCACTCTACCAGACTCAATCTACATCAGTCACTGAGTTTCTTCAGTCTTTATTTTGTTGCACATCAGCAGCAGTGACAGCTGTGGACCGTCTGACTGAGTGGGACTGCTCACCTGTTTAACTTTTCCCCCCTCTGTGACACTTCCTCTGAACTGCTTTTGGCCCCAGTGGGGCCAGCAGGGCTGCAGGGGAAGGGGGCAGCGGCTTACCCCCTCCATAACGAACCACGGAGCAGTGACCGACAGGTTGGAAAAACAAGTCTTCTCCTTGCTCCAGGGAGCATAGTGTTCCTAGTAAAACATTCAGACGCTTCCCAGCCAACCACCTCAGCAGATATAAACTTGTTCCAGTTAGGATGTCAGCATTGGAGGGATTTTTGTGCTTGACCATCAACCAAAGAAGCCAGTCCGTCGGACGCAAAGAGTTGTTTGCTAAGAAGAGCTAAAAAAGGAGCATTGAACCACATCCACAGGGAACTTGAAAAGCCACCCCCGCTTTGAGAAATTCCTTTTGACCCATTCGAAGGATCTTGTTTTGGTCTGGAAGTCTTTTGAAGAGAGGGATGTTGGAGGAGCCCCTGACCTCTTTCACAATCAACTAATTACGAGTCAGGGTCACAGAGAGGAAAGGACCGGATTCTTTTTGTGGATTTACCATTGACCTACCGTGGAAAGTTTCCATGTGGATATCTGACAATCCCAAACACCCACATACCTAACACATACACATTTCTAGCTTATAGATTCATGCCAACAGCTCTGTAACACAAATTGCAAAGCACATTATCACCACCTACTTAAATCTACACACGTCTGTCCTGTAAGTTTATACGGATAGTTGCACATTAAATTCCCATTAGTTTGGGTGTTTGCCATCGGGTATAGAGGGAATGGAGGTCATTCGGACAGGTGGGGTGCTGTACGAGTCCCTGCTCACACTGTCTGTCCTTTAGCCTCAAATGGATGTTATTATCTGTGAAAAATGTGCCGCCCGCAAACCGCTGAAAGCTTTCCGCTGCGATTCTCCGACAGAAACAGTCACCGGGTCCCTGTGACAGTGCACGGTTGGAACCGCAGCTGAGACTGCATCCATTATTCATCTTTTTTTGTTTTTGTTTGTTTTGTTTTTTTGAGTTTTGTTTTCATTATCTTCCACCCTCACCCCACCGCCATCATTTTTTCCAACGGGTCCCTGGGCGCCCCCCGGCGCTCTCCTCGGCCTGTTGTCTCCCCCGTCCTGGAGGGGAGGGGGTCGTTGGAGTGGAGCATGAGCGGCTGCCACTATCCTTCGCCGGCGCCGGAGCGGGAGCGCAGGTACCAGCACAAAGTGTCGCTGGTGGTGCGGTACTTCATGATCCCCTGCAACATCTGCCTAATCCTGCTGGCCACATCCACGCTGGGCTTCGCCGTTCTGCTGTTCCTCAATAACTGTACGTTTGCTCACCCCAAGCATCTTTTTGACTCTGTTTTTGTGTTGTTTTCCTCTGAGTTTTAAGCCACTACAATGGTTTCTCTATCTGGAACATAATGCATAACAATCAGAATTGTTGTGTTTTCTCTTGGTTTATGTGACATCGTTCTTACATTGAATGTCCTTGTTGAGGCAAGTCCCCGAACAAAACCTTGCATACCAAACATCTCAACGCCTTATCTGCCCTTGAAATAGGGACATCAGATCACTAAAAGTCAAAGCTCCCCTTTCCTTGACTCTGGCTTCACAGACTGCTCTGTATCTCTGCTCTAAAGCCCTGGCATTTACTTTGAACTGTGAAGTATTTCATGCAGATTAAAAGCCTTTGGTGGCTCAGTAAAAGTTATTTTTTTGGTTAGGAAAAACCCAATCTTTTCTTTCATCCTCTCACTACAAACAAATCTTTCTGATGTATAATAAGAAAGCAGTAGCTCATTAACTGCCAGTGAAAGTCTTTTTGGAGAGTATTCTGTCAAATGGTTCTGAATGTGAAGATAATTTATTTCATTTATATCTTTCATTTATAGTTACAGCCTGAATACTGGAATCACATATTCACAGTCACAGGTCCTGTATACAAGTCATTTCTGACAGCTTTTTACTGAGCGATAAGTATTGATTTATACTTAGGTCAAGTACAAATCAGCAGTTTGTACTTGACTTGATTTTAACAAACAGGTTAAGCAGTTTCTTAAAATACAATAAATGCAAAAGCTACCTTTTTGGTGGAATAATTCAATCCACTTCTCTTTTACACACTCTGTTTCAGTACAGCAAGTTCAAACTGTGCAAAAGGTGAAATCTCCTTAACTCTCCAAAGTGGGGCTATTACTTATGCAAGACTTGCACCTCCTAATCACCAGCAGATTACATTAGGTAACTAAATTTGATCACTAAGTACCACTGTGATAATGTTAGAAATGGTGCTTAATGTGGGCTGAAATGCTGTTTGAGTTACATTTCTTTAGTGATATGGCGCTGTGTTTTTTGTTTCTATTCTCTTTCAGTTGGCATGAGAGGTTTGGGTTCTCACAAGATAATATGCTTGAATGAGAATGGTGTGATGCTCTTTACACAGATATAAGGAAAACTTCCTAAAGAAATGTGAATTCTTTACTTGAAACAGAAAAGGAACAAACACTTATATAATATAGATTAATGAAGCAACAGGGATCAGAAGATTTGAGTCTAATAACCCAGTTTTGACCTGCTGATACAGAGTTTAGGCCATTTTGAATAAACTTTATCTTACAGTGTTTCTTTTATACGTTCTTGTCATTAGTCCTTAATTATTTGTCAGGAGAGGCAATATCACACTATGTGTAAGAGAAGTCTCAGTGTAAACCAGTTGGTTTTTTAAATGTTATAAATCAAAGACAAAACTGTAAAAAAGTTGTTGATTTAAACAGTATTTAGCTTCTGACATTAGCTTGATAATCCATAAAAGACAGTGAGGCAGCGATGAATTGATGTTATACCAGAGACAGATCCTTTATGTCCAAATAATCCAAATATCAAACATATGAAACGATGACGGAACAAAATGATCAGCATGACGTCTGTCTGTCATAACATCTTTAATGTCTCCATACAGCAAACAGGATGTCTGTAAATGGCTTCTTACACTTCTGTACTTTAAATTAGGGCAGTTTTAAATAGTTCTTTTAGGAATTCAGTTATTAATCTGACTTTCTCTGACGCCTTATTAAAATATTCTGACACAGAAAGGATGCAATAGAAATATATATATATATATACAGTATATAGTATATACAGTATATATATACTGTATATATACATATATATACAGTATATATATATATATATATATATATATATATATATATATATATATATATATATATATATATATATCTTCAAATCTTTACTGTCCTCTGCATCAGTAAGCAGCCTGTAGCTCAATATGAACAACTCCTTAAAGATTTGTCCCGTTTATTTGAAATATCGGGCAATATGTCGGTGAATCCATAGTTGTGACTTTTTGCATGTACCTTGAGTGAGGGTGAGTCCTTTATAAGTTCCCTGTTTCTTTATCAATCCAAGCCAAACAGACATAATTAGATTTAATACACTCAGTTAGAGGAAGCATATCTTCACTTCTAATATGTTAGTGAGCTGAAAAACTGGACAAACTGATGAGCCCGAAAGAGCTCTATTATGCTGCCAAGAGCCCGTTCTCTGTATGATAGAGATGCGTTTGTGTGTGTGCGTGTGTGTGCGCGTGTGTGGGCGTGTGTGTTTAGTAGGACAGGTGCTGTCCTCAGATTTACAAATTTTGTTGTCACCATATGGGATGAGGCATGTTCATGCATACATAGACAGTTTGTTTGTTTCCCCCTCTTAAATTTCTCCTGCCCGCTCAGACACACACTCACTTCATCATTCTGCCCAACCATACATCAGCTGAAGCAAAACGAAGGTGGCACACATGCAAAAAAGATAAATGCGCACACACAACTCTTCTTGCACGTGGGTAAATGTCACGGCCAGACACTTATTGATTCGCTGGAGATATCGGGTGAATGATGGCAGAGTTGTGACATTCACACAGGCCCGGGAACTTACGCAGGCCTGCCAGGTGTAGAGGGAGATGGAAGTGGCTGATATTTTTATGGAAAGACCTTATCTTGTCCTTTCGTTATGGTAATGTGAAGAAATCGTTTAGCTTCGCCCGGCATCTCGGCTCACTTTGTACTAAAGCTTCTCCTTTCAGATTTGCCTCACATGACGAGTGGGCTCTGTCTGTCTCTTCTTTTTTTGTGCATATTTAGACATGCTTAGAAAGAGCCAGAGGAAAGTGCAGCTCCTCATCCTTCCTCTTATACGTCCATTCATGCTGGTTTTCTTCTTCCCGACGTTTTTGATCCGTTCCTGAATCTCCCCCCACTAGATGGAAATCAGTTACCGTCATGATTGACTGCAAAACAGCTTCAACAGACAATTCATTTTTCACCTCTAGCACCAACCTTGCCTCTCTGCTCCCCAATCTTCATTTTCTTTTCTTTTCTCGCCCCCTTTTTCTCTCACACACAAACACACTTCCATCCTGAAGCCCCGACTGTTGACAAGCAATTTTAAGCAAACCCAAATTTAAAACTGGGCTGTGTCTCGCCCTGGGGAAGGGGAGCACAGAAGTCCTAGGAAGGTTTCAGCTCTGAGTGTGAAGGACATTGGGGTGTGTGCGGTGGACCACTCCTCCACCCTCTCTAGAAAATAAAATAAAAATAAAGAATGCCACAGCGAGGTAATTGAAGTGATGTGTTGCATCTTCCTCATTATCCCTCACACAGTTTGCAGAACATGAAAGAGACGTTTGGGTGGTTGCTCAACCTTTGTTGCACATTTGTGTTGGTGTGTTTGTTTGGCTCACTGGGGCTTTGCTCAGTGACTCACACGGCCGGATGGACTGCCAGGGTGCAGATGGTGGTTCAGGTGGGTCGAGCTTGGCGCTACAGTTTCCTGGTACGCTTTAAACTTTTGGGCTGCATCGTGACACTTTCTGCAGAAATCTCCATTTCTGGAGATTTCTCCAGAATGTCAATGCCAGACATTTTCAAGTAAGCAGGATATCTATCCTGCTTTTAGTAAGCAGGATAGATATATTTTTGTACATCAATTCAAGAGGCCACAAGATATCATGATATAAAAACTCCACAATATTTATTCAGCAACCCGAAGTTGGTCCTGTACAGAGCAACTGGATTGCAGTCAGCATGTGACTTTATTCAGAGAACTAAATTCCTCTCCATGTCCATACTGATTTTGGCTGTTTATCCACTTTACTTTACTATGAGATGCAGTTTTCACTACAGACTAAGGGAGGAACAACAGGGTGGTACACTGGCTACTCAAAGAGAGAAGAAAAGGGCTGAAAAGAAATACTAACGTGATTTTCCTACCTCTTTATTAATGTCGTCTCTTTTCGTCCCTGAGGGATAAATAATCCAAATGAGGTGAACAGCAGATCTGCCTTTATGTGCTCCCTTGTTTATCTGCTGTGTCTTCAGCGCAATGTCATTGTCATTGTAATGTCAAAGAAGATTCTAGAGGACCTTAATGGAAGAACACAGATGAAAAATGTACTTGACAATGGCTTTGCAGTTGAGGGTACAGTGAGCAGACTAGGACTTATCTATCATGGCTAATTGTAAGCTATTATTATAATCCCTGTGTGCTTTAAGCCTGACAATCTTATTTACGTTTGAAGCTCTTATTTTAAAGAAAGAAAAGAAGCAGTTTTTCAGTTTTTGTCCAATTGTTATGAGAAAGTTAGCTAGTAAAGGCTGTACCTTGGACTGCCCAATTACTTTCTGAAGGCGTGGCGGTTTTTATTTTTACCCAATCACTAACATTTGTCCGTGACGTATGTAGTGAGGCACTTGAATGCTATAAAGCTTACCAGAAATTGTTTTCACTGTCAACAGCCATCCTCCACAGTGAAGAGAGAAGAGCTGATCTGAACAAGGCGACTGGTTATGTTAAATATTTGGAGGTTTATCACTGACTGAACGGCTTCCTTCACTTCCTCCGCTGCCCTTGCTAAAACTACAGGCAGGGTACAATCTAAAACTGAGCAGAAGATCAACGGCATCCTTCACCACTCCTCCTGTTCACTGATTGGCTCAGTCAAAAATGAACTGGAGACAATCCAAATCAACGGGAAAAAGCTCAGACTGAGAATGGAATGGCCAGGCTAGAGTAAATGGGTAACTTTTGGAAAAAAAAAAACTTAAATGTTCAAACTAATCAAAAATGAAATACGATATTCTATTCTGAACATATTCTAGTATTAGAGGCTCCTTAGATTCAGATAAAAATAGCAAAAAGAGACTGCTGGAGTGATTACAGAAGCGTAGACTTAGGGCTGCTACAAGCGGTCCAGGTTTGACTCTGAGCCCAATTAGTGTATCTTCCCTTTCTCTCGGTTTGTGTAGAGATCTGTCAAATAAAAACCACAGAAATAAAGCATGACTCAGTTTGTCCAAAAAAACTTTGGGTGAATTCAGTATTATGTGTTGACTCATGAGCTGAATGTGTTTACATCCTCACATCAATTCATTCCTGGAGCAAAATAACGTCTCACAGTTCTCTCTGATAATGTTTCTGTCATATTTTATAGCTATACAACATTATCACACTTGATGATTCCTATTTGCTGCTAAAATGATGAGTTTTTAATCAGTTATTCTATCCACAGTGTTTAATCTGCTGTAATTTGAATATACCATTATCTAGCGAACAAACCGTTCCTCTTTACTGCCTCTCAAATGAGAACATCGGTTGCCTAATATCAGAAATTACACACTTTACTTATTTTTATTGTATATAACATTTCCTTGGGGTTGGAAAATAGCTTATTCCCATACTTTGTACCCTATAATTAAAAAAATAATCATTTAGTGTAGCAGCAATAAAAAAGTTGATGTTTTCTGATTTATTCGCACACCCTGCCGTGTGAAATAATAAGAGGCCGCCTCACATTAAGCGGCCGAGGTGTGGAACCTGTGAAGGTCTTGGGTTACAGCAGGCCGTCCAGCTGAGGCTTTCCCAGCCATTTGACACTCCAGCTCTGATGTTCTGACTCCCACACACCGGGCCGTCATATGTCATTGTCTTGGCGGAGCAGCATGATGTCATGTGATGTATTACTGGGGGAAAGTTTCAGATTTACTCCACGTGTCTGCAGGTGGGTTGGAGCTGAGTGTCTGTTCCCTGCTCCTTCATTGTTGTGAACATTTACTGTCTTACCTTGAACTTTTCAACCAGACAAGAACATCAAAAATAAATCCCTCTGTTCTCAAATACTTGTTGTACTCTTGCACTATGCGGAGTCATGGCGTATGTTTGGGGATGATTAGGAGAAGTGACTGTCACGACACGGTGATGATGCTGATATCGCTGAAACTCACTCCTGTCCGATTAGCTCAGCCTGATCCCTGCAGGGGCCAGCCACACTGTTCCAGCGGGTTTAGATAGAAAAGCACACAGAGAGAATCTGTTCACTTTCTTTCTTTTTTTAATCTTTATTTTTACTTTTGAAGCAACTCAGTTACTTGGCTTTAACCCAGAGGAATCTTCAGATTTCCCCAAACTAAACTGTTTCTGTCTGTTTGTGTCTCTTTCAGACAAACCGTCTCACTTCACTCCGGCCCAGCCTCCTGATGGTAAGTCCTCTGTTCTGTCTTTATTGGGTTTCTGCAGAGCGACACCTCAGACAGCAGACCTCTGAAGGGGGCGGCCATCTCCCTACCAGATTTAGCCGCACTGCATTTTGTTTCTGTGCCGTTGGTAGGGCAGGCACTGGATCATTTCTGCTCTGGCCCCTTTGATGACTTGATTTGATCTCCTCTCTTCATCTAGCTGGGATGAAGCTCATGTCTATAGTCAGATAATGCATCTTCCTGTCTGTGTGAACATCCCAACATTACTTCATGCACCTGGAGAAAACACAGCCAGGAAGCGTCACTTTCATCTCGGCTTGTTATCCGTGTGTTCTCTTCCCAGGCGACCGATATAAATCTCGCACTACGGTTCTTTATTGTTTCAGTTTTGTTCTTGGCCAGAAACACGAACTGCTAATTTAACAAAAAGCAACAGCCTATTTCTAAAAAACTGTAAGTCTGAGAGCTTTAATTGGAGGAAAACAGCTGGTTTTCAAGCTGCTATCATGAATATTTATCAGCAGTAACACAGTGAGACAGTGTTTTATAGTTGGGCTGGTTTTTTCTTTTGTAGATGGACTCAGTTGCCAGGGATGGCCTCCTGTTTGAAGGTGTGGCATCATTTTGAGTTGCTCAGTGCAGAGAAAAGTCTTCTGATGGTCCCAAAACCTCTGATGGACAAAAGATTGCAGAGTGAACTCTCTGAATCTGTTTCTAATAATTACACAGTCGGCCAGAGGAGAAACCAAAACTAAGAGCAACTGGTGAAACATGTCACTTAAACTAATCCGATTAGAAATTGTTGGGAGATAATTATCTGTTAACTGTAGAAGTGAAATGATTGCGAGTTTTTATGAGCATGTTGGATCCTTCTCACATTGCTCCCCATCCCAAAGCGCCGGGGTTCAACTCCAGCTCTGTCTGAAGCCTCCATTTGTTTTGTGGTTTTTAAGACTGATGCAGTTGTCCTGATGAATGATTGGATCTGGCAGAGAGGTCTCTGTTGGTCTGTTTCTGACTATCATGCTGAAAGCTGGCACTCAGCACAATGGAGCATCCCGCTCCCGCCTTGCATTGAATTTTCCTCTACAAAAGAAATTAGGTCCTCTCTATTGATTGAGCCACTCATTTCCCATGTATTAAAGTTTTTGCTGCCTGAAGGGCACAGTTTGTTTCTGCACTAGTCAACCGTTTAAAAGCCGCTCCTGGCACTTAATTACATTTCCAATAGTTCTGTAGGCTTTGCACCAGCAGCCTACGTTGGTTTAATATGCCAAGGAAAACAAAAAGCAAAGTCTCCAATCAGCTGGGTAAGCCTGCCCTCTGGGACCCGGTTTCTCTGGGTCATTTAACGTTGAGGAGATTAGTTAGACAATTAGAGTTGGCCCAAATATGGCAGTGGGCCACATTCCCTCTTTTTTTAATGTATAGTTTCTGAAGGAGTCGAGGGGTATTGGGAGAGATGCTTGAGACAAGCAGAGTGCTAATGCAGCTGAGCCATTATTCAAATTGGCTTCAAAGAGCACAGAGCTCGTTCCACTGAACTTGTCCTTAGAGCCAAGGACGCTCCACTCCACAGTACTTAATTACAGGAAATCACAGACAAAATACCAAGGAGCAGGCATTTTTAAACAGCCTAGTTTGTCTCTGAAATGCCGTTGATGAGATGTCCTTATTAGCACGAGGAGAGAGTGCAGAAAGTCGAAGAATTTCCTTCTGCAAACACAGAGGAAGCGTCTGAAGGCTTGCTGAGGAGAAATGTGCAGGTTTGGCACAACATAAAGCAAAAAGCATTTTGATATGTATGGTGTGTGCCACACACAAATAGCTGACGAATCTTCCCCAATGAATGGCCCATAATCACCAGTCCAAAAAGTGACAAAAGTCATAAAGCAGCCTTTAATTAGCTGCTTTCTTTGAAAGCTCAAAGGAGCAGTTGCTTAGCTTAGGACACAGTCATTATTGCCTGTCGTCTCCTGATAATAAGACAGTTGTTGCGTGTTTAGCCAAAGCTGGAAAGCTCATAGAATTTGCAGCTTGGGGGATTAATATTGGACTTGGGGGAATGGGGCTTGGCTGGGAGAAATGCTTGATAAATGAGGCTTTTGCCTCAAGCTGTTAAATGTCCGGATTTAGAAAAACATGGACAGTACTTTCCCCACCGGCCAAGGACAAGGAGCTGGAGTACAACTGCGATAGCCATCTATTATAGGTTAATGTCAAGCTTCAGACGGGTTGTTGATTGTGGCCAAAAATAGTTGTAATTGAACAGAAATAGATTTACTTTTCTGTCTCAGTCTTCAGTGGGACAGGAAAGTCACTGAAGATGGCTCCCAGGAGGAAGGCCTTTCATTTCATCCAATTTCAGTTGGAGGTGAGTGACTAAACAAAGGCCAATAAGGATTCAATATAGGCCAGAGACCAGGAGGAAGGAAGGTGTAATGGAAGAGTGGAGCCTTAGATAGTTCAGAGGTCTCTAGTGACTGTCACCATCTTCAGCACCACTTGCCCAGCAAGAGCCCATTTGCAGGGAAGCTTTCAATTTCACATTTTGTCACTGACAGGTCTCTCCAGAGGACTGACAGTGAAAATAAACTCCCGGTCGGAAATGTGATTTGATCTTAGATGGTGGGACGCCTGTGAAAGAAGTGCTAGTGGGCTCACTTACTGTGGAAAAACATTACCAAGAACCAACAGAACCTCTGGGAGAAAGCGGAAACCCAGTGCATCAGTTCCATCACCTCCTTCAGATTGATTGAAGAACGGTTACAGCGTCCCTGTAATTTATTCTGCCGAAGCCTTTTCCCTCTGTTCTTGACAGTAAGCCCGACGTGCAAAGATGCAGAATTAATTAGGACTCCTTGGCCTATCTTAATTAAATCTTTTCACATCATAGATTTCACACAACAGTAGAATTATCTACCTCATCTTTCAACTGGGGCGGGGAGGCTGACAGAGAACGTCTCACATCAAGATATCAAAAGTGAGGCTGAAAAGTTGCCTTAGGATTATGATTATCTGTGGCTGTGTCCGGTTCAAACAAAGAGGAGCTTGGTAGCACAGTTTTATGACAAGTGGTGATATAATTAGGTGGGCTTAACTTTATCAAGCAAATTGCACAAATCTTCCAAAAAACAGGGCTGAACTCCATATATGTATGTCTTATTGCACCCAGCATCACTACAAGGAAACAATAAGAAAAAAACTAGAAAATTCCTGAAGAAATTTAATCGGGGCCTTCCAAAGTCTGCCCATCGGTTTGGACCCATCGTTCCGATGCTAAGAATTAGCATCAATGCTAAAGAAAGCTGCAATAGTATGAGGAGAATCACAAGAATGTTGACTAACATATACTTGCACCATTCAGTATGATAAAGTAAGTGTATCAGCTAAAATTAGCCAAAATGCTAATGTTAGCGTGAATGCTGTCATTAGCCTGTGGGGCATCACTAGCATGTTGTCTATAATTGACTTACTCTATTCAGTATACTAAACATGGCTAATAAGTCAGAAAAATAGCTAATAGCTTATTTAAGCTAAAAGGCTAATGCTAATGAACTGCCTTGCTGCGCAACCTGAGAGAAAAAGATAATGCAGGCTAATATGCAGGCATATTAGCCTGCATTAACCCTAACCCTAATCCTCTCCCTATGCATTGCTATAGGCAGGCCCCAATTAGCAAATGTAATCATTTTCCTATAAGTTAGTAAATATTTCACATTTTTAGGTGGACAGATTGAATGCTTGCGTCTGGGGTCTCTGCTCTGTGACTGAAACAATATGCAGCTTAATTAACTGCAGTTTATTTATCTCTCAGTCACAATTCAGGTCAATTCAGTGTTATGATTCCTGAGAATAAAAAAGTTATGATACATAGTAAATAGCTGTGGCACAATTAATACAAAACATGAAAAGCCTGAAATGCATCAGTTGTTCTGATCAGCATGTCATTGACTCCATCATAAGAAGAAAAATTCATTTATTTTTCATTAATAAAAGAAATAACCTTTCAAAAGGCTTGTGTACATGTATATGGAAAAAGAATCACTTGCTGAGGCTGTAAGTGAAAATCTAATGTTACTGTTATAGGATGAGTATGATCATGCTAAAAGCATAACTAAGCTATAGTGGTAATGCTACAAAAGAGGCTATCATAATCTAAAATGTTGCAAATCAATGATAAGAAACCTTACAGCCGATGTTAGTTAGCTCAGTAGCTAGCTAGCCAGTTAAGAAACTAGCTACAAAACTAGCAACATCATGGCTAGTCACAGAAAGCAAACCCTTAAAGTCATATGTGAGTACTATCCACACTGGCTTTTCTATTCAAACCAAAAGATTAGGCCCATCCTTCAGATACAGTTTGCACGCAGGCTTGCCTCATCTCACCTGAGCTTAACCACTATTGATCTGCCGCGATAGCTTAGAGTCAGCTGTCCAAAGAGAGAAAAACAGCAGCTGCCATGAGAGAGAAACCAAACTGGAAAGTGCAGCACTGTTTGCTTTTGATCCTCTTGACAGGCAGTAATTGTTTATGTAGTTAACAGTGCAGGTCTTCTTTTATATACCCTGCAGCTGTGAAATAAACCTGACTTATTGATAATGCAGGTGATTCACAAGCTGCAGAGCTGGAAGGATGGAGGGGGTTTGATGTGGATGCTCAGTGTACTGAATCATCCGTTGTTGCTATCTGGAAGCTGTCAGGCAGAGTCTCTGCTCACCGTATCTGATTCAGTGGTGGGTCTCTGATCAGGAAATCTGCAAGTGACATGTCAGCCTTAAGTGAGACTTTTAAGTGTTGTCCTGTTGCCAGATATCTCAGCCTTGAACTAGGCTGCCACTCAGGATCACTGCTGCACAGCAACAAAGATCCTCATTAATGATGTTGCTTCGAAGTTTGTAGTAAATTTGTCTCTGCTGTTAGGGATTGTTCTGACGCTTTCCTTCAGAAGAGTATTAGGACTGGGTAGCAACAGGGTAAGCAGTCTGAGAGTCTAATCACCACACGCTAAAACCATGTTTGAGTAAAACAAAACACATTCTGCTTCTGCTGTAAAAAAAATTCTCCTTTTTTTTTTTTCTCCAAAGAGTTTTTGCGGCGCTAGTGGCTCGTATTTTTTCGACAGTAGGCAGACAGGAAGGAGGCTTGAGGAGAGGCAAAGATCGTCGGGACCCGAACGTCCGCGTCGAGGACTAAGGCCTCCAAACGTGGGGCGTGCTAACCCCATGCGCCACCACAGCACGCCCCAAAATTCTCCTTTTTTAGAATTTTTTTTTCAAGGGGAGCTGCCTCAATTACCTTAATACGTGAATATATGGCTTACATGATGATTAATCAAATTAATTGATTAATTTATACTATATTTTGGGTCTGCACATATTTTGTTAAAACAATGAGACGTAATTTTGTTTTTTTAAAATACTAAAAAAATAAAACGTTTTGATTGTGGTTACTGATCATCATGCAAAGACATTTATGTAAATCCTCAGGAAATAATCAACAAGAGTCTTTTAAAGGGATAGTTTGACTATTTAAAGTTAGATTATTAAGCTTGCTTACCTCGTCGCCATGGCGATGAGTTTGAGAGACCCTTAAACCTGTTGCCATGGCGATTAGTTTGTAGATGAAAAGCACTGGAAGGCTAACCATTTTAGCTAATTTTAGAAATGCAGAATAGCTGAAAAGTTTTGGACTCTTGTCATGAAATGCTAAACTTCGCCTCGTTTGCTTAGTAACATGGATGTTGTTCATATCCATATATATATATATATATATATATATATATATATATATATATATATATATATATATATATACTGTATGTACAGTATATATATATAAAAAGCTACAAACTTAGCCCAACCATAACATTTTACGGAGACGAGGGAAGCTCCTGTCGAACTCTGTTAGTTTTGCTTTATTCTTAAGATTTGTTCACGATTTTACAAACTTACTGTGATATATTTCCTCTACAGTTACAGGAACTATAACTAACTTTACACCACCTCACTTCAAAAATACAAAACACACCCTTGTACATTATATAAGCTAAATTAATAAAACAAAGACATGAAAACAAGTTAAATGGCGTTGTAATGTCAGAGATAAAGCAGTTAAGAGAGAAACCTTCAAGTTAAATCTTTGTTTTCGTAATGCAGTTGTAAATAAAAAGATTTTTTAAATCTTAGAAAATTAAGGTTTTGATCTGTGAAGAAGTCACTCAGCATGTCGGTTCAGGGAACCCTCCTCCTCTCAGCTTGTTGTCATATTTTGGAAGTAATTAGTATGTCGCTTTAAACGACCTGGCTCTGTCTTTCGCATGTTGATGGAGCAACTATCCCACAGCAGCCGTGAAAAGCTGCGTTTTTGATTAACACAGCAGCAAGTTATTTTAAATCAGACATCATTCTTCTTGGAGCTGTGATGGGCAGGCAATAATTTAATAGTTGAGTGAAAATAGCCAAACTAGTAGAGTGTAACCGTTGTGACGAATTTCACTGTCAGGTTGTTAATTAGGGGAAAATAAATGGCTTCCCGGGTCAACATGATTCTTAACTGTACTCTGTTGTAATATCCTGCTATTAACTCAGCCCTGCAGTCACTGTTACCTTATTAAGAAGTGCAAATCAAAGGATTGTTTTGCTCAACAATATCTGTGCGGTTCTGTTTTTTTTTTTTCACAGTGGCATCTGCTGCAGTTAGAGTCATACATCTGCAGTTCACTGATCTTCTGTCAAGACTTGCACACACACTCACACAAGTTTCACTAGCTGAACATTTCACCCCATGCTTCTTGTTTTTCTGGGCTCAGTCAGAAACATTGTTTACTGATTGCAGGTGAATCTTAAGTTGTGCGTGTGTATTTGTGTGTGCGTGCGTGGGGGTGCATGAGCATGTGTGTTTCCACTTGTAGCACACACACCAACCCAAAGCCTGACGTTGGATTATACGGTTTGTGTGAATTTTTATCAGCTGTGGGAATGTTTTAGAAAACTTTGACTGTGTGGTCACTGGGGGTTCATGTAGATATGAAACTATTTATTCTGGAGTTCCTCAAACTCAGCATGACTTGACTCACATCTTTTAAAACTTTGTAAAAGGAAACCTGGGTGAATTTAACACCATCTTTGTTCTTCTGAACCATGAAATATATTTGGATTTGGGGTGAAACTTTCAAGGTCCCACATGTTCTTCACTCCTTACTCGGAGTATGAGGATATGTACGCAGATGTAAAATTAACCTTTTCTGGGCGTGCCATGGTGGGGTAGGGGTTAGCGCGACCCACATTTGGAGGCCTTGAGTCCTCGACGCTGCCGTCACGGGTTCGACTCCCGGACCCGACGATATTTGCCGCATGTCTTCTCCCCTCTTCTTCCCCATTTCCTGTCAGCCTACTATCATATAAGGGACACTAGAGCCCACAAAAAGACCCCCTGGAGGGGTAAAAAAAAAATTTACCTTTTCTTTCCCGTGTCTGACAGACTGTTCTGTCATACAGCAAGCTGATCAGCAGGGGGAAAGTTTTCACATCAAGCTGCTTTGTGTTCAACATGGAGCTGATAAAGAGTTTGTGCTACAAACCAGTCACAAGGAGAAACAGTGGATTGATCTGAGCTGCACTGAGAGTCAGATCCAATTCGGCCTTTATTTAACAGAGTACCAACTTTTGTTAGTAACTGCCATGAGCATCGCCAGCTAAAACAGGAACTTGTGTTTGGATTCAGTACAACATGAAGATCGGTCTTCCTTCAGTTAGACTTTCACTGTCCTTGTTTTAGACCAGCAGGTGTCATGATAGGTTCTAATTGCTTTGCCGAAATCCAGAACACCACAGGAGAAGCAGGAATCAGCTAAAAATAGTTTAATGTCATATAAGGTGGGTGTAAGATACGGTTCCGGTCCAGGGGGGAACTCATGGAGCTGACAGCGCACTTGGGCACGAGGAGGGGGCTCGGAAGGAGGGCACAGCGGGCTGATCTGGACGGGTTTTATCTGTGAGACATGAAAAGTGGGGTGGATGCAAAGGGAGGCTGGGAGGTGGAGCCGAACTACAGATGGGTTTACGATAGTTTTGATCTCAAAGGGACCAATAAATTGGGGGGAGAGCTTCTTGGACATGGATTTGAGAGGAATGTCACGGGACAATAACCAAACCTTTTGGCCGGGAGTGCAGATGGGAGCCGGGAGCCGTTTACAGTCAGCTAGGCGTTTGTTCTGCTCGGCCGTGTTGTTGAGGTTGCGGACGGTGTTTCTCCAGACATTTTGACAGCAACGAATGTGGTGGCAGACTAATGTGACCGCGATGTCTTCCTCTTCGGAGGACAATAATGGCGGTTGATACCCTAAAGAGACTTCAAACGGGGATAGACCTGTAGCGGCAGAAACATGGCTGTTATGAGAGTACTCTACCCACGGGAGGAAATTGCTCCACTCGGAGGGGTTAGAGGAGGTAAAGCAGCGGAGGGTTGCTTCCAGCTCCTGGTTCAGTCTTTCCGTCTGTCCATTAGTCTGCGGGTGAAAACCAGACATTAACAAAACCTGAACTTTAAGTGCTGCGCAGAAGGTTCCCCAGACCTGAGAGGTAAACTGGGATCCATGATCGGATAGGATTTCTTGGGGAATACCATGTAAACGAAAAACATGTTTAACGAGGAGGTGTGCAGTCTAGAAAGAGGTGGGTAGTTTGCTGAGTGGGATTAAATGACAAGCCTTAGAAAAACGGTCAACAATGGTGAGAATGGTGGTCATACCTCGGGATGGGGATAAGACGGTGACGAAGTCAATGGACATGTGGGACCATGGGCGTTTGGGTATGGGTAGTGGTCGGAGGAGGCTGATGGGATGATTTGTTCCTGGAACAGACTGCACATGCGTGAACGTATTCTTTGGCGTCCTTGTGAACGGAGGACCACCAGAACTTACGGTTTATGAGGGAGATGGTTCGACTGACAGGAGCATTGGCGAAAAGGCTTTTAAGTTTTCTGAAGGCGGCGTCAGCCTCCAGAGTCCAACAGAATGCAGTTTTGTTAGAGGTGTGAGCGGTTAAAGGTACGCCGGTTTGACTGTAGTTACGTATGAATCGGCGGTAGAAGTTAGCGAAGCCCAGGAATCGCTGCAGTTGTTTGCGTGTTTCGGGAGTAGGCCATTCCAGAACAGCCCGAATCTTCTCCTCCGTTGGCCTTACCTGTCCGCCCTCTAGGATAAATCCCAGGAATGAAACAGAGGCTTTGTGAAACTCACACTTTTCCGCTTTGACATACAACTTGTTCTCTAACAAACGTTCAAGGATGAGAAGAACATGATTCTTGTGTTCAGCTAGTGACTTTGAATAAATCAAGATATCGTCAAGGTAAACAAAAACAAAAATGTTCAGGAAGTCTCTCAGAACATCATTGACCAGGGCTTGAAAAAACACAGGAGCATTGGATAATCCAAAAGGCATGACCAAATATTCGAAGTGGCCAATGGGGGTCTTAAACGCCGTTTCCATTCGTCCCCGCTATCAGAAGAGCGCTATCGGAGCAACATACCCTATTACAAACCCATGAGTCTGCCTTACGAGAGTTAAGCACCGGTCAGACTGAGACCAACCGGCACTTAGCAAAACTCACAAATTTTCTCCAAAACTCGGTTCCTCAATCAACGTCACCTGAACCCACGCCATCCCCAGACCCAGTTCCGCCAGTCCGGTCCACATTTTCGGAGATCTGTCCACCTACGCCAGAGAGATTCTCCGGAGATCTCAGTAGGTGCAAGGGTTTTATTTTACAGTGTTCAATAATATTTAATCATTCGCCTCAAAGTTTTTCTCATGATAGCGCAAAGATCACATATGTCCTCTCTCTGCTGTCCGGTCAAGCCTTAGATTGGGCTGAAACCCGATTTCCCTCTCCTTCCTGTTATGGGTGCACTTTTGATGATTTTCTGAAAGAATTTAAGCAAGTCTTCAGTCAGGATTCGGACTTCGCGGGAGTCAGGATTTAACTCCCGCGAATTATGGAAGTTAAAACAGGGTCAGCGAACCGTAGCCAATTTCGCTGTGGATTTCAGAGTTAAAGCTGTGGCTTTTAACTGGAACTCCACTGCATTGAAAAGTGTATATTTTCATGCATTAAACGAGTCTATCAAGGACGAACTCGCCAAGTTAGACAAACCAGAGTCCTTAGAGGATTTGATTAAGTTAATGATTCGATTAGATAATCGGATCCGTTCCCGTACTAGTGAGAGGAACCGCAGAGAACCGGCTAGGGCCTTTTCAGTCTCCACACCTACTCAATCGGTCTCCTCCCCTCAGAGTCCCACAGAACCTGAACCTTTGCAGGTCGGCCGCACACGTCTATCTCCAGAGGAGCGACATAAGTGATTGACATCTCGATTATGCTTATATTGTGGGTCTCCTGGACATTTTATCGCACTTTGCAAAGTACGGTCAAACTGTCGGGTCCGCCAGTAAATACGAGGAGGCTGGCGGACCATTTACAAAAGGAAGAATCTCCTCGCCTGTTGTTACCAGCCACTCTGATCGCTAATAACCAATCATTTCCGCTGTCCGTCCTCGTAGATTCCGGCTGTGAACAAAATCTCATTGATTCCGCTCTAGTCCAACAGATGTCAATCGAGACTGAGCCTCTAACGCAGGGGTCTCAAACTCGCAGCCCGCGGGCCAACTGCGGCCCTCGGGACAGTAGTTTGTGGCCCCCGCCTTAATATGAAAGTTTACTGTTAGTTCGGCCCGCGAGTTTGATATAATTGGCACTTTTCAGTGCTGTGTGCGGAGCTGAACGAACTTACCAATCACGGTGGAGTATATTTCTCTCGGGGGCGGGACAGCGGCTGGGCCTATTTGCATTTTCTATTTGTCATTATTTGCATGCGGTACATGCGCAATTTCCGCGGCCGCTCCCGCTTCACGTGCTTCAGCATCCAGTTTAGACCCAGAAGTTGCTGATCAGTGTAACGTAATTAAGGTTAGGCGCTGTAACGCTTGGGTTGTGTTTAAGGAAGGAGAGGAGGCGGCAGATTCGTCAGGACGGTCAAAAACTCACAACCACACTGGTACTGGGAATTCCACAGTGTTGTCCTTTAATAAATACGCTCTTCACCAACCTTACAAAGCCCGGTTGAATGGCTGCTATATTATCAGACATGAAAATTGAGCAGCGTCCAAACAACCCATAACGTTACTAAAAAGTTAGGGAGCTAACATGTCCGTCTAGCACGTTTCTCCCACGCTCTCTACAGAGAAGCCGTGGCGCATACTTCTGACATCATTGGCAATACTAGAGTATCTTAAAGAGACACTACACAATTACGGCTGTTACAGCGCCTGACTACGGCCAAATATGGTAATAGGCAATCAGAAAGGTTCGGCTGAGGAGACCGTGTGTGAATGCGGCCCAGCCTCACCCAGACTCTACCTCCAGCGGCCCCCGGGTAAATTGTGTTTGAGACCCCTGCTCTAACAGTTCCCCTCCGAGTCACCACTATTGACGGTAAAGTACTTCCCCAAATAACACATCAGACCAAGCCATTACAACTAGTCATTTCTGGAAATCATAGTGAACTCACCTCCTTCTTTGTTTTTCCCATGGCAAACTCCCCTGTAATCCTTGGTTTTAAATGTCTGCAGCAACATAACCCTCACATCAACTGGTTAGACAAACATGTCAAGTCCTGGTCCGCTTTTTGTCACTCAAGGCGGAGCAGGTCTCCGTTGTCTCCGTTCAGCTGTTCCCCCAGGTCCGTCAACGGCAGAACCACAGGAGACAGATCCTCCCAACTTATCCACCATCCCATCTGAATATCATGATTTAGCTCCTGTGTTCAGTAAGTCCAAGGCCCTCTCGTTACCTCCTCATCGTCCTCACGATAGTGCCATTGACCTTTTACCCGGTGATCCATTACCCTCAAGCCGTCTTTATAACATCTCCCGACCCGAACGGGAGACGATGGAAAGATACATCAGGGATTCTTTAGCCGCTGGCATTATCTGCCCGTCCTCGTCTCCCCTGGGTGCCGGATTCTTCTTCGTCGGTAAGAAAGACAGTTCACTCCGACCCTGCATAGATTACAGAGGGCTAAACCAAATAACTGTTAAAAATAAGTTTCCCCTGCCTCTGTTGTCCTCCGCTTTCGAACCGGTCCATCATGCAACATTTTTTTCTAAGTTAGATTTGAGTACTGCTTACCATTTACTTCGCATTCTGGTGTAGGTGGACGGATCTCCGAAAATGTGGACTGGACTGGCGGAACTGGGTCTGGCGCGGGTTCAGGTGACGTTGATTGAGGAACCGAGTTTTGGAGAAAATTTGTGAGTTCTGCTAAGCGCCAGTTGGTCTCAGTCTGACGGGTGCTTAACTCTTGTAAGGCAGACTCATGGGTTTGTAATAGGGCATGTTGCTCCGATGGCGCTCTTCTGATAGCGTCTGCTGGGCTTGTATGTTGGCCAGATTATTCTGTCATGATAGGTTCTAATTGCTTTGCCCAAATGCAGAACACCACAGGAGAAGCAGGTATCAGTTAAAGATAGTTTAATGTCATATAAGGTGGGTGTAAGATACGGTTCCGGTCCAGGGGGGAACTCATGGAGCTGACAGCGCACTAAGAAAAACAGCAGTCCAGAAAGGGTTGTCTGAAGTCTCGGGGTGATGATTCCTTTGTGGGTCCGGTAACTCCAGATTATTGACGGAGGAAATCCAGAGGATCGCCTGTTTCTGCCTCGTTGAGGCAGAAACAGAGGAGCGGCCCGACTACCAGTTGGGGAATCCAGGGAAGGTTTGTAAGTGCAGAGGAGATGGTGGGATCTTGGGCATCCAGTGGGTATTTTCCACGGCGTCTCGAGGGAAGCTTGTTCTAGGTACCAGGCTTGATCATCACAAGGAGGATCCAGGACGTCACGAGGGAACACCTGAAGACAAGGAAGAGAAAACGTACGAGAGGAATTCACTACGAGGAAGGCTCTCAGAGAATACACAGAGACTAGCTCCAAGGGCTCAGAATACCATTGCTGGCTACCAATCTGGCATCGAAGTACTCGCAGTCAGCTCCTCTTATACTCTGTGGCTGATGAGCTGATTGAATCCTGGTGTGCAGGATGAATGCACACATCTCCGGAGAAGGGGGAGTTGGCGCTATCTAGTGGACGAACGATGAGTAACGAAAAAGAAAGAAAAACAAAACCCACAAAACCCAGAACACGACAGCAAGGTTGTTTCGACTCAAGCTGTCGAAACAAAGTTTTATGTTAAACTGCTGTTCAGCTGATTATAAACCCACTAAAGACTGCATCACCCTGTGGAAATCACATCAAATGTCAAAAACCTTATTGCTTTAACAAACATTAAAACCAAACAGAGTAAATGTTGTGAAGACTGAATCCTGTGAAACTGAACTAGTTTGTTAAGATGTGACTTCATATCCATGTAGTAGACCAAGTCATTACCTAATGAAGTAATTGATTGCTTTTGCTTGTTGGTCTTTCCAACCCACTACACTTATAGGGCCACATGCATCTATTTGCAGACCTATCCATGCAGTCCCCATAAAAAAAATCTGTTCTTAATTTATGGTTTATGCGGTCGCTCCATCTGCAGTAAGTAGGAGGTCTCACCCTGCTGACACACACACACGCACACACACCGTCACATAGTGGTTGACGTCAGGCTTGGAGGTCCAGAAATCAAACCAAAGGGATGACGACAATGCCAGACTGGGCAAAGCATCGGCCCCTGTGTGTGTGTGTGGGCGTGTGTGTGTCTGTGTGGGCGTGTGCGTGCGCATGCGTGCGGGTGTGTGTGTGTGTGTATCTGTGAATATATGTGTTTCGCTTGACTGGACACAATTGTGACACACTGACACATGGCCCAGCAGCATGTCAGCGACACCATTTATGTTCTGATATTTTATTTTTACAATACAGAGCCAAGCATGCAAGAACCCCCTAACTCCACCCACCTCTCCACTCCCCTTTTACACTTCCCCATGCTCCTTATTCCCCAGTTTTAATAAGACTTATGATAGCAGAGGGCGAGACAAAGCGCAGGAAAAGATATTGAGACAAAGAGAGAAATAAAAAGAGAGAGCCTTGTAGTCCCTCTTACTTAAACGTTTCTGTTCTGACTCCCTCATAGTGTACAGAGTATTTATACACTGAACTAGCCTGGTTCGTTCAGCATGATGGGGGGTAATAGCACACTACTTTGTTTATGCACTTTTCAAAGTAGCATTTATGCACATCTCTGCAAGATTTATGCCATTCTGTATGCATTTCTACATGTGTACCGTGTGAATACTGATTAGAGGATTTGCTGGATTGGCTTCTACTGGTCAACAGTTTGGTTTTGTGTTGTCATGGAGGAGACTGAATCACATCCGAAAGGCACGAGGAAAACAATGGGAGACACATCTGTAGAAACACATCCTTAATTAGAAATGTTTTTATAATCTGTCTGATCTCTGAGATGTTCAGTCACTGTTGAAGGGAAAGGCTTGGCAGGTAGAGAAAATGTTTTTCATTGAACAAGAAGTTGGTAGGCACAAATGTGAGGAGAGAAAGAGAAGACATGCAGGAAACTGATGTGAAACCAGAGATCCAGCCCAGAACAGCCGTGTAGAGAATGATGGAGCGCTCAGTGACTCACAGGCTTTCCTTAAAGCCCTAAAGCTAATCACACGTTTACAGCATCGGATGCTTGGCTTGTGTCTGAAAAATGTTAAATTAATGGTTAGACTAGTAATTATATGAATCTGTGCTTAAAATCTTTTCTTACCATAGGAGACAATAAGAAAGTTATATCTAGTAGTAATTTTGTGATTAGTTATAATTCAGTTCCATGACGTTTCCAGTAGGGATGCTCCAATCAGGTTTTTTGCTGCCGATTCTAATTCCGATCTCCCATCACTGCTGATCACCGATCATTGCCTGCACACACAGGCTGCAAAGTGAGATACAGGTGATCAGTTTAGGTGGTCAGCAACAAGAGACAGTGATCAGTGATCACCGATCATACTCTTTTTCATGGAAATCGGCCAATTATGATCGGTGGGCGATCGATCGGCACACCTCTGGTTTCCAGTTATTCACACACAGAAAAAGCTCCAAAACTAGAAACTGTTCTGGAGAAAAAAATTGTTTTTGGTTTTGACATCTTAAGTTTTCAACCAGGAATTAGATTTTAATAACTGGTGGATAAAAATTACAGTCTGGTATGTTCCTGGGTTTTTAGGTCACAGTTACATAGTTTTTTATTTTGGTATAGCTGCTTACGGAGGAGTTGTTTTCGTTATATTATTTAGTAAAAAAACTAAAAATAAAATCATTACCAAAATCAAAACTTCTCAATTGCACATTGACAATATGATTTGTGCCCGTTTATTTTAGCATCAACATTCAAGCAGTAGCAGCAGAGTTGATTTCAGGTAGTTATTTCTGGTATAAACCTGGTTTCATTTGGTGGCGACGTGCAGATGAGAGGGAATGTTGTAACGTGACTCTATGACTTTTAGCCTGGCCTTCCACCTCATTCATATAGACTTTTTTTTTTTTAATCCCTGAAATTGTGAGGATTTGGTTTTTCTGTGTGTTAATTTAGGTTTCTCTGTTCATTTGAGTCTCCATGTTGTCCCACTTATCCCTCTTGATTGTCTCCAGTTTTCCTCTTCTTTCCCCTTGATTACTCCCTGGTGTACTTAATCCCACCTGTGTCTGTGTTTCCCTGTTGGGTCCATGTCGAGTGTCATGTCACATGTCTTTGACCTTGTTACCAGTGTGTTTGACTTCTTAACCTAATCGTTCACCTGTGCTGCCTGGATTTCTGTTCACCTTCATGATTATCACTAAAATCATCATTTCATTCTACAAACCTGGGCCCTTTAGGTGCATATTAAACTTTCACCAGTTGAATCTACAAATGGAGTTTTACCTGATTAGAGGTGCAGCAGCAAGCTGACATGTCTGTAGGTGTGTTATTATGTAGAATAAGATTTAATTTAAAAAATGCAGCTCACTAGTTAAGACTAGCAATCAAAATATCCATCAAAATGAATGGAGGTTGGAAACAGTCAGTCCCACATCAGCACCAGCAATAAGGTGAATGAAATATCTTCAACAAACCCATTATTCCTTCGGTGTGTTAATATTTCATTTGATTCTATTTAGTGGTCTCTAAGGAAAGTACACTGTATTTATCTGTGTCTGTTCTGTGAGTGCATTTATACAAAGAGTTGCATTTATTTCTTTTTAGCCTTGCTGTCTAAAGCCCAAGTTGAAAACATGTAGTCCAGATATGCTTTGCTTCCATAGTCCTTAGTGACTATTATATTTTTATGTTAGATCTTTAACAAAGTGAATTGAATTCACTTCACTATACTAATGCATAATTCTGGAAGACTTAATCATATTTTATTGATGGCACTTCAGATTTTTTGAAATCCACAACCTTTCATTTTTAGACTGTTTTATTCTCTCCAGATTGTTTTAGCTTTTTAACCTCATTCTCCTGCCTATTAATGATCAGCTTCACAGTTCATTAATCTCTTAATCTATTGTTTAGCTATCTTTTTTAACTCCTTCCTCTGTTGTGGAGCCATTTGGATGCGCATGCCATCTAAAAACTCATGAATCTCAGCCTGACTCGTTCTGAACCTTGCTGCTGAAAACTTGTCCATGGTTCATTCTGCCAGCTTGTCAAGATTTGACTGGTGTTCAGCTCCGCTGGCAACGTCGGGATAATTAATTCTCCCTAAAGCTTGCTTTGTTTGTGTTTTTTGTTTACCTTCTGTCCATTTAGCTCATCATTACATTACATTGCCTTCGTCTTTTTCCATACACTACAGGGACTGTGTGCACAAAAGGGAACAAACAGAGCGAGTGCTTAGTATTCTGTCAACCTCGCGCATCCACCTGCCTGCTTATTTAAATAATGATGGGATGAATGAAAGAGAAATGGAAATATAATGAAGAACTGATGGTAATATGAGCAATTTAGCTGTTGTGTTTAGTCTTGGAGGGAAAATAGGAAGTTATTTTGTATGTTTGCTGATTGTACGCACAGGGAATAAGCCTCATTGTGGGCGACGCTCTGTAATTTTTGGTTATTTGAGCAAGTTTTGGGATGTGGGGCAGTTAAGTTTCACAAGTCACACAGTGAGATGAGCACATAAACAGAAAGTGCTGTGAAAAATGTCAAAGGTTTCACGTAATAAGGCAGCAGCAGGGTGGCACATCGCTGTGTGTCTGCTCAGCACTCCTTCAGCTCAGCTCGTTGTTTTATCCACTGGAGTTTTGTGCAATGCACCGCAGCACGCTCTGTAACTCCATAATTAGTGGCGAGTGTCACTGAAGGCAAATATGGAGCGTGAGGCTTTATGAGACTGCTGTGTGAAACATTAACACCTAAGGACAACACTTTATTAACTGCAGCTGGCTGCTCCTTTCATTCAAGATTTGATTTTTTTTTTTACTTTATTTAGTTGATTTTTGCAGATTTAGTTCAGTAGTTTTGTGAAATGCTTTTAAGATGTGACAATTTATCACCCTGAAGTTTCAGTGCATCTAAAAATATGTCCTGTCAAGTCTTTATAGCAGGTATGTTGCCTCGACATGCAGTGGTTTTGCTTGTGTCTGGGGCTGAAAGGTGTAAATATCACAGTGTTATTTTTGCTATAATGTCATTATCATGTTTTCTATCCTGAATGTTCATCTGGCCATATTAGGATGAAGGTTTTAGGTTCTGTGCAAAGCCAAGTGATCCAGTGATTATTATAACCGTAATCATGTGTGGTAGCATAACACTTTATTTATAAAGCACTTAAAATACAACATAGCAGCTGCACAAGAGTAAAAACAAAGAACAAAATTAAAACAATAAAAAACTATAAGAAAATAAACCTCACAAATACAAGGAGTGCAACATTAAAACAGATATGGAGATCTTCATTAGTGCAGACAGAGCACTGACATGGCATAGTGAGTGATGTTATTATTTGGACACTTTTGCAGCATTTAAGTAACATTTGTATAGATTTATTTACATACTGAGTTTCAGGTTTTAGTCAGCTTTGAACTTTTTAAGCATGTCTGAAAAAAATTGTTGGAGCCTAGCTTCGCTGCTGATCCAACTGTGTGTGCTATAGGGGTTGAACAACTTCACATTTTTTAAGGTCGACTACACCAAGATAAAAGTCGCGTTGACGCGACTAATTGTGGTGACGTAAGCGCAAAACACTTCACAATTACTTAGAGGCTTTATCAGCAATATTCAGCCCATTATTGATAATCCCCCTCATAATTAATTATATTACGCAGGATTGAAAGAACAAGAAACAGATCATTATCACAGACTTTTTCGTGAGCAGTGGAAAAAAAGTTGCACATAGTTGAGTCTGACTTTTTTTTCTTTTTTTATTTTAAACACCGGCTGATGATCGCATATGTTGGACAGCTGCACATATAGGAGTCAAATTATTACACTGACTACAATGGTGCTTTTGGAACATCACAAACCAAACTTGTTATGAACGGATCCTGTGTGGTTACAGTTGAATTCAGCAATGCCGCCTGCTGCTCCTGCGCCCCGATGCGCAGCAGGAAGCTCCGCTGACTCAGCAGCAGCTCTCTGACTTTGCGGGATGAACCGACATGGAGACGGTGGCAGAGATCGCCTCTATCAAATCCTCAGGATGAAGCTTCAACTTAGTTTCCAGATTTTGTCAAATAGTATTTTTATGAGAGCATAAAGCTGCCAGGTTAGCTTCAACATGCAGGGTGACGCTGATCAGTTGGACGAATAAAAAAACCCAACATCATTCCGGTAGTCTCTCTCTCTCTCTCTTTTTTTAAAGAATTGTCTTGGCACTAGTTGCCTTTATTTGACAGCAATCCGACAGGAAGGGGACAGGGAGAGGGCAGCTGGGGAGAGAGGCATGGGCCCAGCGAACCGAGGATGGGAGTCGGTCTCCAGACTACAGAGGTCTACAGTCTCTATGCAGGGCGCCGCGCTAACCACTGCACCACGCAGAGTCTTTATTCCAGTAGCCCTTGCTGAAATTTTCAATTTTTCTTTGAACCGACATGGAGACAGTGGCAGAGATCGCCTCTATCAAAATCCTCAGGATTGTAAAAATTATTTACATTTTTATACAATTTGAGCTGTCTGACAAACTCATCTAGTTTACTTTCTTTCATTTTCTTGGAAAAATCAGTTTTGTCACATAATTGCGACTAGTGGACTGGCCCCATAAAATCATTGCAGAGTGACTTTTTATGGGCTAGTCAACCACTAGTCGTCTAGTCGACTAGTTGATATAAATCCTAGTGTGCTGCAGTGTCATATCGATAAGAAAGCAATACTTAAGTATTTGTGAAACACAGGTTCAATGTTAGCTCCTGCCTGCAACCAGACAATATTATTTTGTATGGAAAAGCATAAAGTTTAGATTTCTTTCCCTGTGCTGCCATTTTTAAAAACGTGTTTTTTTTACTCTGTCTACAGTAAGATAGGTTACTGTATTCTTTAATCTCTTCACAACTCAGTTTCAATAAAACTACAAATCACTTGACTCCTCACCACATGTATAAATGTTTGACAACTCTGTTTCATGCATAAGCCCTCCCACTACAAAATGCTCAAAGTAAAGGGACTGCAGACGCACGAATAAAGTCAACATGTGCTACACACATGTGGAACATTCCTGCTCACTTGTAGGAAACAAGGCTGTTTCACTGAGTTTCCCCACATGTGACATGAATTAGGGGTGACATCTCCCTCTGGTGTCAGATGGGTCCTATCTCCCACAGCCGGCTGGTGTCACCGCACCGCGGTCTGCTCCTCCTGCTGCTGCTGAAACAGTTCTTCCACACACCACAAATGTGAAAATGTGACATTTTAGAAAGCTGTTGCCAAATTTAATTAAATTACCTTTTACAGGTAATTTTCCAGAACTAAGTAGAGCTTATGCAAAACACTAAAAGTACATTTTAGCTGCAAGTAAATCAAAACCTGTAGTGAATAGGAGTCCTTTGAGCTTCGTTGTGATGCGCTCCTCCTTCACAGCCGTGGCTGAAGGCTTTGTGCTTTTAAACGGCGTGCCGCTTGGCCTCGTTCCAGCAAACATGATATATCCTGAAGGGCTGATGGTTTTTCTTCTACTGTATATCAGGCTCTAACTCAGGAAAGGAACTACTTTTATGAATAGAGATTTAACATTTTCATACCTTAAGTTCAAAGATCAAATCTAAAAATGATTAATATGAAGTAATAATGCACTGGCAGATGGATCCCTTAAACTTAGCAGCTATAATTCAAGTTTGGAAGGTTTTACTTTTTCTACCTCTGAAGTAATGTCAGCCAGAAGCTGGAGCAGCGCCCCCACAGGACAGGAGGTGAACAGGTTTCTAACTGGTTAGACTCAGTTCATTCCACACTGAAATTATTCAAGCCTGTTTGTCATTTTCTTGTTTTTGGCTTTGTGTTCCTTCTACATGATAAAATATGCATAAATATGCAACATACTGTAGTGTCTCCATGTTGCTGTTTACAACAATTTTTCTAAACACTAAACACTAACCCTCTTTTAAAATTCTCAGCTGATTTTCACAAATCCTACTGAAGAGATTTGGTAACACCACTTTAAAATGGGGTTTATACAGATCAGTCAGATGATAAATTCATTTCAAATAGAATTTACAATCAGAATGTTGTCAAAACAGCTTTTATAATTTAGACAGGTGTAATTAAGATATTTGGCTAATCTCTGGAAGCAGAACTCAGTACAATCAAGCATTTGCTGAAATCAATATTTGTAGGTGATATACCGATACGTGTTTGATCTGTGGCTACAGAAAATGAAAGACATTGTTTTTCCTTAGGGTCAGTTATGATCCACCTCCAGCTTTACCACTGGTCATGCTCTTAATGTGCTTTGGTAGGAAGACCCTGGAAGCTTCCTGAAAGGTTTGCTATAAAATCACTTCTGACAGCACCAGCAAACCACAACATTTTCTTTAAATGCTGCGTAGCTTCCTCCTATAGGGTGATATTATCTTTTCTTTAAGCTTCTGCCTTAAAAACAGTCTAAACTCCATTACTGAACCACACACACACACTCGTACACACACACACGCACACTTTCCTGAGACATAAAAAAATCCCACCTCTGCAACTTTTCATTTTGCTTTTGTCTGAAAAATAGTGTGCAATATGCAGTAATAAGTATGCATATCTAATTTGGTGCAAGAAATTACAATTTTGGTTTGAGAAATTGGCTGAGGTTAGAAAACATGAAGTACTAAGACTGGTTCTAGGGAGAGTAACAAAACATCTGTGACCTTTCATTCCTTTTGGCATTGTTTGCTGAAAAGATGTTCAGACACTTTATGTAAAATGACTGAGCAAATCTCATAGTATAAAGAGAAATAAATTAAACCCAAGAAATAACAGAAAACTTCAGTGGAAGCAGGAAAATACTGGAAATACAGGAAAGAAGAAACAGAGTTGATAGAGGAGAACTTTAAAAGGATCCACGACTAGTTGAACATGTTGGCCTAAATATGTTGCAATTTTCCTGTTACCTAAAAAATTGCTGTTTGTGATACGCCAAAACTCATAATTACTTGAAAACTGTACATCTTTTGTTATATTTTACCCATGGAGGTCGGCATTTTTTCACCGATAGATTAATGACGTCATTAGATCCATTCTGTACTGGAATCTACAGAGTAAACACAGGAAGGCTAACTTTACCTGAGTAGTTGTTTATCATATTGCATTTGACTGGTGTAATTTTCAATAATGCCACACTGTGACACTATTGGCTGTAATTTAAAACAATAAAAATAAAAATTGAGGGGACTCTGGATAATTTCCCACATGAAAGACAGGAGAGCACAGTGCAAGAGCCAGAGTGGAACACAACTTCCAAAGGACCTAATCTGTACCCTGGACATTTCTCCAGAACACTTTGAGTCATTTATACCAGCAGAACCTACGAAGGTTCTAACAGGTGATGTTACCTTAACGAGCTAAAAATAAATGCCGTGCAGAGACAGGCAGAGCTGGAAGCTCTTTGAGATGCTAACAGGAGCTATACCGCCTGCGGTACTGACATCACCGATCAGACCTGATCCTGGAGGTCCGGTGTCGGTGGTAAAGTCCGGACACAGAGCTATAGAAGTACTTACCGGATCACACTGTCCGACCAGAGGTACCTGTTGTTCATGGTTTCATTTACAAAGCAGACGGCAGCAGCAGCAAAACACCAGCAGCTCCTACGGCCAACTATGTCCTCTTCCTCTGTTTGGTCCTCCTCATTTTCATTATCTCTTGTGATTTCTACATTCCGATTTATTTCAAAGAGCTCCGGGACAAACTAAAAAACTCATCACTGTTTTGGCTGGAGGAGCCAGACAGTTGGACCATTACACGTCATTTATTCAGAATGCATTGCAGCATGAACAACATGGTGACATTCCGGTGATAATATTTTATTAAAATTTATAAAAATGAAATAACCTACAGTGTTATTACTAAAATCTTTTTTATGTCTAAAATAAATTGATAGGTTTATTTTAATTCCTAACTTGCAAAGAATCAACCAGAGACAAAGGTTACTTTTCTTTTCTGCAGAAGAGGAGAATTTGAGCCCAGACGCGGAAATCCGCTGTCAAACACTGTCTGGGATCAACTCTGCCCGATCTTTGTCTGCATTTGGCTTTATTAGAAAAACCAAGGAAGGAGGTTGGGCTTTTTCACATAGTCACACAAAGAATTTGACCAATGACCTTTTTCTACAGGGTGTTCTGGAACCTTCTGTGGACATGCCCTTACAAGGGCATGAGGCTGGCCGCAACCAATCAGCCCCACAGAAAGCTGACACCACAGGAATGTGCAAAACGTCTCTAGCCTCCAGGCAAACATCCTAAAAATGGTTAATAGTGTTTCACAGAAGAAAAGGAGTCAAGTAAACATCACACAAAATAATAATATGAAAACATAACCTATCAAATAAACTCACAAGTAAATGAACTTAGATAATTTTTCTAACATAAATATTTCCAAAATAAGGTCTATTTTTATAACTAACCGTGGATCCCTTTAAAGTATTTTAGAGACTATTAAATTATCGGAATACGGAACTTGACCTGAACTGAAATTCGCCTTTGATTTAAAACCCTCTTTGTTATCTTTCTTATTTAACTTTCTTCCTCTTCCCAGAAATTCTTTCCCCTTTTGCCCTGGCGCCGAGGGCTTGTTAGCCTGGGGGGAAGATTTAACACCTTTGAGAGCGGGCGTGTGTGTGTGGGTGGGGGGGCGTGTGTGTGTGTGTGTTTGTGAGGAGGGAGATAAAGAAATTAAATAAATCGGGTTTTCCACTTTTATAGGCCAGGATCTCCTGCAGTGTTTGTACGGGTCACCAACCTGCACGACTCCATGCGTATCTCAGCTGTCTGCTCTGTTCTCTGTCTGAGGCTGAAGCTAATATTACATGAAAAAATAACTTCATAGAGCCAAGTGTTGCATACAGAGCCCTGGAAAAAGTTTCAAACTCTGAACTTTTTCACAGTTTGTCACTTTAGCAAGTTTCATGTGTTAATGAGATGTTTTTATGATAGACCAACACCATGCAGTATTAATTGTGAAATAAAAGAAATAAGATACATTAATATGAATACATAAAGATACAAAAAGTGCAGGATTATTAGAATCAGGCCTGAATAATCCTATGTAGAACCAATAAAGCTGCTTGTCCTTTAGGGTATGTCACATATTTTTCCAGTCTTCTATGCAAAGTAGCTCAGCCTTAGTCAGATTGGCTGGAGCCCATTCATTCTCCAAATCTTTTCTATTATATTGAAGTTGCATTCACACCATCCCTGTTTGGTCCACATTAACTAGACTTTAGTTTGTTTGTGTAAAGAGTCCGGTTTGTTTGAGGAAGTGTGAATTAATCAAACTCTGATGCAATCAAAAATCAAACTTTGGTTCGTCTACAAACCCAGGACACGGTTTGGTTGAAGTGAACTCCGGTTCAGTTTGAATTTGAACACCAAGCAGGCTGGAGACCGCTCCAAAAGCAGGAAGTGGACTACAGCGCAGGGCATTCTAGATAAAATCCAACCAAAGCTAACATGTTAACTTAGCACTAGTGGGAGAAATGACTCGTGGTTTTTAGCCAAAGAGAAATCCTCAAACCGCTAAAATCTGACGCCTCCATTTTAGTTTCCATTTGGTTAAGAAGGAAATTGCGTCAATGAAAACTTCTTCTGCGGTTTTTGTGTTCTTTCCTTCAGTGGTTCTTGGTGCAGCGCCCCCACAGGCGAGGAGGGGAATAGCTTTTTCAAAGGGTTTTGGTTTGACTCAGAGCAGAGAGAAAGAGAACCACAGCATCTGGAGATAGAGCAGCAGCAGTTTTGGTCTGTGGTTGATCCGAGTCTACCGGACTATAAGGTGTGAAAACAGCCTGAGATCTAGACTTTGACTGGACTACACTAATATGTGAATATGCTTTGATCTAAACCATTTCACTGTAACTCTGACTGTGTTTTTATAGTGGTTGTTCTGCTAACTTAGCTTAACGTAGCTTCAGTTAGTGGTGTGGTGCTTTCTATTTATAGGCTTCAGAGTAAAGAGGGCTGAATACAGCAGCTTACCACTCTTAGTCCTTATATGTAAAATCAAAAGTAAAACAACTACCATTTTCCTCCTCCACTTCTATTGACCTGTCGCATAAAATCCAAACAAAATACATTAATAATGTAACATGATGTGGAAAGAGGCGTGAATACTTTAGCAGGGTGTAACTCGTCTGTGATGAAACCTGAGGCCGGTCTCTCTCATCAGTCCCCTGAGAGGCACACACACCTCCGCTTGTTCAAACAGAGACTTTTATGTGCCGGCAGAAGCCACCAAGGGGGAAATAAGAAGGTGCAATTACCTTGGCACCACGCTGGGTTCAACTGATGCAGTGCTGCCATTCAGTCACTCCCCCAGCCCTTCCCCCCATAACAAATACACTAACCTCTCTACCCCCACCAACAACAATAAATACACTCACCTTGCGCTCATGCCAAGAGGAACAACCACCGAATGAGGCCACTAAGCGAGGTGCCTCAGGTTTTTGTTCTCTTCAGTCATAAAAGTGACTCTCTGGCCATCAGCTTCTCATTTTCTGAGTAGACTTCAACCAACTTATGGTTCCCCTTTTTTTTGTGCTTGTAGGCCGATACATATAGAGTATAGGCCTAATGTGTAACGTGGCACATTACATTTCAATCCCCACCTGTTCGCTGAAGGCTTGGTGTCTGAAAGGATTTCTTTTTTCAGACCAATGCTCCAGGTGGTCGCACAAACGCTTTCAACATGCCGCCCAGAATTTAAGTGGTTAAACGTTCTGGGTTGGTTACAACGTTTTTCCTCAAAACATCTCTTTTTCCTCCTTTGGTAGGTGGTTTTTATACTGAATTATTCAGATTTTCTCTCATCGTGAAAAGGTTTTCATTTGTTGCTGTCCACCCCGGGGAAAAGCGAACTGTCACTGGGGAAATGACAGAAGGTAAAACCGAGGAGCTGACGCTATACAACTGATGAGAAAAAGTTTATATAAATCCATTAAGGTTTCAGTCCTTCATGTTCTGTTTTATATCAATGGAACAGAAGTGGAAATGTTCTCCACAGTTCTCCTCTTAACTCAGGAGAAGTAACCCACCCAGAGTAATCCTCCATACAGCAAATTGTTCAAAAATATCAAAATATCAAAACAGACGATTTATGCTGAGATTATTGACTCAATTAATTAGAGACCTCTGGAGGTTATTGTTGCACTGAATTTATTTAGGAGGAGCTGGGTATCTTTAAAATGTTAAATATTGCAAAAATATTTCTAACCACTTTGTGGTCATTTTATAACTATACCATGCTATATAATATGTGACAAAATGTGGAAAAGTTGAAGGTATATGAAGAGGCAGAGTATATTAACATTACAATACTGGGGGGAAATAAACTGCTTGGTTACTCGTGAAAGTTTGAGCCTGAGCTCCAAACAGCCTTAAGTTGTGTTTTCACCATCCTGCCCATTTCCATCACCAAACACATTATGCTAATGGGCAAAAGCGGGCCGCGCTCTATCAAAGAGATGCTGCTGCTTTTAAAGGGAGTGTTCGCCTTCATCAAGTTTTAATGAGACCGGAGAGAAATCAGCAGAGACGTTGCACAGTCCACTTTATCCCAGCGCACTTTGCTTTACTCTGCAGCGCTCAGGTACAGCACAGCTGCTGCTTGTTCAACTATTCAGCAGCACTTTCTTCGTTTGAGATGACTTCCTGTCTCATTAGATACAAACAGGACTGGAGAAGCAGGTTTAGCTGCTTATTGAATAGTGTTCAAAACCAGAAGATGCAAAAATCTGCAGAATTCATGTATCAGTTTACAGTTTGGATAAGCAGACATAACAACATAAAGATTGCCTTGTTTCCTTATTTGGTCAAGTTTTTCCTGATGTGATATGTGTGAACAGTCCATCCTGGTGCTGTGATGTCACTCACAGTTTTGTCGCCTGGTTTCAGGTGTTACACACACCAAGTACCAGGTGATCCTGTCAGCTGTCTTTTCTTCCCCATCGTCTTGTAAAGTTTTACTCTTCTTCTTTCATGATTCCAGATGGATTGAAGGATAAACAAAGAACTGAAGCAAAAATAACTCAGAGCTCACATATTAACCCACAGCTGTTCATCATCTGAGCCACGTTAACTCAGTGCTGAAGGTTGATGATGTGCAGTGGAGAAAACTGGTTTGGATGATATTTTACCTTTTATCATATATTTTTAGTGACACTGCATCTCACATAAGGAGTTATGAATCATTTTTTCAGCTTCATATGGAGTTTGAAACCGAGCAACTAAAGATTTCTGAGATTGAATGTGAACCTGTTAAAAAGACTGCACGGATAGATAAGACGTTACTGAAGTTAAAGAGTTCAAGCTTGTGTCGGGTTCTGGGGGTCTTGGTCCTTCTTTCCTTTTTGTTTTTCTTTTCCCCTCTTCCTGGTGTGAGTCTGTAGCATCACTGTGGCCCACTAGATGGAGCCAGAGGCTGTCTACCTGGGAGGCGCGCCCATGGGTTTTACGCACCTGGCGGTCATCATCTCATCATCCTCTGGAGGTTAAAGAAGCTGACTGCCAGCACTTCGACGCCGGAGTGTTTTACCTGCTTGGAATTGTTTACTCCTCGAGACGATTTGGATTCTCCAGAGTGGCTTCCATCCTGGCTTTTTGGTTAAAGCCCTCCTCGTGACGCCGTGGACGGTACCCACTGGTTGCCCGAGTCCCGTTTTCACCTCTCCCGTCAGATCTCAAGATTCTCAGTTGTCATCGGCTGGCAGTCGGACCTCACCTCCACCTCCGTCAAGTCATCACTTACCTGCCCGCCCTCCACCGCAGCCTCCTTGCCTAGGATCCCGCTCGTTTATGGAAGCTGGATCCGTTGACTTCAGCCTGGAACCCACAGACTACCTCCCTGATTGTGATCATTCTTTCCCAAGTAAGAACCAATCTATTCCTGTCGCAATTCCCGTTTCCCATGTGACCCGAACTCACCATCTCCTCCTGTTCCGCAGTTTTCCGCTATCTTCCAGACTCCACCCCAGGATCCCCACCATATCACATTACTTTGTTTTATTCAATAAAAAAAAAATCTTTAACTGATTTCCGTTCCCTGTGGTGTTCTGCATGTGGGCAAAAGCTTAAACGCCAACATGACAGCTTGAGCTTTTGCCTTTTGTCTATTTTTCTTCTTTAGTTAAAAGTAGCAGCTTCATAGATCCAATTTGAACGGCTACTTTTCCCAATAACAATATAGTTTGTTTCACTTCATAATGCTTATTGCTGCACAAATAACCATTTTGCTTTCCTTTAATATTTTTCTCTCCAAACGTTTAAAGAGCTTCAGTTTTCAACATTAATACTTCTATCAGTTATTCTAATGCATGGCTGCACTATAGATATCTGCGTCGAGGATTCTCTAATGAGTCCAGGTGGGTGTAACATATGCAACACATATTTCAACATAAGGATGTGTCATTCCACTTGCTGTGTTTCAACAGCTTCGCTGTGTAAAATATGTCTGACAAATGAAGTCATCCTGTTAAAGCTCAGAGAAGAAACTCGTGTACATGATGGATTTGTAAAGTGAGTCAGTCCAGCTGCATACCAATTTAGTGAGGCTCTAACCACCTTCATACTGGCAGAGTTTAGTGGAGTAGGTTGGGAGTAAAAGACCTGGGATCCAACTCGCTGCTGGAAACTATTTCTTATGGAGATTTATTGGCGTTCTTAAAGCAGTCGCTCCGTTCTCCCAAACACACTGAGCTCCACTGGGTCTTCAGGTCCAGAGCCGGCACCCGAGAGCAGAACCACAGATTACAAGTCATTTACTCCTCCAGAAAAACATTCACTCACTGCAGCCGCTGTTTCAACTTCTAATAAGATGAGTGAAATGCATAAAAACAAGAAAAACTGTTAATTTTCAGTAAACGTACAGGATGCTTGGTCAGGTTACCAGTTAGCCACTTCAAAACTTTACAGTTTTTGTTTCAGGTCCGGTTTATGTCTAAAGCACATTTCAAAATGCCTTACTTCATTAAAACTTCATTCAGTCATCAATTATGAAATAAATATTACATTCTGTCAAATACCACCAAGCAAACACACATCAGATATATTGATCAGAATTTCACTAATTAAAGCAGCTTCAACCAGCTTTAGCCTCGGAGGAACTCAGGGTTTCGGCTGTTTTTCAGGTTTTTGGGAGTTCGTTCCAGATCTGTGGTGCATAGAAAGCTGAATGCTGCTTCTCCATTTTTGGTTTTGGTTCTGGATGCAGAGCAGAACCAGAATCAGAACCAGAATCAGGTTTATACCATTCTGTACTGCTGTGGATTCCCAGAATTCCCAGCACTCAGCAACCACAGCCGGAGCGGCTGAATAGATAAAATCCACAAATACTTGAGATTCCCTCAAAAAATGAACAGTTCAAACAGCAAATACAAATCATGACATGCACAGTGGTAGCAGCATTAGCACTACAGCAGAAGCTAACATCCACAGCCGTCATTATATGGGAATACAGCCAATCAGCACCAAGGAAAACAAATGATTTCCTGTTTGGAAATCCTCAGCCTGACATTCAGCATTAAGTATTTCAGCTTTTTCTTTGGAATATTTTAGATATGCTTTTGAAAAAAAAATCCATGATTAGGCATTGCTCTCAGAAAAATCTGAACACTGAATCAGAAAAATGACATTTTCTATCTTCTATAAATAATATCAGCCCACAGAAGATCACTCAGCCTATTTTGGTTCAGTCTGGAGATAATTCTGCCTTCTTATAAGAAATATGACAGATTCAGAAGAAAAGGGGTTTTATTATAAAGTCACTTCTAGTTTAGAAAATAATAATGAAGAAAGTTTTAATTATAAGTTAGAGTGGACCAGTTTTTATGATTTCTTTTACTTTCATAGTTGATAAAGTGATTTACTAGGAAATATAAACTGATATGCTGCAGTTTGGTTATGTGTGTAAAAAATATTTATTTTGTATTAAAGGTGACAATGAAACCAGAGTCCAACCTGGAAAACTGATCTATAGATACATGAGGCACTAATTAGTAATTACAACTTTTAGAAAAAATGAAACTTCTTTCACTTATTTACTTCGTGTAAAAAATAGTTAAATTCACTACAGGCACAAATAATATGATGTTATGATACATTAGAGACATAAAGATATTAAAGTTATAATTCAGTTACACAAGCTCTCCTTTGGTTTCTGCCAGCAGCAGCAGAGTTGCAGAGCCTGGAAAGCAGAAGGAGTGAGATATCATTTGTATTATGTTGAAATAATGCCTTTAAGAAATCAAAGAGGCAAAAAAATCGTTCTTTGGAAATTGAACTTTTTCATCTGTGAATGCCTTCAAAGGTTTTCCATCATTTCTTCGTTTCACATATTTTTATTTTTGAAAAAAAAAAAAGATCGAAGTATTTGCTTTTCCTCTACTACTGCAAGGTGAGCAGTTAATGTACCAAAAGCACTCTGTGGCGTTTTAACCACATTGTGCTGCGATGTGCAGCCTGTGGGCCTCCTCATTGTCTGAAGTGGAATTAGGACTGGAGGATAGTGGGATTATTCATGACTGTTTCTGCTTTGCATCAGCTCATACAGAGAGCCATCGGCTCTGTCAGTCGGTGTCGGTGAGGCCATATGGTGTTGCCTCAGGGGCTGACAGCAGGAAGAGCTGTGTTATTAAAACCTCAGGTAAAAACTTGCAACGTTCACCCAGCCTTCATTTTATCCCCCTTTCACCTCCACAGTGTGAAGAACTAATGAGTTTGTGTGCTAGGAGTGTATTTTAGTGCTAAGTCTTTTTAGTTTATTATTGTCTTACAGAGGAAAAATGTAAAGTAAATAAGGCAAGTTTGATCCAACTATTTTTAGATTGAATCTGGGGAAAAGTATCAATTATTGAGGTCTGGCTGAAGAGAGAGTTGGTGTAAAGATTAATAATGAAAAACTGAAGTGTGTGGAGAAACTGGAGACAGGTAGATGGGTGTAAAGGTGAAGAGAGAGAGTGTGTGAGGTTCAGTTCTCCCCTTCTTTTGTCTGGGTGATAATAACACATTCAAATGTTCTAACACATTTTCAGACTCATTTCTCTGCACTGACACATAATATGTCCATTTTTTACAGCCACACTTTAAACACTGTAAACATCCTGAGTTTGAGAGTATTTCTGAATTATACCATTTTTATTTTATTTCAGGTTAAAAATGTCCAATAAATATGTTAGCTTTTGATTGAGTGTAATTAGAAATATTTTAAACAATTTCTTTTCTCTTCAGCTTTTCCCTTTAGGGGTCACCACAGCGAAAAGATTAGCAAAAGTCTGTTAAATTAAGCAATCCTGGGAGCTAAACAAACTAGCTGTTTGTTAGCTAGCTTGTTTAGCTAGTTAGTTATCAACAGGAACACCATACCCTGCCTGGCATCTTATTTAAAAACAGAGTTTAAGCAACAAAATTTATATGTTTTAGAATGTTATGGGCTTTGAAACCATACATCTTTAAATTCATACGCTGAAATCAAAAACTAGCTGATAACTGCAGAGCCTGACAAATTATTTTATATTTGTGAATATAATGTCATGTTGTGGATATGCCTTTGAAAAGAGTTCAGCTTTAATGCAGAACATTTCCTTTAAGTTTACTCCAGTAGAAAATCTCATTTCTGTCTTTTCATCGGTTCTTAGCTAACCAATCAACTTGACATCAGAAAACTGCTACTGGTCACTGAAGGCAACGAGTTCTTGGCAAATTGTGGAGAAATCTTTATGGTTTTATGTTTTGCGGTTCCAGAGACAGAAATCCTGAAAAGTTCTAATAATAATTTTTTATTACATTTTTCACACAAAGTGGCTAAATGAAGCTAAATCATACTCACTCTTACACTTACAGAAAGCACTTTGCCAAATCTGAAAAAAAAGTAAAATCCTTTGTCATTTACTTGAATTTTATGTTCGTTTTATGAGCAATTTCCTGCTGAAAATTGTTTGCTTGTCATTCTGCTCTCCCATCTGACTACAAAAGCCCTTAAACTTTAACAAAACAATGAATTTGGCTCTGTGCAAAATGTTTCTGCTGTGTGTACACAACCTGCACAGTGATTACGTAGTTTTTCTTTCTTTCTTCCATGTTTTGGTATTTTGTTGAATATGCAGTTTTGCCCCTTTTCCTGCCTGGTTTTTTCTCAGAGATGAGCAGGTGGTTTACGATCTGTACTTGTTCATCTTGACATTTATTAAAGGCCATTTGATGCTCAGCAGACCGAAGTTAAACTATATTAGAGTGACAGAAACTTGTGTACAGGTGCAGCTTTATTTAAATGTAAGCAACGGAGCTTCAGGATGAATAACGTTCTTTATGGAGGCTGTCCGTGTTTTATCGCTCTAATCGCCTTTGTAACCAAAACATCAATTTATCTAATCCACACCAGTCAGGGCCCTTTATTTAAGCCCTATACCCATGCACACACACAAAGGGAGAGTCAAAGATCACACTTCCACCCCCATGCCTCCTTCCATTATTTCCAGTCCAATTTCCTGGATGTAAAGAATCCTCCCTCATGTTGAGTCCAGTGTGTATGGTGAGGTTCAGGCATGAATATTTAGGAGATCTGGATTCACACCCAAACCAGCTGGAGATAATCAGCAGGAAGGTGACAGACATTTAGCAGCCTGACCCGGATCACCCTCATGTTCTATTCATGGTGACCTTTCCGTTGCCGTCTCCATCCACTCACCCTTCAATCAGCCTGAACTCCTGTCTATACTAATGTCCAATCAGAAGGACGGATGGGACATTTTTTAAAGGTGCATTCTTAGATTTCAACATTGATGCTAATATCTTTGCTACACTATTGCATTGTATGCTTTGCATGATGCTGTTATGAATAAAATGTTGTTGACTTCTAAATGACCTCTGCTTCTTTACCTTTCGGCCTTTTGTTTTGTTTCATCCTCGTTTCTTTTTCCTCTTAGTTCTAAGATTCACATTTGACACCAAATTATGTCTCAACTTAATAGCTGGCTCAGTTATTTGACATGTCTAATATTTAGCCTCACGATTTAGCCACAGATCTCACCTGACATCAATATTATGTCTTTATGAACAGAAACACTGTCAATTTCACACCTTTGATCCCAACACACATGGACTATTCGTACAGAAGACTTGGTTGGCCTTGATGTTCCGCAAAGTTCCCTTCATTTCCTCTCATTTAAATCCATTTTTAGGCATTTTAAGTTTTTTACACAGCAAAGTGGGAAAGCGAGTTGTAAGCACTTTTTTTAAAAACCTTTACCTAATGATGTCATGGTTCCTAAAGAGACTGGAAAATGTTTGAATTTAACATTTTAAAAGTCTGGATAAGTAAAATTCTTCCTTTCTCCCTTCCATTCTTTCTTCTTTAGGGTTAGGGTTAGGGTTACTTGACCTTTACTACTTGACCTTTGGCCTTTTGTTTCGTTTCATCCTTGTTTTCTTTTACTACTGTTTTTTCCTCCTTCCCTACTGTTCACCGTTGAAATATTTGACATACATTTATACTGAAAACAAACTCTAGAAAGAAGAGTTTAAAAAGGTTTACACATGAAAATGTGTAGGAAGTTTGTGATGGAAGATTGGAAATGGGGAAAATAAGTGAACTTGTGTAACTTGAGATGCTCTTAAAGAAAACATGATGAAGCCATCTGCTGCGACACTGCGACCAAAGCATAAAGAATGTGCAGAAAGGTTGATTTTAAATGATTGAGCAAGTTGAGAAAAGCCTGGAGGTCAATCAGCTGGCTGTGAATAAAGGAAAAGCTGAGGAGTCAAGGTCAGACGTACAATCTGCACCAGAGAATCTGAATGATGAGGAGAAAATGAATCGCATGTTGTTTAGTTCAAAACAAAAAACTTTGCAAACTGATGATGATTTCTGAGTTTTAAAATGATTTTACACAGAAATTCTTGCTGTTCTCATCTTTAAAAATAATGTCAAGAAAATATGACTCCACAGAAAGTTTGAGAAATAGGTTGTTACTAAAAAAACTAGAATAGGAAGCCACCTATTCTAACTCTGTTTCTGGCCAAAGTCCACTTACTGGATAACAAAGTGGATTTGTTACATCTGATGCTGAGAGTTTCTGCAGAGATGAAGAACTGTGTCATTATTTGCCTAACGGAAAACTGGCTTAATAGCAACATGCTGGACTCAGCCTTCCAGATCAGCGGTCTTCAGTTATTCAGAGCAGACCACAACGAACGGTCAGGAAAAACACAGGGAGGAGGACTCTGTATGTACGTGAATGAAGGGTGGTGTACGAACTGTGAACTGGTTAAAAGCTGCTGTTCTGAGGCGATAGAACTCATGACAGTAAAATGTCAGCCGTACTATCTGCTTTGGGAGTTTAGTGCGGTGTTCGTCGCCATTGTTTACATCCTGCCGGGTGCTAACAGCAACAAAGCATCGAAGGAGCTGTATGACACCACTGCAGATGATACACCTAGAAATACGCCCAGGAAATTCAAGGTCACTTCACCACCAACAACCCCCGGTGCATGTGGAAGGGCATCAAGTGCATCACTAACTACAACATCAGGAGTACACAATGTCCATGGGACCCCTCACTGAAAGATGCACTTAATAAATTCTACCCACGCTTCGACGATCCTAACATCTCCCTCAGCATCAGACTAATACCACCACCGGGTGGCACGTCTCTCTGTGTGACCAGAGCAGATGTGAAGAAGTCCCTCCAGGAAATCAACCCCCTTAAGACTGCAGGCCCTGACAGCATCCCAGGGCGAGTACTGAGGGACTGTGCACATCAGCCATCTGAGGTGTTGGCGGACATCTTCAACACCTCACTGTCACTGTCATCTGTGCCCACCTGCTTAAAGACCGCCTCTATTGTCCCCGTCCCCAAGTGCTCCACAGTGATGAGCCTGAATGACTACCGGCCTACAGCCTTAACATCGGTAGTTATGAAGTGCTTCGAGAGGCTAGTCATGAACCACATCAAGGACTCCATCAATGTCACTGTGGACACCGATCAGTACGCCTACAGGAAGAACAACTCCAGTGTATCGGTGATCCACACAGCCCTCACCCACCTAGAGAGCAGGAACTCTTACATCCGTGTGCTATTTCTGGATTTCTCCTCAGCCTTCAACAGCATCATGCCACAGACCCTGGTGCATAAGCTTTCCTCTCTTGGACTGAGGTCTACACTGGGGAACTGGATTCTGGACTTCCTGACCAACAGATCTCAGTCTGTCAGAATCCACAACACCGTCTCCTCCTCCATCACCCTCAGCACTGGCTCGCCACAGGGCTGCGTGCTGAGCCTCCTCCTCTTCACTGTGCTGACATATGATAGTAGTGGGACACATCATGAACAGTGATGAGTCCATATACAGAGAGGAGGTGAAACACTTGGTGCACTAGTGCAGAGAAAATAACCTCTGCATCAATGTGAAGAAGACCAAGGAGATGGTGGAGGATTTCAGAAGGGACAAGGATCCTCATCAACCCTTGTACATCGAAGGAGCAGCTGTGGAGGTGGTCTCCAGCTACAGGTACCTACCTGGGTGTGCATATATCCAGTGACCTCACCTGGAGTACCTACACCTCTCGTTTGGTCAGGAAGGCCCACCAGCATTTCTGCTTCCCCATGAAGCTGCAGAGAGCTGGACTTGGGAGCTCAGTCCTGAAGAGCTTTTATCGCTGTGTGGTGGAGAGCGTTCTCTGCACCTGCATCACCGTGTGTGTTGCTGAGAGGACGGCTCTGCATAGGGTGGTCAAGGCTGCACAAAGGACTGTGGAGAGCAGCCTTTCCTCCCCCTCAGACCTCAACTCAGCACAATGCAGGAGGAGGGCTCTCAACCCATCCTGCACACAGACTGTTCCAGCCACTCCCCTCAGGCAGGAGGCTGAGGAGCATCCAGAGCAAGACCATCAGACTGAGAAACAGTTTCTTCCCTTCAGCCGTCAGACTCCTGAACTTGGGCTGCACCAAATGCAGCTTCTGGACGTCTAATTCAGTCCAGATCCAGTCAGATCCGCTCCGGTCTGTTTGAACTGTTCCACATACTGAACATAATCAGTATTAATACTAATCAGGAAGTAATCTATGGTGCCTGCATTGTTCCTTTGAGCTACCATACCTTGTGTTACTACGTGGTTGTCATAGCAACGACTGGGCAACTCTACAGTTCCCTCTGCCACGGCAACAGCTGCTTCAATATTTCACACAACAAACTGTCAAAAAGTAAAATGGTACCACTGTCCAGATGTGGAACAAGAAGAAGTGTTCAGATAACGGACTTGAAAAGAAATTAAACTTCACATCATATATATCACCTTGGACTTGACCTCTGCCCCTTCCTCACATCGCCATGCTGCTTACAGCAAAGAAACGTTGTAGTTTCTATGATAAACTCATGTTCAGCTCCACCTGCTGAACATGGTTGGTGGTTGCAGGGGGAGCAGCCACTTGCAACCAGGTGGTTGCTAATTGCTGCTGCCACTAGTCTGGAGGAGCCGTGTGGGTTTCTCAAACATTAATCAATCAAAGCAACACTCTGGTATGTTTTTGATCAGGGAATGACATAAAATTAAAATTAAAAAAAGACAATTTTCCATCATACTTTGGTTTTAAAAATAAAAAAATATATCTCAACAGATTAAAAAACCTGACAGACTGATTACACAAAGTGTCAGCTGACATGAGAAGTGAGTGATGAAAGTTAGGTCGGTCTGACTCTGCTCCTGCTAACATTTATGTTTTATTAAATATTCAGTAAGGTTGTAAGTTAATGCTCAACCAGGCAGCACATAGACCTGTAGTCAGACACACTCACATTGCAGCTGAACTCCTCATAATACCTGCTGCGGTGTATAAAAATGAAAATACTGAATGCATAATGGGCAACAAGACCCCTGGGTCTTTCAATGTGTTTCTGCATTAGAGTCCTCCACTCAGGCTGTTGCTATTTTCATATATTTGCTACACAGATGGCAATAAATTCAAGCTGGAGAAATACCTTTCTAGCACTTACCATATGAATAAGCTCTGCATTTAGCATAAGCGATTCACATTAATGCACTCTGGTACTCCATTAAATGGAAAAAGAGAATCTGATGCAAACTAAATTTCTTGCCTAATATGTTCTGGTTTGCTCTTCAATGACAAACTCCTCAAACGTTTTGGTGGTCGAGCCGCAGCCGTCCTGCCCTCACTAGTTTTTAAACCTTAAATGTCTTTTTCAGGTTTTATCATCTTAAGTTGAGCACAAATGAGAAAGCTGACATAGGACTTTAGTGGAGTTGGAGGTTGACATTTTTTAGCATTTTGCATGTTACTGACACATTTGTGTACAAGCATTTAAAAGGCATACGATTCAGGAGACCCACAATGATGAAGTTTATTTTACCAGAGATTGGGATTATCATGAATCTCGCAATATTCTCATCAAAATGAAATCTTTCTCACAATGTCCATTTATTATGAAACCAGGATATGATGGATTCATCACCTAGTTTATGTTTCAGACTCTTATTTTGAAGAACAGAAGGAAGTTGCTTCAGAGTCCGTTTGTGTCAGAGTGATTAGTAAAGAGCGTGTGTCAGGGTGTGGAAGAACCTCACCACCTTTCATACGTTGTTCTGTTCATTTTTTTCCCCAGTAATCAGGATTACATTCAATCATCGATAATTTGACATCTAAAATTTATTGACTGCTCAATTCAGATTCATTTCAGTTTAAATTCATTTCATCAAGGACAACACATTAAACAATGTTGCATGGTTCAAACGTTCTGTAGATTTTCTAGACAAGAAACAAAGTAAAGGTGATTCAGCCACCCACCTGACTGCAGTCCAGTTTATGTAGAAGAATGGACCAAAATCACATCCATACAGAGAAGTATTAAAGCTGTCACTATAAGAAAGGCTTAAACCATTTAAAAAATGTGTTCATTTCCATTTGTGTGTCTTACACATAAAGTATGAACTAGGGATGCACCGACTTATCGACCAGCCGATTTATCGGTGCCGATTTCCCTAATTTTGGTTAAATCTGTGATCGGCCGATTTTTACATGTGAAGCCAATCTTAACCACCTATTTTATCTACCTCAGCAAAGGTATTTAAATCAACTGTTATCTTCTGCTCTGCTGTGAGAGAGGTTTGACTAACAGATCGGCCCACCAGGTCAGGTCCATATGTTTGCAGTTAACAATAGTCATCTCACTGTTGGCGACTCATCAACTTTCTTCCTACATTTAGCAACATTTTAGAAACAAAAAATTGGTATCAGCCAAAATTGGAATTGGCAGGTCAGGATTTTTAATAGGTCGGTAATTGTGATTGGTCAGAAAACTGCAATTGGTGCACACCTAGTATGAACAAATTTGACTTGCTTTCTACTTGCATGTGTTTCTGTATGTTAGAATTATTCATTTTTACTGACATTAAACCGTATATGTTCTGACAACAATATCAATATGTTCAACATTCAGTTCCCCTTCATATATGGACCAGAGGAACCTTGGCTGAACTATTCAGCACTAATTGCAGATTCTCACTAAGCAGTTTGTAATTTATACAATGTTCACAAAAATGAAGATCTCGTCTCTTGAAGCCAATATGTACTTATCAGACGCAGTGGCTCGTTACACTTATAATACATGCTCAACGATACAATTCGTTTCACCAACTTTCTGCTATTTGCTTTGCAAAACTGAACAACATAAGGTGAAAAAAAATCCTGTTATATCCCCCAAAATCTTGAATGCCTAACAAGTAATCTTCACAGTTTTGGAACTTGGAGCAAGATTTTGAAGAGAGATTGAAGGCAGCTTGAGATAGTAGCACTCCATATGAAAAGACATCAAAACCCTGGCAAGGATGAACAAGCTGCAACGTTTTCCTGAGCCAAGGACGCCTTCTATAAGAAACAAAAAACAAATTGAGGGTGTTGAGAGGAGGATATTGCACAGTGGGGTTCATCCCCAGCCCAGAATGCCTTGCTCAGGTCTTTCATGTTGGTGCTTGTTCTCAGGCTGCCGTGAAATGAAGAAAGTGCGACACGGGAAGCACATATCCTCCCACGTTTTTTTGTGAGAGGTCACTCGCGATCAGATTAACTCCAAATTTATCTCAAGCCAAAGTAATTCCAGTGGCTGCGGTTGCTCCAATTGGACGGCAGCATATGTCGCTGAGGCTGAGGATGGTTAAAGCGCCCTCCCCCTCCGGTGGAACGCATCACGCTGCCGAGTGGATGGTGACTCAGACATGAATACCTTCCGTACATTTCCTCTTCCCACTCTGTTCCCAAAGGTAGAAAGGGAAGATCACTGGCGAACAAGCGTGAAGAACAAGTGGGAGACTGTAGAGACAAAACTGAGAAATTTATCTGGGTTTCCATATGTGCTTCAACACAGGAACATCCTAAACGGCTTAGGCAAAAAAAGCCTCTAATAGACGGAGCGTGTTCATGCGTTAGTAGACCGTATCGTTGGCTGTTTATGTTTTCTGGAGCGGCACATTTAAAGCTTTTCCATATAAACTGGTTGGTGTTAACGACGAGGTAGATGAAAAACCAGCCAGTTGTATTTGGCATCTCCATTTTGATTCTGACGCTCTTAGTAACATAGTAAATTTTTGAAACAGAAGGTTATTTTGGAAGCGTTTTGTCTCTGTTCCCCTCACACCTTGCCTGTTCGATGGGAGATTTGTGACACTGCCAGAGGAGAAGCACACATCACAAACCTGAACCCCTTAACTGGCAATACAACCCAGCAGGTTGCTCACATGTGACTGCACACACGCGCGCACGTCCCCACACACACACACGCCCACCCCCGTATGTCCTAAAGAGGAGAGATCAGCTGTGCTGCTCCACTCCACCGGATCCACAGACTGTTTGCACGGACCAGAAGCAGCTCTGGAATGCACCGTGTCGGAGCGGGATCCCATTCTGCCTAACACACAGAAAGAGTTTGGCTCACAACACACACACACACACACACCCCCACACACCGTTAGAACTGTTGACCACGCAGGCCAACACCACGTTTTGGAGGTTTACTCTTAATGAATTGCCCCAAACTTCTCAGCTTAAGTGTAACACCATCGGAGCGACTGCAGTTTCGTCATCTGAACTTTGTCAGGTCCCACCGCCTCACTTCCATAGGCGCTTTGTTTAAATAGTAAAATTGTGTTTGATGAATAGAGTCTTGCAGTAAAGGTCGCGCACGGTGGCTTGGTTAATTTTGTCCAGCTCTTGGTTTTTTTAAGCTTTTATTCCAGTGTAGAAGTTTGTGTTTCAGCTTATTGGTGAGACAGATTTAGCTGAGGGTGACGACAGCAGATGTGAGGACAGATTGTGATGGATGTGAGAAGAAAACGCTCTGCTGGTCAGCTGTGAAGCTCCAGAGCTGAAATCCACCAGTTTCTTGCTTTCTACTCTGCCTCTGGTGTTTATTTTTAATTTAGTCCAAACTTTGACTCTTTTTTTCTTTTACCAAGGTAATACAATTGCAAACTCTCCATATCTACTTTCATTGCTGTCAAAGACATTTGGATTTCTTATGTGAACTGGAGCCCTGAAGCTGTGTTCATATCTATCATAAATCATTTGCTGCCAAATCGATCAATGCTAAACCTGATTACTTGTTTACATTTCAGTATTTTCTGACTGCATGTTTGTTCCTAAAGCAACGCTGCAGCAGTTTGGAACTTCTATTTATTTTCATCTAAGTTTAAACTTGGTTCAATAGTTAATTACTAGTCAGAAAATAAAAGTCAAGGGAAGTGGTCAAAACCCAACGACCGACCAAAACCGCGTCTCTTTGAATCGCTGAGAGGGAACACTTCTCCAACTTCAAAAACCAGTGGAACATTTATGAACTTACCATAGATATGAATATTACTTCTTATTCCTTTGACTTTATCTAAAACAGTACTAACATGCAGAACCTTGCAAACATTCTTCATCTATAAAGATCGTCCATTTTGTGCTTTCAGGGTGTTGTTATTACACACGTAAACAACTTCTGCTAGCTACTGTGTGTCGCTAGTTTGGTTTTATTTTCTCTAAACGTCGCAAGGATAAGATCATAAAACTGGGTCAAATACAAATACATGTGTTCATGTCAAATTATTTTTGTTAATGTCCCAATTTGTGGAGAATCTACACTCTACAGCAATGAAAACATCTGGTATAATTATTCATATTTGAAAACTCGCTAGTGAGAAAAAGTTAACTTTAATTAGTTGGTTGGAATTAACTGTCAGTTTGTCCAAATTGTTCAGCTTCTCTTCAAACTCAAAACCTGGAGACAAATGTTCCAACAGGACGATGATCCAACACACTGCCATGGAAAAAAACAGAATTTAGTTTCTGTTTCCTTCTCAAAAGTCAATCGATGATTTATTTGCTTTTCTATTTTTTACCATTTTAGGATTCAAACTGATCTTATATTGTTTTAATCAGTTTTATAATGGAGTAGGCCTGTCACAATAAAAAATTTTACTGGACCATAAATTATTCCAGTGATTATTGCGATAAATGATAATATTTTGTTGTTTTGAGAGTATTATATTGAAATTGGCATAATAATGCATGTTCAATTTCCCTTTAATTTTGTAAAAAATACTTAACACTGAAACTGGAAGAAGTTTTCAATATTTGAATACAAATGAAAAAAACAAACAAAAAAACCTACACAACCAAAACTGTAAATAGAATAGATTATGGCACTGAACTCTGTCAACAAAATTGCCCTTCAAAGAAATATTAATTATTATTATTAGATTAATATCAATTAGTATTGTTATTAATAATTAGAAATGATTGAGCTGATGTCATGTGGTTGCTTATTGTGACAGTCAGGTTATATGGGACTAAAGATGTTGGAGCTGAAACCTGCAGACATTTAAGTTGAGGAACCTGCAGTTGACCATTGCCTTAGCGGTTACCTTTTTTCTGTTGCTTTTGTTAGCTTCCTGTTGTGAGACTGAGCATGTGCAGTGAAGGCGGCGCTGCAACAGGAAGGGAAACAATGGCAGCAGTTTACATGAGACCAGCTGTCTGCTGTCATCATTACTTTCCTCTCTGCTGCTGTCACTTCAAACCACTGACTTCCAAAATAAAACACTTTGCCTGCTATTAATTATGTTGGCTGCCAACTGATTTCTATAAACATGGCTTAAATTAAAGCTGAGGAAATTGCTGATGTTTGTGAGTTTTCTCCCTATATATAAATCTATAAGCAATTTGGTTTCTATCAAGATGCAAGAGAGGACTAAGCAAATTCCTCCATCCTATTCGATGATTATGTTTAAACAAACGAGGCAGTTAGTTCAGTTTTTGTCATTTATTAAAGGTTTAAAAATTACAGCAATTGCAGAGTGCCACGGCAACGGGACAATAAGCTGATAAAAAGTTGTAAAACAACTTCAAACCATTTATATTCTGCTTTTCTTTGCTTAGTGTCGGCACGCAAACCCGTTAATATGACAACCGACACAAAATCTTCGTTAACCAGCAGAGCAGAGAGTAATATATGACCAGAATGTCCTGCACTGTAGCTAACTTGTTCCTGCTTTTGAAATGGTCTCTAGTCAGGTTGCATTCAGAGAGGTTTTCTACCATTTTAGAGTTCACTTCAACCGGCCCGAGACCAAGGTTTTTAGACGGATCTGAGTTTGGTTTTTTTTTTTTTTTCCCAAAATATCTTTATTAGAATTTTAGTGGTTTAAACAAACAACTTGATCAGTATGCAAATTGTGGCAACAACAATAGTAGTATTACTGTTCAAGTCAAAATAAAATACAAACAAAAAAGTACAACAAAATGCCTCTCACAATCCTGGTTCCAAACCAACCCATCACATATTTTACATATCGTCTTTAAATTGAGATTTTAACAGTATATGTCCTCAAATAGAATTGTCTTTGGGAACTGCAGTTACCATGTTCTTCAGTCACTTGTACCATCTTCCGAGATGTTCAGATCCTTGACATACCTAATGAAGGGATTCCAGATGAACTCAAACAAATCTTGTTTGCCCTTTAATATATACGTAATTTTTTCCAGAGGGAGGGCAGATAACATCTGCTGCAACCATTGGTTTATGGTCGGTCCATGAGTCTTTTTCCAAAACATTGATATACATCTTTTCGCATTAAGCAAACTTAAGTTTATAAATGTCCGTTCATTTTTAGTATAATTATGTTTTTCAGGGTACAGTCCAAACACAAACAGCTTTGACTCAAGAATTATTTGTTTGGAAATTATTTTCTCAATTACATCTTTTACCTCTTTCCAAAACAGTGTAATTATCCTACAATACCACATGCAGTGAACCAGAGTTCCTCTGTCCTCTGTGCATTTCGGACATACATCAGGAATCTCCCTGTTATACCTATTAAGGTCCACTGGTGTTATTATATAAACACGCATTAACCATTTGAATTGAATCATTTTAAGAGATGTGTAGAGCTGGTGTGGGCCAGTTTACATGCTGTTTGCCAATCTTCCTCAGATATCTCTAGCAGTAAATCTTCTCTCCAAGCCTTAAGTCTATCATGAGATCCTTCAGATATATGTAACATTATTGAGTGATAAAACTCTGATATGATACCTTTCTTCAAACTGTCCTTTGTTAACATTTTTTCTAAAGTTGACTTGGCAGGCTTTGTCAACTCATTATTTTGACTCGTTCTTATGAAGTTTCTGAGTTGGAGATATTTAAAGAAATGTTTCCTATCTAGGTAAAATTTATGTTGCAGATCCTGGAAGCTCATTAGTATGTCTGAGTCTGGTACATAAAGATTCCGAAACATTTGGAGTCCTTTGTCTTTCCATACTTTAAATATTAAATCAGCTCTACCAGGTACAAAAAATTGGTTACCCCACACCGGACTGAACAGCGATAAACAATTTGGTTCATTTAAAATTTTTCTTACATCTCTCCATACTCTTATCATATTCTTAAGAAATGGATTTTTAGTATGTTTCAGAAGCTTTGATATTGAATTTGAATATAAATATGAAGGCAGAGTCAATTTCAAATCCTGAGTCTCCATGTCAGTCCAATGTGGAGAATGATTACTGTAATAAAACATCATAGACCTCAACTGCACAGCATAGTAATACAAGTGAAAATTTGGGCACTTCAAGCCTCCTCGGTCATAAGGGAGGTACAGTAAAGATAAACGGAGTCTGGACTTCCTGTTGTTCCATAAAAAACGCAACATCTTCTTCTTTATTTGTGAAAAGAATTCAGGAGGAGGGGGAAGAGCAACATTCTGAAATATATAGAGTAACTTTGGCACTATATTCATTTTTATTATATTTATTCTTCCAATCATAGATATTGGTAGTGGCATCCATCTTTCAAATGAATTATCTACTTCATTCAATATGAGTTTATAATTGGTCGCAGCAACCTGTTCAAGATCTGAAGAGATGTGTACCCCTAAATATTTAAATTCATTGACTATTTTAAACTGTAATACATCTGAGGATGGGCTAATTCTTTCATTAATAGAATAGAAGACTTATTTTTGTTTATTTTGTATCCAGATATCTCACTAAATAATTTAATTATTTCCATAATAATTTGTATTGATCGACTTAATTTTGATATGAATAAGATCACATCATCTGCGAACAAGGAAATCCTGTGTTCTGTAGGTCCAACAGTGATTCCAGTGAGATGAGGGTGTGAGCGAATCGCAATAGCAAATGGTTCTATTGCCAAGGTGAATAGTAAAGGCGACAATGGGCAGCCCTGTCTGCAGCCTCTATTGATCTTTATTGGCTTAGATATGTTTCTGTTTGTTATTATTTCAGCTGAGGGATTATTGTATAATATTTTAACCCATTTTACAAAATTGTTTCCACAATTGAAATTTTCCATAACTTGAAAAAGATATTCCCAGTGAACCCTATCGAACGCCTTCTCGGCATCTAATGATAAAAGAGCAGAGTCTGGGGTGCCTTTATTATAATGAATTATGTTTAATACTCGCCTCACGTTATGAAAGCCTTGCCTCCCCAAAATAAACCCGTTTTGATCTCGGTCAATTGTATTTGGCAAAACCTTTTGTAAACGTCGCGCTAGCAACTTAGAGATTATTTTCAGATCAGAATTTAGCAAACTAATCGGCCTAAAGTTCTCACATTTATTTGGAGATCTGCCTGGCTTTGGCAAAAGAGTAATCATGGCAGCGTTTATAGAGTGGGGGAAATAATTTGAATGAAAAATTTCTTTAAACATGTCTAATAATGGGGTCAAAAGCTTGTCTTTAAAGGTCTTATATAAATCTATTGGAAGGCCGTCTGGTCCTGCTCTTTTCCCTGATTTCATATTGTCAATGGCTAGCCCTATCTCTTCTTTTGTAATTTCTAGATTCAAGTAGTCCTTGTCTTCCTCTGAGAATTTTGGTATATTTAAATTATTTAAAAATTGATTTATGTTTTCTAATTTTATGTTTATTTGCGCTTTATACAATTCTTCATAGTAGTTCTTAAAAGCTGCATTAATTTCTTGGGGGTCTTGCAAGGTTAGTTCATTTGATATAATAGATGTGATTGGTTGTTTAGTTTCTAACTGGTTTAGTTGCCATGGCAGTAACTTGCCCGCTTTGTTGCCGTGTTCATAGAATGTTTGCCTGAGTCGCAAAAGACTTGATGCAGCTTTTGAAGCTGAATATTTATCATATTCTGCTCTCAAAATCAATAATTCCTTTTCTAGTTGTGGGTCATTTCCCTTATTTACTTTAGCTTGAATTACTTTTATTTTATCTTCCAATTGTATTCTAGTTTTTTCAGTTTGTTTTGTTTTAGACCCTGTATAACTAATAATATGTCCTCTAAGGAAGGCCTTAAATGCTTCCCATTTTATACTTGCTGTTGTTTCTGTAGTATTAATTTGGAAGAATTCATCAATTTGTATTCCTAAATATTTCACAAAGTTTTCGTCTTGTAACCATTTATGTTGAAATTGCCATCTCGGCGGGTCTCTCTTTAATTTATCATCTTTATAAACCAAACAACACGGAGCGTGATCTGAAATTACAATATTGTCATAGTAGCAATCTTGAATTCTAAACTGCAACTCTGTAGAAATTTGAGTTTGGTTTTTAAGTCCGTTTTGGAATTCAAATTTGCATTCTGACCTCCCAAAGAAATCTGACTTTCTAGACAAACAGATTAGAGTCTGATTCAGGACTCTAATCCTGGGTTGATCTGAATGCATCCTTAGTGCACTAGAAATAAGACAAAACTAAATTAAGAGTAACTTTTTTGAAAGATATAGAAGTTTGTTTAAATAAATAATTCCTTAATATTGACTTTAAAAAGTGCTAATTCCACTGGTTTCTCACTTATAACAAGACATTTTCCATGTTACACTGGAGGAACTAGTATTTCTTTAATCAACATAAGGAAATGATTGACTTACAACAGGCTTCTATATCTTACAGAAAAGTCACTTGTAAGTTAGTTTTATCTTATTACTAATGCACTAAGATGTTTGCAGTAGAAACTAGACCAAATACTTGGCCAGATTTATTGCTTTAGCAGTATAAAATAAGTTTTACCTCCAAATATCCCATCCAGGAGCAATAGACGATGTCGGAGGAGGTTTTGTAACAATGGGGAAAATTTCAAATCAGAGACATGTTGTCCTGCAAGGACAGATGTTAGTGACTGTCAGGACTAAACGGAGCAAACGCTATAAAAACCTGACCTCACTTTTTATTTGGAACATTTCAGAGGAAATCAGCCATTTTATATGCAGAGAACTACAACTATTTTTCCCCCAGATGGAGAACAATTTCTTCACATCCAACAACCAGGTTTAACTTCAGAGTCCAAGCTGACAAAATGTCTGAGTGTTCATGCAGTCACTGTGCTGATAACAAAATGAAGAACAGCAGCTTTTACTTATCATCCTGGTTTCTAATTCATTTTGTAGTTAATATTTTTGAGCACACAGTATCAAAAAGGTAAGAGCATTTGTCACATTAAGTAACCTAAGTAACCTGAAAAAATTAATTAGCTCTCTCTAGAATTGACTAATCATCTTAACAATGTAAAAACATTAAAGCTCTCACGTTATATTTATTCACTCTGTTTGCAGTGTATATCTGCATGGATCCAACAGTGAATTGTGCTTCATATTTTAATGAAGCTGAGTTTCTCCTGCTCAGCCTGTCATGCATACATGAACAATACAGCGACTGATATCACCGTCCATATCTAGTGTGCTAAGAGTTTCTGATGCTGAAGACTCCGAGACATTTCTTCACTCCAGTTTGTAAGAACAAGAAGAAAACTCATCCTGGCCATGAAATGTCACATCTAAGACAGAACTCCTTCAAAATCATAGGGCCTCTCTGCTACTATAATACATATTTATGTATGTTGTCTCTAATAGTTGTCAGGCACGAAACAAACGACCTGTAAGATGTGTTGAGAAGAAGCTACATAAACTCCCAGGGGCCCAGAGAGACAAATATGTCTGTTCCTGCTGAGTTTCTATTGGTCTATTTCTATTGGTAATAACATGACATTATGATATTTCATCAAAGTGAAGTCTCCTGTGCTACGCACTATTCAGCTGCAGGTCACATGACTGTAAGGATTCATTATGAGACTTGAAGCAAAGAGGATTATTGTCTTGATGTCCTGTTGTATCTATTGTTGAGTCTTATTTTGAAGCAAAACATGAAGTAGTTTGATTCTCAGTAGGTCATAATATTCTGGATAAACCAGATCATGTCAAACTTAATACGTTCTTTAAAGTTTGTCATTTGAGAAACCTTTACCATATTTTTTAAAACTAACATTTGAGATTTGTGGTTTTTCTTAAAAAGTTTTTTATGAAGTTTATATAATTAAATACTTAAATACCTTATTAATCCCAAAGGGGGTTAAAATGACATTTTTGTTAACCATCTTCTTGTACTTTGCTGCTTCAAAGTTTGAATTGAAATGTTCATTATTTGTAACGACAAAGAAACAGAAACATTCCTAAGGTTTTGTTAAATGTGTTGTTAGTGAACTCAGTGTAGTCATTCCATCTCTACAGGTTTGATCTCTTTCTTAATCAGCGGATTTTGACCCAATGAGTCATTGTATTCCACATTTCCATTGATGTATCCAGTATGTATTTAATAGTTAGTCAGAGTTTTACTTTATTTACTTTAATTTAAAGTTACCTCAGAAAGAGAAAGCAGTAGGCTATATAATAAACCGGTTTTTCTTTTCTGAATCTGACTTTGTGTTCTTGTTTTTAGGTCTTTCCAGACATTTTCTGTGCAGTGACTCAAATTGCCTCTTCCTTCCAGGATTGTTTCTCCCTCCCCAGCCGTCTATCTCCTGTAACACACGGCTCTCACTATAGTAATAAACAAAACAACTCTGCTATCTCTGTGAGGGAAATATGTGGCATATTAAGAGCAGAATGTGGTGTAATTTGATAAGCGCATCCAGCAGCGTGCCAAGTCGCATTCGGAGACGTCGGGGAATGCAGGCAAGCAACGATGTGAGTTTCTGCTTTATAGTAACAATTGACCAGTTGCCCGGGGCAACCAAACTGCACCACTGTCAGCCATCCTGTTTGGCTTGGTGTTGGTATTCTGTTGTTTTGTTGCTGGAGAATGCATCACATGCCTTTTGTCTGCTAGAGGATCTTCTGGACGAACATGGAGAAATGTTCCTGAACTACCTGATGTGCATTTATATGTAGAGACACTAAAAACTGTGAAACATTTGTTTGAAAAAAACAATGAAAAAGGTCATATTTTGACAGAAAATAATATTTAGTTAGCACGATAGCTGAATAGGTGTTTAATCTGTGGCTGGCTAACGGCCCTGAAGTTGGTTTATAATTTCTGGCTTCCTGTTTGTAATCCAAACCTGAATTACTGCTATTTTACACTGTTTTAAAGTTTTAAAACTCAAGTTTTTGATTCAATTGAACACAAACAAGAACAGTCTCAATAAATTAGAGCGGGCTTTGATTCACAAAGCTTGATTCACAATTTCAGTAAAGAACATTTTTCACTGTTTTCATGATGTTTAAACTGCATTGAATTATCTGGTGTTCATAATCTAAAACACTTTGATCACAACATTGAGTAGAAAATTATTAAAATACAGCTGGAAACCGAAACCTTCATTTGTGGAAACACAAAAAAATGTGACTTCAATGTCTTTTTTTTTGGCATCTTGATGACCATAGAGAAATGAAGCCATGAAGTAAACAAAAAGAAGAAAATGTCTCCTTGAAACAATAAAAATTCACTCCTATGACAACTTGTTCATAAATTTATAAACAAGCTTGTTATGACTCTGTTTCTTCAAGATTTCTAACAATCCCACGAGGTATAGCTCTATTTCTTAAAAGAGAAGATGTTTTGGTTTAATGAGATTTATATCTGGTTACAACGAGTTTTTTAATCTCATCCTGCATCTCGATACAAGAAGGTTTTCTCATTTAAATGAAATCAAGTTCCGTCAGGGAAACTTCCATAAACATAAACTTCTTAGGATCCAGTTTGAAATCAGAACTTGTACACATGGACACATTTTCTGTTTATGTGAAGGAACTTGTGACGTCAACACACAGACTTTTTGAGAAGTTGTCCCATGTTCCACTCAGCCAAAAGTTCCAAGGGTTTCACTAAACCGAACGCTGTTCATACTAAATGAACTGCGTTTGGCCTGCAGTTCATTTGGAATCAGCATTAACAGGAGGCTACTGCAGGGTAACGCTGCTGCTTGGCTCTGACTGCGGCGCAGAGCTGCGTACTACTGTATAAGTGTTATATAAGTGCAGGTGTGTGTTTCCTCCCAGCTGCAGCGGTGGGGGGTCAAACGCTCCAAACGGAGGAAACGAAGACAAATGAACAGAGATGAGCTGAAGACTCCTCCAGTCAGCTCCATATCACCGAACCTCTTGCTGCCAGCAGCCCCTCCCTCCTTCCCCTGCTGGTTTTTTTTACCATCTATTTCCCACTTTTTGCTCTTGCTGAGAAAATATTACAAAGCCACACAGAAAGACTCCCGGCGCAGTAATGAAAAGTTCAAAAGCGTGGCTCTTTTTGTGCTACTTTCACGTCACCGGCAATTAATTCCCCAGCGGAGCTCTGGGTTCCTGTGGCGGGATAATACTGAAGCACTGGCAGCACATGAACACTCACCATAAATCTGAATATACATAATATACTTTTTTCTCTCCCTCTATACCTTAGATTTAAAGCACTCAGTGTGAGTGTGTGTCTGTACATAAGCTGTGTGAGAGCATAGAGCCCTGAGGCACCTCAAAGAGAGAGACTCCAGCTTGATGGGTAAGCAGCCTGCGCCACGATTTGATTTACTGAAAATAACAATCAGATGCTACGTGTAGCTTTCAGGCTGTTAGCAGACCGAGGATAAAAGTGTTAGCATGATGTGAGATACAGACGGACTAATGATGGCTCCAAGATCCCGCTTTAGTTTCTCAGACCGTTGAGTAGCTCAGCCAGGAAGGAAGGGAAAGAAGGAAAGTCACTTTTTATCATTTTTATGCTCCTTCCCCCAGACTTTTTAAATCCTCCGTCTGATTGGCTGCGATTGGCGCCAATGAAAAGAGAGGGAAGAAGAAAGAAATGAAGTGATTTGTGGCCATATTGATCTGCAGGTTCTGGGTTATCAATCAACAGATGGGAGGAGGGTAGAAATGATGCAGTTGCTGCCTAGGAGGGAGAGCAGAGACTTGGTTTCCCCCCACTACCCAAAAAACAGCCTCGGGTGTTCACAAAGTAGGGCAGTGTTTCATCATCTCTTCATAATAACTACTAGTCTCTGCTATCAGTGTTTCCCACAGGAGCTTTTCATCTGGGAACATTAATCTGAGTTTAATGTTCAGATAAAGCTTTTTTATCCTCTGGTTCTGAGGGAGACGTCAGTATGGACCTTCCAGATCTTCCATATTCTGTTAACAGTTTTTCCACACGGCAACGGTAACGGGAATGCTCCAGTCCCAACTTTTAAAATAACTCTGCTCACTTTTTCTCTTGAAGTTTGATTTCCTCCTCCAATAAATCTGACTTTGTTCTATCCAACATGGCAGAGTCCACAGCCGTCTCTCTGATGAGGCAGAGCGATGAGGAGCATATGGAGCGGTGGCCTTCCTTTATCCACTGCTACCAGCTCAGCACTCAGCTGCCTCTCTTCCTGCCTCCCAAGCTGCTGCCAGGTTGTCTCTGAGTCTCATCCTGCTGCCATCTGCTACCGACTTGGGCTCCCTCCACTAATTCTGGGGGGAGGAAATAATGCAGCACCCTCCCCTCTCTGCAGCCGGAGCCAACATGGAGGCCCAGTTTCCTCTCTGCCTTCACTTTAAAGGAAACTGCTAGTGGCTGGAGCTTCTCTACGGAAAACTGCAGGAGGAAACAGAGTTTATGAAGAATTGGGGCCAGGAACATGTCCGTCCGTCCATCTATCCCTCCCTCCTTGACAATAAATCCAAAGTGTCCATTCATGTTTCTGCTTTAAGGCTAAGAAGGAACTGAGAACTCAGGATATTTTAAGGGATTGTGAAAATCAAAGTCATTTTCTCCTGAGCTCCAGAGCCAAAGTCCAATCAACTGCATGAAGCGTCGACCCAAAACCCAAAAGCTCCATATCTCACTGCTACATGGACATCGCAGCATCTTAATGCAATAAAATAGCTTTGCTTTTTCTTTTTGTATTGCATATGTTAAATGTGGGATTCCTAAATAGGTTAGAGCTTCAGAACGGTTCACTTCTGTTTATTTAAAATGAAAACATAATTTCCTACTTATTATCAGTGTGGGTGTTGGGGAAATGTAGAGAATCAGGCTGTAATCAGGCATGCGAGGAGCTTCAGAAACACGTCTGCATCATTCTTCCTGTGGATAGATGAGGGGAAAAACATGATTGTCTCTCTGTGGCTGAAATTAGCTGTTTAAGAGACATTAGTGATGTTTCTGTGGATTGGAACCAGATCATAAAGATTTATGTCACACAATAGTTAACCTGTCATGTTGGAGGGAAACATGTTCATTAAGCCTCAGGGTTGCAGAAAGACCTGAATATCTGGGAAGTGTAAAACAGTCTGTGTTTAATCCCTTCAGCCAGCCAAACAGATACATGCTGGAGCAACAATAAACTCACTGTTTCAGCCATAAAAATATATACAAATAACAGTACTTCATTGATGTGGAATGAAGAAATAGTTCCTTTGAACGATCACAGATGTCAACTTTTCAAGACGTTCAACCTCAACCTGAAAAGTGTTGAGGTTATTATTGTTATATAAAAACCAACACAGTGTTTAACAGATGTATTTCAGTCAGCTGCCTCTACCTGAACGGTCTGAGATGGATGATGGAGGAGCACTGCCATGATGAAGGTGGCGTGTTAGAGACAGCAGGAGCTTCTTAAAGAGACAGAATCCCAATTTTAAAATCATAGACAAATTCTTTAAGTTTTTTTTAATATAAACATCATTTTATATTAGCCATCAGTTAATATAAAATGCTGTGACTTGATTGTGCTATAAATTAGCATTATGGCATCATTATCTATTAACACCAACCTTCTTCCTAGCTCCTTGCACTGGATTTATTTATTAGTATCAGAGTAAATGGAGGATGAACAGATATGCACATCAGATTGTTGTTTAAAATCTATTTCAAATTATTTATTTATTTTTTTTACTTCCTCTCCACATTTCTGCTTCACTTCACTGATAAAATCTGGAGCAGCTTCAGGGTGTGAAAACGTCTGTGAGATATTTTATTGTTCTGTACAAAAATCAGTGACTATTTTTAAGATACTGTAACTTGCTGCAGAAAACACCAGGCTGCACGTTGTGGTCTGGTATTGATTTTCAGTTCAACTTTAATTTCCTAATGTTAGATTAAAATATTGTCTTATTGATTAAAATACGAAGCGCAAACTTACTCAGTCTTCCTTAGCAGACATGTGAGCTGTGGCTTCAGCTGCGACGCTGACAGCTGAACGCATGATGATAACGTCTGCAAAGTTCTACTTTTTATTTTTATTGTTTTTGTTCACATAGAAAACAAATAAATTCTGGCTCTGCTACTCAGTTGGAACTGTTATGAAGTGTTTGATGTGAGGAGGCAAAGTCGTCCGTTTGTCTATCTGTGTGATGACATGAAGGGAAGGCAGCTCACCCAGTACGAAATCACACATTGTACTCAGTCTGGTTTTTAGGGAAAATTTCAGGTTTTAGGAAAGTGTATCCTATAAATTGCTGAGTTTAATTTAACGTTTGGAAAAAGGTGCTAGTTCTCCTGGTCCGGCACAACATTTAGATCCTGAGTTGGATTTAGTGGGATTTTCTCCATGGTTTTAATTTTTATGCATTTATCTTTTCTTCCTGTAGATAAGTGGAGACGTGTTTTGCTCAGAGGTAGCAGAGAAAATTCATGTGAAGTTCTCTGATGTGGAGACAGTTACAGGCAGCAGAGCTTTGCCTTCGCTGCTGCTCCTTTCAATGTGAGGAGGGTTGCAAAGCTGATGAAATATCTGATGATGGGAACGAGAGATGGAGAAAAAGAGTTGGGCACAAAGAAGAAGAGCTGATGCTGGAATGCTGTTTTTGCAGACACATCCCTCCTCAAAGCCTCTCCTAATTAGCAAACAGGAATAAATTCACTGCATGTGTAAACGGGATCAAAAATGCAAGAATTTCATAAAACCATTGTCGTACGTCTCAGGGTGACGTTGAGGTCAAAGCAGAACAAAACCATCTTTCCGTCCTAACCCAGTGTCTGAATTCTGCTGAATTCTGCTGGCAGTCACGTTGTTTTTTGTGTCTTCCCTCCATGCTGAATGTAATCTGTTCTCAGGAAGGCTTTCTGTCTGCCTGCTGCTGAGTCTGGAGGAGATTGGAGGTGACAGAATAGGGCTCTGTCACCAAGTCCCTCCATTATTGATACGTGGCGCAGAAGGAAGCTCAGAGAGTGACCTGGAATAGCAGGAATGTTTCTGGAAGACATTGGCTTTGTCTCTATACCCCGTGGGATTCATTAGGAAGACAGAGACAGCACAACTCACTGCATCAGGCCTGGAGTTTCCTCTGAACCTCTAATGAAGTTGCTGGCTCCAGACTGCAGCATGTTGGCTATGATTTGGTGCTCTCCTCCATCTGGAGCATTGTTAGAACAACCTAGGATAATTATTATAGTGTTGGATGGAGAATAGTAAGATTGTTTTGGAGATATTTCAAAGGAGTGAGAAGTTCATCTTTCTGTTCATTGACCAAAACGTTTCAGCCCAGAAAGCATCAATATTGGCTTTATCGTTCTCAGCTGCTTTTCATCTCTTACCCATTTATCTCATGCAAGTAACAAATAATGAGTTTCCATTTCATATGCATATATGGATACATGTATAAACTCTGCTCTTCCATTTTAGCACCTTGAAAAAAAAAGACTGCACTGCTGACTTTACCTCTGATTCAGTTCTATGCCCCAAGTTATTTTTTTTTTCAAACAGTGGTGAAAAAGTAACTTAAAAAATGACTAATAATGGCCAATACTGATATATGATGGTCTCTAGATCTGCACATCTGGCATCAACAACCACAATCTGTCACCTAAAGACTTATCTTTCCCTTTCTGATACTTGATTTAAACCTCAGCAGGTTGAGTCAATCTTTCCATCCAGTTGGTTTATTTCTGTTTGTGTTAACAAGGAAGTTAATTGGTTTACCCAATAAAGTGTCTTGGTTGTTCAATGAAACAAAATGGTTCCCATATCCAGATGGTTTCTTTGAATAATAATCTTCCTTTGGTGTCCAAGCAGCCAAGAAGTCATTGTACTGACATTGTACTGTCGCCATGGTAACAAACCACTGTAGTTGCAGTAGAGTCCACTACGTTCATCACTTTGATGTAGCTCTATAAATCCTCCAAATTATTTTATTCAGAAACTGAGAATAAAAACAAACAGTTCTATTCAATCAATCAAGTTTTATTTGTACAGCACATTTCAGCTACAAGGCATTTCAAAGTGCTTCACATCATAAGAACACAATTCTTCTTTACTACTGCAAGGAGCCAAAAATCAAAGCAAGTAGACATTTTCAGAAATGGACGATAGGTATTTCATAAACATGCATCATGCTGCACCATTTGCCAGATGTTAAAAAGTGATTGTAGAAATAGGTGAAGGATATTGATAGTGTGCGTTTGGATGACAGTGAGGGGTGACAATCTCCTGTCATCATGAGTGTAACTGCTGTGGTTCTGTTGGTACATTAGACTTGCACATTGTAAGTGAACCGTGTTCCCTCATTACCCAGGATTGGAGCTTCAGTCTCCCTGACTGAAATTTACCGATAAATCCAGCAAGCCTAACCTCCACAGTAAGGCCAAATGGTGGGATTTCTGCTCCTCCACGCCGCACAGCCCCAGGTTGGGCTTAGAAAACATTTCTGAAAGCTCTCTCAACAAGGTCCCAGTCTAATTGCTTTGGCAATTGTTGGCCTCTTGTATGGACAAAACAAGGTGAAGGAAAACAGAGTTCTGCTGCAGGCTTTGAAATAACTTCTCTGGTCCAAGTAGGTGTGAATAATGCATTTGCTCTATCTATGGTGTGAATGCCAAAAAGTAAAACAGAACAAAGACTGAAAGCAATGCATGCAAACCATGCATTGCTGGTTTGCATATTTCTATGGAAATAGAGAAATGGCAAGAGATGGAGCCTGCATCTAGCTTTGCTGAGGTGAAACAACTGATGGAAAAGCAGGTTTGAAGCCAGGAAAATATTTGTTGCTCAATAGTTTTAAAGTAAACTTGGCTTTTTAACCACCCTTTCTTCTATAGTAAAAAACTGAACTATCTTTTCTGTCTGCTCTGGGAGTTAGCAGCAGAAGACACAATTTCTCTCAATTGTGTGTCTTAAAATATTTTTTCTCATATCATACATCCTTACTTTTGTAAGAGGTAAGTGTCTAAGTTAAAAGTGTGGGTGTATTATAATTAAACATCCTTATTTAACTAGGGAAAAAAGATGGTTTTGCACTGTTAATTTAATGTAAAAATTGGACTGGATGTGAATTTAAAGACCTATTTGATTTTAAATAATTGATTCATTTAGAGAACTAAAAATTTAATCAGTCCAGAACTTTTGGGCCTTTATTTTGAAATTCCTAGATTTTAAGTAGTGAACCACAGTAATTATCTTGGAGTGTGAAAAAAAAAAACCCCAAAAAAACACTGTGACAAATTTTATCTATAAGTGTAAAAGCTGAAATCTCTGCTGAACTTTAAATCCCAGTTAGTTTGATTAAAGTTTGTCTTGAAATGTGGTTGTATTCAAATGTTAGACGCCTGACTGCATTAAAGCTCATTTGATGACAAACATTTTTAATGATGTCTTCACATCTTTAGCCAAACTGTTTGGTTTTACCAGCTTTACTGCAGCTTTGGTCTAAAAGGTGTTTGCCCAGGGCCGCAGGGCTTTGGGGGCGCCCGCCAGCGCTCTGAGAAATAAAATAAAAAAGTTTCATCAGTTTCATTGCAACCTGTTTCCTGTATGCCCAGTCAATAGGGAGCATGGCAGCTTACTTTTTTTCTAATAACAAACTAAAGAAAATCCTGGCTGCTGACTTCCTTCCAATACAACTCTCAAGTAAATTGTTTAAAATGTAGTTCCAACTTAAAGCCCCTCAGCTCCGTCTGAAGCTGAGGACAGAGCAGCCAGTTCTACCAGGATCTTTCAGTTCTGATCCATATCTGAGGGTTAGACAGTTTATTTTTGGCTCAGCTCTTCTCCACCTCAGACCGGAGTCCCTCCCATGGAGCCTGCAGACATCATGGCCCCAATCTGTACACCGTGTCCCGCTGCGTTCTGCCATCACTCCTGATGGTCATAGTCTGAACCAAACCATCTGCAAACATCATCCTCATCATCTGCCTGAATAATCTCAGCAGCCCGTTTGTTGGCCAAGTAGCAGTAAAAGCTGAGCATACTCCTAAAACGAGCAAACAGAAACTTCAGGGACAGATTTTGAATATCGGAGCAGCCAGCCTTTGTGTGCTTTCTGTATTTACACTTAATACCAGTGGGACGTCATTAAAATGATAAAAGCAACCAGAGTCAGGGGAGGCTTTAAATAGCTTTGTTGAAACCTCAGAGCGGCAGCGACAGCGATGCTTCAGAGGCAACAAGACAGCAGGACCTGCAGGCTATTTGCTTCCTTTTAAACGTGCTGATCTTCCCCAACATGCCATGCAGTCTTATTTTAACCTGCCGGCTTGACAAACCTCGTCATTCTAACACCTGGATACTTCTGGAGCCTCTCCTGTTGGTGGAACTATGCAGTAAATAAAGTCTTTGCTTCATTGATTTGCAGAGAGAGGGTTTCTCTGACTTCCTGTGCCGATCTGAACAAGATGCCAGCAGGAAGTAAAAGGGATTCGAATTATGAATATTTTTCATGTTCCTTGTGTATTCAGTTCCAGCCCTTCGCTCACCTCTGTGTCTCCATCTCACACACTGCTTTCTCCAGTAAAACCTTGTTTTTTTTTTCTCCATCTCCTCCCTGCGCTCAGACTGAGGCCTTATCTCTCCTTTATATGCCGTCTTCAGGTTGGGGATGTGGAGTTCGCCAAACGATTTTGTCCTGGGCGTTGGCCGTGTCGAGGCCCGGGTTCTTCAGCTAATGCCGGCCGCTTTGAGAAGACGGGAAGAGAATGAGACGCACTAAGATTTGTCTATAGATGAAGGGGGGAAATACTCTACTTCACAACTTTTACCCTCACAAACACAAAGACATCCTTTCACATCCTCTCCGTAAACTCGCCGCCTTAAAGTAAAGAGCTGGTACTGTTTCATTTTTTGTTCTCCTCTCCACTGTAGCCTTGATGAGAACAGCGAGGGTAAGAAAGCAGGACCTGAGAAAATTTGTTTTCTTCTCTCCCCTGAAAGAGCTGCTGTTCTATACCTCCTTCTTTTCATTTAGCTTGTTTAAAGAAGCAATTTCTCATTGGGAGCCGGCTGAGATGTGTGGTCCTTTGTGAGCAGACATTTTTCTTTATTTCACGCTGGGTGTTTTATGATTGCACCTAGATCAATAATTGACTGCATTTGTCCCCTGAGGACCACTAACCAGAGATCAATAGAAGCCGTGTAGCACTGATTTCTTTCCCCCATTGGAGGTTTTAGCAGGTATGGCTGCTGGTCGCTGTGGCAATTCTTTCTTTATCTGCTCTCATGCTGACACAGTGCATCACTTCCGTGCTCTTTTCTGTATAATCATAACTATGAGTATGGGAGAAGGTTCCCAATCGATAGCCCTGTTTAGAAACATAGTTCATCTGGTGCTGCATGATCTTAAAATATTTGTCATGAGGTGTGGTGCGGGTTGGTGAGGCAGACGCTGTAGACCCAGGTAAGATGAATATGATGATGATTTTAATTATAAATAAGTCCAGCAACAAGAAGCAGGCACAAGGAAACACTGACGAAACATAGACGAGGACCCGACGAGGAACAAGGAACACAGGTGGAGTTAAATACACAGGAGGGTAATCACAGAGACGAGACACACCTGGGAACAATCAAGGGGAGGACAGGACAACGAAGAGACTTAAGGACACAAAAAACTCTAAATGAACACAGAAAACACAGATCCTGACAATATTCTGGTTTTCAGACTGTCTCTGGGTCTAGTTAAACTTTAGGAAGTGTCTGTTTTGAATCCTTTAAATGTCTCTGTGCTGAGAGACTGAAGTCGTTTTAACCGGAGCCAGTTCTGGTACACTTCATTTCTACCTGTTGCTAGTTGCAGTGTCTAAAGCAACCTGGAGAAGCAACGTGGGATTTATTCAGTCTCAATTTAAAAATACTTTATTCTTTCTTACCTCCTCCTCCTTTTTGTCTTCTCTCTTTTCTTTCCATCTATATCCTTGATGTTCTTTTTTTGCTCTTTCTACCTGTCCTTCCTGTCTTCCCTCTACCCTCCCTTCTTCATGAACTTTCTTCCTCTGTATCTTTCTTTCCTTCTTTTTCCTTCTATCCATTTGTCCCGTCTTCTTTCCTTCTTTTTAATGTTGTCTTCCATTCTTACCGTTACTTCCTTCCTTCCCACCTGAAAAGTTTGAGATTACAGATTGTGCAGGAACCTTGTAGTCAGTCACATGAAAAATTCAACAGTTTCTGCAAATTTAGCATGGTTGTCAATATTATTGTAATATTTAAAACATCTGTTGAAAAAGAGCATAATTCTCCATTTCCATCTGAAATTAATGAAACCGTAGAATCTGTAAACTTTTACAATTTTCTGGTTGTAAATGTTGACTTTATAGTATTATTATTATTGTTATTATTATTGGTAAACATAGTTTAGTCATAAGTTATAGTAAAATTTAAAGGTTTTGACATAGATAAATTGATATATTTGTCCAAATATATCAATTTATCAGTTTTAGGCTTTTACATCCATTTTATTACTGATTCATAAGGAAAACAGAAATGCCATAAATAAAAAAGAAAACTAATTACATAATTTTTAATATGTTTTTAGAGCTAAAATATGGGAAAATAATGGTAAACATGAAGGTATTCATATAGAACAGTATGGGCAGATGCAAACAACACAGATCTACATTATTAGATGCTGGAGTTGTGCACAGACGAAATGAGACGAAGATAAGTTCCTGAAAATGGAAAGTCGTTCAGAATCATTTGCAGACAGAACCTCTTTGCTCTCATATATTGACCTCTGACCCTTTAAAGTCAACTCACCAAGTCGCATGCCTGTCAAGTTTTGGATTGGAGAAAACAGGAAATTTGTAGCAGTTCGCTGCTACCGTCAGAACCAGGAGATGTAATTACCATGATACGGGAAATATACGGGAAAATACCAATACAGGAGCACGGCAGGAAACGTGTAAAATACGGTCGTTTTCTGACCAAAACGGAAGACTTGACAGGTATGCCAAGTTGCCCTGGTGACAGACAGGATGACACTAAGGCAGACACAGAACAGACACTACATAAATAGAAGACTTTAAGACCCCTCATGCACCTTGATGCTGTTACTAACAGCAGCTAATATGGAAACAGCGGTATGATCGCCCAGAGTTACCATGCTGTTAGGATTTCATGGGAGCCCTCGTCTCATTTTGGAAGATGAAAATTCATAAGACAGAAGCTTATGCTCTGTGGAAAAATAAAAGTCACCTGCGAGCATGACGGAAAGTTTCCAGTCCGAGCCTGATCAGAGGAGCTGCTCTGAGCTGATTGCATCACTGGCAATCACCACGGCAACTGGTCCCCCTCACTGCGAACATCCTCCACTACAGCTACACTGACAGAGAGGCTAAAGCCCTCTTACATGGAGGAGAAATGAGAAACACAGCGAGGAGAGGCTGTTAAAAGCCGCCCGGCTGGGGAGCACATCTGTTTTACTTAGTGTCCGCTGCAAAGAAAGGGAGCCTTTATTAAGGTGGGAGTAGAAAATGTCCCCAAGGAGTGTTTGAGCGTAATGAATTTAAGCTCATTCAACATTAATGCCATGTCGCTTCGCTGCCACCGAGCTGTATCTCCACTCCATCATCTTCCCTTCCCTGGTTTTCTGACAGCCGCTGGGTGATTTGTTAGCGTTAATCTGCATGTAAAGCTTTACTTGAACCGCTTTGCCATTTGTGTATCACTATCCTGCTAATTCAGTCGCTATTCTTGTCACCAATATAGAGTTCAGGACTTTTAATTATTCATGCAAACCTTTCCTCGCCTCCCTTCGCTTGTCACCGCCTGAATCAAGCTGAGTTTCTGTGGAATGGGTAAAAAAACAAGCAGGTTTGTACTCTCACAGTTTCTCCCACTGAAGCGCACTGCTATCATTTTGTCCGAGCCATTGTGTAAGGTCTCATTGGGTATGGATGCACTCATGCTTGGCATAGTGGAAAACTTCTTACTTTTTCACTTTGCAGTAAATGCGACAAGGCCACAAAGCAATAAAACTGATTTCGACTTCAGGGATATTTTCTTTATAGAGTGGAAACAATTTAGGAGCAACTGGAAAATTCAGCTTTTGTAGCTTATTGACATAAGCTGTGTGTCCCTGAAATCCAAAAGGAAAGACTTTATACACAGTGGAACCGTAGCTGTAGTTTCAGAGAATAGAACCTGAGGGTGCATTCACACCAGCCCTGTTAGTCCACTTTAATCAAACTCTAGTTGGTTTGTGTTTGTTAGAAGTGAGTGTTCAGATCAAACTTTAATGTGGAACAAAAAGCCAAGTCTGATCCACTAAAACCTGAGTCTGGGTTTGGTTAAAGTGGAATCTGGTGCCATTTGAATCATATGTTAATGAATCCATAAGTGGACTGCTCCAGAAGCAGGAAGTGGATGATAAAGCAGGGCATTCTGGGTAAATGCAACTAAAACAAATATGCTAGCGTAGCGTTTGCAGGAGGAATGACTCATGGTCGTTTACCAACATCCCATGAAGAAGTTGCACTGGTCTTCAAGTGTTTCCATGTCATTTCTTTCAGTGTTTTTTGGTGCAGCGGCCCCACAGGCAGGGAGGGGAACAGGTTTTTAAAGGGTTGGTTTGGTTTGTTCAGTGCAGAGTGAAAGAGAAACACAGCAGCTGAAAATATAACAAATGTAGCAATTTTGGTTCTCCAATCAAACCAAGTCTATTAGACTATCAGGTGTGAAAACATTGTAAATATTCTAACATAAGCGCCATTATCAGGTGTTTTACAATGTTTAAGAATTACTGTCAAGTCTTCTATTATTTCATGGCTTTCCACATTTGAAAAGGAGGACTTGAAGAGACTTCAGGATTTCACTCAATCTTTTTTATTTTCACCAGTGAGTGTGAATCAAAGAAGAGGTGAAAAACCTACAAAACACATCCAACATTTTTTAACACACATTTTAGACATTTGGTTTAAAGTTAATAATTTATCTTAATGAACAATTCCATTTTTAGCCTTAGACATACATTTCTTTCACAGTTTTTGTCATGAAGCGGTGTGAGGTGGAGTGGTGAGGCAGATGCAGCGGACCCAGGTATGATGAATATGATGATTTTTAATTATAAATAAGTCCAGGAACAAGCAGCAGGCACAAGGAAACACTGACCACACAGAAGCTAACATGGACGACGACAATGACGAACATTGACAAGGACCCGACGAGGAACAAGGAACACAGGTGGAGTTAAATACACGGGAGGGTAATCACAGAACGAGACACACCTGGGAACAATCAAGGGGAGGACAGGACAACGAAGAGACTCAAGGACACAAAAAACTCTAACTAAACACGGAAAAACACAGATCCTGACAGTACCCCCCCCTCAAGGGCGGCTACCAGACGCCCAAAAAAAAAAAACCACAACAAGGGTGGGCGGAGGGGCGCCGGATGGGGGGCCAGAGTCCAGAAAAAACAAAAACACAACAAGGGTGGGCGGAGGGGCGCTGGACGGGGGGCCAGAGTCCAGAAAAACAAAAAACTACCCACCATCGTGGGCGGAAACACAAGAAGGGCCAAGAGTCCATAAACAAACAAAAAACTACCCACAGGGTGGGCGGAGGCAAAGGAGGCAGGAACCACGGAGGTGGTCCGGCGGTCGTCCGCGGCGGCGGGAACCACGGAGGCGGTCCGGCGGCCGTCCGCGGCGCTGGAGGCGGGAACCACAGAGGCGGTCCGGCGGCCGTCCGCGGCGCTGGAGGCGGGAACCACAGAGGCGGTCCGGCGGCCGTCCGCGGCGCTGGAGGCGGGAACCACGGAGGCGGTCCGGCGGCCGTCCGCGGCGCTGGAGGCAGGAACCACGGAGGCGGTCCGGCGGCCGTCCGCGGCGCTGGAGGCGGGAACCACGGAGGCGGTCCGGCGGCCGTCCGCGGCGCTGGAGGCGGGAACCACGGAGGCGGTCCGGCGGCCGTCCGCGGCGCTGGAGGCGGGAACCACGGAGGCCGTCCGGCGGCCGTCCGCGGCGCTGGAGGCGGGAACCACGGAGGCCGTCCGGCGGCCGTCCGCGGCGCTGGAGGTGGCGATGAGTCCCGGGGGCCGCCCACAGACGGCGACGACGAGCCCCCCGAGGCAGGGTCTCTGGTGGAGCACAGGGGGTCTCGGTCGGAACGCAGGGAGTCTCGGTCTCGGGTGGAACGCAGGGAGTCTCGGTCTCGGGTGGAACGCAGGGAGTCTCGGTCTCGGGTGGAACGCAGGGAGTCTCGGTCGGAACGCAGGGAGTCTCTGGAGGAACGCAGGGAGTCTGAGTCGGAACGCAGGGAGTCTCGGAAGGAACACTGGGAGTCAGGGTCTCAGGAGGAACGCTGGAGGTCAGGGTCTCAGGAGGAACGCTGGAGGTCAGGGTCTCTGGAGGAACGCTGGAGGTCAGGGTCTCTGGAGGAACGCAGGGAGTCAGAGTCGGAACGCAGGGAGTCAAAGTCGGAACGCAGGGAGTCTCTGGAGGAACGCAGGGAGTCTCGGAAGGAACGCTGGGGGTCTGGGTCTCGGAAGGAACACTGGGAGTCTCTGGAGGAACACAGGGAGTCTGAGTCGGAGCGCTGGGGGTCTGGGTCTCGGAAGGAACACTGAGAGTCTCGGAAGGAACACTGGGAGTCTCGGAAGGAACGCCGGCTGGAACGCCGGCTGACTCGGCCTCGGGTGCGCCGGCTGGAACGCCGGCTGACTCGGCCTCGGGTGCGCCGGCTGGAACGCCGGCTGACTCGGCCTCGGGTGCGCCGGCTGGAACGCCGGCTGACTCGGCCTCGGGTGCGCCGCAGCGAAGCCTTGGAACCGGCCGCGGAGGCGAGCCGCAGCGAAGCCTTGGAACCGGCCGCGGAGGCGAGCCGCAGCGAAGCCTTGGAACCGGCCGCGGAGGCGAGCCGCAGCGAAGCCTTGGAACCGGCCGCGGAGGCGAGCCGCAGCGAAGCCTTGGAACCGGCCGCGGGGGCGAGCCGCAGCGAAGCCTTGGAAACGGCTGCGGAGGTGAGCCGGAGCGAAGCCTGGGAAACGGCTGCGGGTCCGGAAAGCGACGAGGGGCCGGGTGCACCGGCGGCTCACGTCGTTGTCTCCGAGCGGGCAGCGGAGGTGGCGGCTCCGGAAAGCGACGAGGGGCCGGGTGCACCGGCGGCTCACGTCGCTGTCTCCGATATGGCAGCGGAGGTGACGGATCCGGAAGGCGACGAGGGGCCGGGTCCACCGGCGGCTCACGTCGCTGTCTCCGGGCTGACCGTGGAGGTGGCGGCTCCGGAAAGCGACGAGGGACCGGGTCTGCCGGCGGCTCACGTCGCTGTCTCCGAGCGGGCAGCGGAGGTGGCGGCTCCGGAAAGCGACGAGGGGCCGGCTCCACCGGCGGCTCAGGTCGCTGGCTTCCCGGACGGAGGTATCGACGGGGGCCATATCCGGGGGGTGCCAACACCAGTCTTGTCCCCCGGAATAGCTCCCGCTGCAGGTCGGCGAGGGCTTCAGCCAGCTCCCTGTCCTCCCTGCCGGACCTCCGCCTCGGGCCGCTCTGCCCTTTAGGAGGTAACCTCCTGAGTGCTGGGTCCATGTTAGCAGCCTCACCGATCGGTCTGGTCGGGTCCTTCTGTCATGAAGCGGTGTGAGGTGGAGTGGTGAGGCAGATGCAGCGGACCCAGGTATGATGAATATGATGATTTTTAATTATAAATAAGTCCAGGAACAAGCAGCAGGCACAAGGAAACACTGACCACACAGAAGCTAACATGGACGACGACAATGACGAACATTGACAAGGACCCGACGAGGAACAAGGAACACAGGTGGAGTTAAATACACGGGAGGGTAATCACAGAACGAGACACACCTGGGAACAATCAAGGGGAGGACAGGACAACGAAGAGACTCAAGGACACAAAAAACTCTAACTAAACACGGAAAAACACAGATCCTGACAGTTTTAACCATGAATTCAAGTATTAAATTATTGAATTCTGTTTGGTTGAATCAAACAAATCTAAACATTTTAGAATGACATTTTTTTCTTTTCCTCAGGACAAATATCTTAAATATAGATTTAATAGAGCCAAACTGTAAAAAACTAGCAGTGCAAACTGTTCCTTCAATAAATTCTGCATTTCTTTTTATCAAATGCAAAACCAAAGTTAAATTACATTTCAACTGAGTCCAGTGAAAGGCTTACCGGTTGTCCTTGTTTAATCCAAGTCCTTTTCCCATGAAATGCTGCTTTGGAGACTGTCTGCCTTCCTCAGCTCTGTTGAAAAAACCAGCCAAGTGCTTGGTGGATTCATTATATTACCTGAGTTCAGGGTGCTGCTGATTGAACCAGAATTCTTTCACCTGCTCAGAAGTGCTGCAGAGTGGCACACACATGTGTGTGTTCATGCACCCACATCTGAACCCATGAGCAGATCTGCTCAAAAAGCTCAAATGTGTGTCCTGTTTGACCTCTTCTGGGTCCCAAACTATAAAAAGTGGTAGAAGATTGTAGCAGGAGAATGGCGCCACACTTTCTCTCAGTTCATACACTGTGAGATTTTTTTCCCACTGGGGCTTTAATCACAACAGCACCATCCTTTTCCTTTCACAGGCAGTCATGTTCATCCTGAAGGCTCTGACACGGTATCACATTTAATAGACGAGTCGCCCAAACATGGGATAACGTGTTACCTGCACAAGTCGTTTGCCTTGACAAGCACAAACTGGACATGCTGTCTCTGCTTCCCAAAGGGATTTTCCTCATCTTCCTCTTTGTCTGCTTCCAGTGGTGGGGTAGGAAAAAAGTCCACGGTGATGGAAGTAAAGCTCTTTAACACTGCAGGATTGAAGGGAAGATTACTTTACGTGGACTGAAGAGCGTGCACGCTTCAGTATGTACACAGTTATAGCCCTCAAAAAAGGCTTTCACAAACGGTGCAGCTGCCTTTAGACTGGAGCTCTCATAATGTTAGATATGCATGATTTAGTTTAGAAAATTCTTTCACTAGTGCTTAAGAGTAGTTGTGGTGTCATTTTGATTCATTTTCTGACTGTTTTTCTTTCTAGGGGATATTTAATTCCATTTAAGGTTCACACAGAAAACCAATGTGACCAAAAATCCAATCTTTTTCTTTTCTCCCATATAAATCCCATCTCCAACTTTTTCATGGCAGTCTAAATGGCCCTATTCACCAAAATAAATTTAAAATGCACGCTCCGCTCCCACATGTGATACTGAACTGGATCTGATGATTTTCAAAGTTCCTGCTTTCTGAACGGTCATGTCGCATTTTATCCGACTTTCAGGTTGTTGAGACATGCATCCTGATCTGGTTGACAGTTTGGCCTGTCACAGTAACAAATTTTGCTTGATGATAAATTTTCCCAGATGTTATTGTGATGAACGATATTATTGTTGTTTTGAGTCCATTTTCAAGTAATATAATGTTAATAGTATAATAACACAATAAGACATTCTCAAAGATAGAGAAGCTTTAAATTCTAGTGAACATTTTACACAGTGGAACTGGAAGACATTTTAAATATCCAAAATAAATAAAACAACAAGGAAAATGAATTATGAAGTCTTTGTAAACAAAACTGTCCTTCAAACAAAGGAGCTGGCTGAGACCAAAGCACCTCACTGAAGACCAGGTTTGGTAAAGAGAAAAACAACAAAATATGCAAGTGGAAAATTTTGAGCTCAATGTGATTAATTGATTTATTGCTTATGGTGACGATACTGTCGGCTCCCATAGCTAAATGACTTTAAAATTGATCAGTTGACGGTGGCATCCACCATTACTTCTGTAAACAGTGTGTGTGTCTGTGTGTGTGTTTTCTACGTGCATGTGGCTCACTTTGGGATTGCAAACCATTCACAGAAAAGTCTGATTGTGGTTGGACTATTTAATTAGTCGTAGGAATGAAAGAATTTCAGCAGAAAAAATGGAACTGATCATCAAGACCTGCAGTGTGAATGTAGCTTAAAACCTTACATGTTAAATAGGTCAACAAATGTGAATTTTATGGTTCAGGAATTTCACTTTATGAATTTTTAAATACAAAATGTAAAGTTAAAGCTTTTTATTCATGTAGTAAACATGTGAAAATGCTTTATGTTGTAAAATTGGTAATAAAAAAAACTAAAGGTGTTTTTTGAGGAGATTTTTTTGTGAGGATTTGGTTTTCTCTGTGTTAATTAGTTCCTGTGTGTTGTCTACCCCTCGATTGTTTACAGCTGTCCCTTGTTTCCCCTGATTATCTCCCTGTGTATTTTATCCCACCTGTGTCCTCTGCTCCTTGTCATGTCGTGTGAATCATAAGTCGTGTCTTTTGTCACTCTGCTCCATTTGTGTTCAATCCAGTTGCTACCAGTGTTTGAGCTCACCTGTGCTGCCTGGACTTCTGTACTCCTTGTTAGTCATCATCATTAAACCATCAGTTCTTCACATCAACCTGGGTCCACCGCGTCATTCCTCACCACCTCAAACTGCAAATCATTACATTTTTTCTCCATTGTAACATAACTGCAACATTATTGCCTTATTATCTCAAAAGCTGCATTACATTATTTTCCAAATTGTTGCATTGTCAGCTTTTATAATAATGTATTAAAAAAATACATCATAGAAGCAGAAATTTAGATATGCAGCACAATGGCAGCATGTTCTGAGCGTCCAGACACAGTGAAATAAGTAAATACTGTATGTAGAGGCTCATTCTGGCGATTATAAGATCTGCTGCATTTCTGTAAACTTTCTTTTAATGAAACCATCAAACATGAAAACATTTATTTCACTTTTATGTTTTGTCATAATACGTTTAAAAGCATCAGTTAACTGGGAGTAACTGCTCTTTGTTTTGCCTAACCTGTTGTTTTAACCTGAAAAATAAAGTGCAGCTGAAATCATGTTGTTTCTTCACGTTTATAGGCTGAAAAAAATGATTCCTTTATTTTAGATTTGGTAATTAGCTTTAGTCAAAGCAAATTACAGAACAAATGGTAATTTATTTCTTCATCACTTTTATATGTGGAAGTGAAAATTATCATCCATAATCTTACAACATACCGGGAGCTAAAATTGATTATTGCTTTGCTTGCTACAAATAAAAAAATAAAATGCAGCTCCTTAATTTGGGAAGTTTTGTTATGATTCTGCTCTCTAATGGTTTTGCGGAGTTAAATATTATAGAACAGTATTGACAAGCAGCAACAACTGAGAAGTCTGTGGGAATCAGTGACATGTGGAGACTGTTTGTGGTGAAAAGGCCTGGCGGTCTTTGGCCAGTCTGCTGGTTTTAATCCGTATCACACAGAGCCACAATATAAAAATGCCTGCTTGCATTACTGAGACTTTCTGTTTAACTCATGAGAAAGCTGAACCTGCTTACTTGAAAACAAAGTAGCACATAAAAATAGATTTGTACATGAACAAACAGCACCATGAGCTCTGTTGCTTTGGCTCTGGTTGACAACACATTACTAAGAATTGGAAACATAAAGGAAGAACATTGTTATGAGTCTTGAGGAAGCTGTTTTGCTTCTTCTATCATCTAAATTCATGTTTGCCTTTCAGCTTTGAAGTAGAACCAAAATCATTATTTAGCAGGAAATTAAGGCTTTTTGATATCATTACCTAAAACAATAGCTGCCAAATATAGTTAATTTTATTTCATCGAGTCTCAATCAATTGTCCATGTTAGAAGTTGTGGGTAATATGTAATATATGAAATGATAAACATTCAAAGCCGATTTCACAATTAGAAGCTGTTTAGAGATAAAGATGAATAAATGTTCAGCCTGTAACCTCAGAAAAAATACTAAACAGTTCCTAAGAATCAACTATTTGTGATTATGATAGTTTTAATGAAGTTATGTCTATCCAGGAGTTTTTATAGGGCAGCATTAAGTCAGGATGTGGGATTTATGTTTGCCTTTTGGCTAACATTTGTTTACCTTTTCATGGATAAAGTTGTTTGATGGGAATATGCTATTAAAATGGTGTAAAAAACTGCATTTCAAGGCTCTCTAAACAGTAAAATAAACATTTTAGCACATTTTTCAAACCATTAATTCCTATTAGCAACGATAAATACAAAGCTTCAATTTGTGCCTCCATATGGTTTGGATTGAAATATACACCTCCAGATAACTTGGCTTCAAGTTAAATTGCGTGAATCTGTGATACTTTAATTAGCTTTGCCTCAAATCCCTCAGCTTCTTACCTGTAGCTCATCGCTATTCTCTCTATATGCAACACTCTCCTCACAATGCTGCTCAGTATAGAATAAGGGGCTTCGTTTATAAGTCAGGAGAGATTTGACTTGGCTGATAAGTAGAGCGCTGTTCCAGAAACAGCACTGATGAATACACACCGTCAGAGAACACACACTGATGGGTAATCTTTAAAACTAAACCCAATAGTTGTCATAAAAAGAATCATTTAGATGCAGAAGCTCTTGTTGGGAAGCTTTATGGCACTAATGGCACTGACATGAGTGTTAGTCAGCTAGAGCAAATTTAGCTTCACCTCACTTGACTATCTCCTGCTCTGCTCAGACTAAGTGTTGTGTATTGAAGAAGCGATGAGAAAAAGCTACATTTGATCCCATTTGTTTTTCCTGTAAGGTAATAGCCCATCCGTCTTCATGACATATGAAATGAATCCTTGTCCATTCCCATTAGTGTTTTTGCATCTCTGGTGATCACCTGCCAGTCAAACCAGGTCATGGACAGCACTGCTGAAATTCATTGTTGGTAGAAAAAAAAGAGAAACTTTTCATAGCTCTAGTTTTCCTTTCAGCTATCATCTGGGACAACGCTGGTCGTATTATCTGCCAAGGCTGTTGTTGTTTTTCTTCCTGTTCAAAAGAAATTGGAAGTGTCAAATGTATGCATCTGTTCTGGTGTGCCAGGAGGAGTTTCCCAGGAAAAAGTTTCCACTGTGAGGGTACGCAGTTAGTGCACTCGGTCCACACTGCACTCAATACCTTTGCTTTGACAGAAGCCTCCACTCTGGTGTCAGTCTTTTGTCAGTCAGCTAAGCTCCAGGCTAGTGGAAAACATTTCAGAAAGAATCTGGTTTCCTCTAACCATGCTGGATTCAGTTTTCTTTGCTTGTTCTCATGAGAAATGTCCGCGAGGAAATTGTTGTTTTTTATCTGTAGGAATACATCTGTGGTTATTTTTTTAAAAACTGCTGTATTTAGATCCTGAGACAGATTTCTTTTTTTTTACCACAACCTTCCAACCTCAGTAGGATTTTTTTTCTCGTCATCCTATCAGACACCCTCTGTTTTTCTTGCACACATCTGACACAGTTCGATTAAATTTCACCTTTTGTCACTCTCATACTGCATCGTCTCCAAGCCACATGCTGACACTCTTAGGCACACCCCCACACACACCCCAATACACACATGCACACCCACACACACACGCACACCCCAAGAGCGTGTGGTGTGAAGTGATGGCAGAACAGGAGGCCAGTCATGACAAGGCCTTTCTTTCTCACACCTGGCCACATGTATGTGTGTGTGCATGTTTGAGCAAACTTACACACACTCAGACACGCACACACACTGTCAGGAATACAAATGCATTCATGGGCAGCTTCACAGACACACACACCTACACACACTTCTTTTTCCCATGGTACAAGAGAGAGTGAGCTCAGGTAGCTGTCAGCAACTCCCCAACAGAGAACAGTAGGCAAGTCAAAAACAGCCTCCTCGCTTGTCACTCTACACACACACACACACCGACACACACACACACACCTGCGCGCGCGGCTTCACCGAGTGTGCTTCGATATGTGGAGAGAGAAAGAATAAGATGCCTTGGGCAGATGCTGGCCCGGTTGTCTAAGCTGTGTGCAGACGTCTGTGTGAGAGTGTCTATCTGACTGTCTTCATGTCTGTCCAAGAGAGGGAGCCTGAGCAGACATGCCGGCTTCCTTTTAGTCGTAACCTGCAAGCCGACGATAAGAAGCCGTGTTGCGAGTGCATGGTTCAACATGTGGCTAAACGTGAAACGTGCCACCGGAGAAGCGACTCTGGCTTCTTGCCTCTATCCCAATGCCATGTTGTTGTTATTCTCAGACTTATTCCTATGTGCTCCGGCCCCTGGCTTTCCAATCAGGTCAGCTTACTTGTGAGAGCTCGCCATGTCTTTCAACGCCCCCAGCAGGCCAGGCGAAGATGTCACTCCAGCTGGCTGCCCAAGCGGTCCTGAGTGGGTGCAGAGTCACAGCAGCTGTAGCTGCCACACTACGGGTCAATTATTCTCTAAATTGATATTTTGTGCACACAACATAAGCACATACACAGGAGTATGCTTCTTGTTTGCCTCTGACAATGTTTACAGTTTCATACTCGGTCAAAGCCGAGGTCTCTGTGGGAGCTTTGGGATCAAAGTCTGAAGAATTGTTAGCGCCTGACTTGTGAGGCCGTTGGAGTGTTTGGCTAACCTGAATTTGCCCCTCTGCCGCCATCCTGGCTGGTGAATCACTGATGGCTGCAAGTTGAAAAGAAACACTACAGATACTCCTTATAGTGCTTTGTGCTTTATCACATGTTGTCACATTATTGCCACAAACTCGAAAGTTCTTTGGTAACATTTTACTGGACAGACTCAGGAAAAACCAGCACATCACTGTCATTTGGCTGAAAATGTAAATTTTGTTCTGGGTTAAGCTTCTACCAACGTTGGATTCACTCCTCCCATTCCACGAGGGGGCGTTACATTTTAAGTCACAAAAGTTTAAAGTGAGTTGACGTGGACCGGAAGTTGTTTTATGTGTCATGAGTTGAAGCAAGCAAGCTAAATTAACCATAAGACTACTTCTTACTTAGGTTTTGGAATGTTGACCAAGTGGTGAGTTGATGTTGAATGTTGTAATCTATTGAGAGTGTGAGTTTTGGCAAATTAGCCTTAAACTAATGAAAATGTTTGTGGTTTCAGGGATTATTTTGTGTGTTAGTGTCATAAGGTGTGGTGGATGAGTGGTGAGGTAGAACGCCAGGAGACCCAGGTAAGAGAGATGGTTGTTTTAATAATAAATAATGCTCCAAACAGTCCACAAGATTCTGGCGGCACGGCTGAGCGGAAGCCAGGGCTCACACCGGTAGCAACAGAATATAGGCGTGGCAAATGAATAGGCAAACAGAAAGACGCAACAAGCGACGAGGACCCGACAGAGACGCAGAAACACAGGTGACATTAAATACACAGGAGGGTAATCACAGAACGAGACACACCTGGGAAACAATCAAGGGGAAGACAGGACAACATGGAAACTCAGAGACAGAAACTTGAAATAAATACACAGGTAAAACACGGAACATGACAGTTAGTATGGCAATATTTTTCAAATATTTTTAAAAATTATGATTAAAAATTATGTGAATGATCTATTTCCACACAGAAAGGAAAATTATTTACATTTAAACAAACTTCAGTTTTGATACACAAGTGTTTTATTTTCAGATACTTTACTACTCAAAAATGTGAATGCATACATTATTAAAATAACCACAGTGGCTGTTCACGTGGGCAGAAAATATAAAATAAGTAAGTATAATTACTTACTTATTCAGCGCCGCTTAGAATATTTTAAAAAGTCAGCCCCAAGCAATGCTTTAACCCAGAATTATGAAACTTGGTACACGTGTGTATCTTGTCAGGACGTACAAAACAGTTTCTTGGAGCCATGGTCCAAACAAAACAGGAAGTCGGCCATTTTGGATCAATGCCGCCATTTCCTCTTTTTTATACACGTCTTATCTGATCTAACTCTTCCTACAGCTATTGAAATACAGACTTCAGAATCACTTAGGAGAGTCTTCAGGCATTGAAGGTCAAAAGTTATCACAGGATTTTTTGTACATCAAAGCATGTGGGTGTGGCAAAGTGTCAAACTTTAACTATTCACCATGAAACATCAAGGTTTAATAACTTCCACATGCAAGGTCACAGTTGCATTAGACTTCCTATGTCTCTCTACAGACCAGTTCTGATCACATTGTCATGTTCAATTGATGTCATCACCTTAGCTCCGCCCACTTCCAACAGGAAGTCACCTGTTTTTTCTGCTGTATGTCTTACTTTTACTCTATTATTTATATGGATTTAATCCTGTGCCAACTGACATAAAATGATATGATGATGAACTCTATCAATGCTGACTGCTGGCTGAACCGTGTTGCTGCTGAAAACACAATACAGCTAATATCAATATAAGTCACCAGATACAGCATCAATCCAGCTGTTCAGATACACATACAGTCTCCCAAAACCTTAGACAACATCAAAGCAGCCCATGAATACAGAACATTACATCCGTGGCACATAGGCCATGTTAACATAATAATTATGTAAATATATATTATTATATGTTTTCTAGTTTTTTTTACTAATTGTGTTTTGTGGGTTAGAGTACAAAGATTCATTAATTTTGGTTAAAAATAATGTAAAGTATGTCATTCATCAGCAGCCCCTGATGAACTATTTCAGTAATTCGCCAGTAGAAATTTAGTTCTCAGAGAAATAACTTGTATCAGACAGAGAGCTAATGATTACGAATAATTACACCAGTATTTCGCCAGTAGGGGTAAGTGTCACTCCACCAATGACGAAGAGATCGATGGAGAAACGCATGCGGTCGTCTCTAAATCATACATGCATCATCGGATTTCCATGTAACATTTTATGATTGACTCTTGTGAACCTTTAAGGAGCCCAATAGCATTGAATTGTAATTCGACTCCACTGTGCCCCCTAGGTTAATCCAACAGCTATATCTCCTCACTATATCGGCCAATCTGCACCAGATTTTTTTGTCGGAGAGCGCTGCTGAACGCATCGATGCGTGTGGCCTAGCGCAGGAACTGCGGTGGCGGTGCTGGAACTCCCTCGATGGCCAATAGGCCAGAGCGGTGCTGAGCTGCGAGGGCCGCCCAACGCCACTTGCCACATCCATCAACGATTGTTATGGATTCCTGTTCGGGGACGGATAAGGATACATCGTAGTGAGTTTGATGCAGCTCGCCTCGAAACTGTAGAATTTAGAGCCAAACGTATGGCAACAGCATTACAGGTCACTTCGCCACGCCCTCCATTGAAAACTCTTGGCACTTTAAAGCAAGTGAGACCAACTTGTTATCTGTCATTCAACACAGAATAATCTTGATTAGGTCAAGAGAGCCAGAGATGGAGTTTTCCAAGGAAAAAAAAAAGCACTTCCTATTCTGAGGGGGTGGGGCTTAGATGACATCAGACTATGACGATATATGATCGTCAGACATCCAACCAGGATCACTCATGCCAAGTTTGGCGCAGCTCGGTCGCAACATGTGGAATCTAGAGGCAAAAGTATGGCAACGCCACCACGCCCCCTGCTCCATTGAAACCGGTTGGGGTTGGAATCCACGTCACACCAACATGTCTTCTGTCTCTGGACACAGTTTCATGTTGATTAGGTGAAAGGGGTCAGATAGAGACCGTTCAGAATAAAAAATGACATTTCCTGTTCTCAGGGGGTGTGACTTAAGTGATGTCATCATTTGACCATTGGGTATTGTAGGTCACCCGATGATGATCAATTACTGAAAGTTTGGTGCCTCTATGAGTTTTTGTGTAGGAGATACAACAGTTTCGTGTTTCATGGCGAGTAAGCAAACTTTGACCCCAGTCAACCACCCTTCAGCATGCATGAAAACGCAAAATTTGATAACTTTTAATCGGCCATGCCTTATGAACAATCTGACCAAGTTTGAAGCCGATCGATCAAAATCCCTAGGAGTTCGATCAAATGCATAATTTTGGTAAACGGACACAATGGGGTCAAAATCGAACCTTCAATCCAAAATGGCCGACTTCCTGTTTGACACTATGACATTAATTGTATTTTCTGTGCATCTTGCGGAGCTCTACAAGTGTACCAAATTTCATGTCTCTACAATGAAGTAAGGTCAATGTGGAGGGTTTTTGAAAGTTGCTAGGTGGCGCCGTTGAGCCGTTTCTTTTGCAATTTTTGTGACTACCTTAAAATATGTAAATTTGGGCGTGCTGTGGTGGCATAGGGGATAGCACGACCCACGTTTGGAGGCCTTGAGTCCTCGACGCGGCCATCGCGGGTTCGATTCCCAGACCCGGCGACATTTGCTGCATGTCTTAAAAGATATAAGGGACACTAGAGCCCACAAAAGACCCCCTGAAGGGGACAAAAAAATTTTTTTAATTTTACACAAGCTGTACACGTCCGCCAAGTTTGGTGAGTTTTTGAATATGATAAAGCCCCCAAAAAGCCCACTCCTTGGGGGGCAGAATCGTGATAATAATGCGGAGGGGTTTTTGCATTATTAATGCAAAAACCGCATTATTAATAGTATGAAAACAATAGGCCTTCGCAGCGCTTTGCTGCTCGGGCCTAAATATCTACTTTAACATTATTTGTGTTATTATTATTAAATCAATATCAAAGTATTTTAATTGACATGGAATTGAATTGCTATAGAATAGTGGGGAGATTATCAGCTTCTTTAGATTCTCAATATGCAAATGATTGCACTTATTTTTTTCTTTTGGACATACTGTAGTTGCATTTTAGACCTTGAGTCACAGAAAAACATAAAATCAGATTAGGAAAAATTTACATTTTTTCATAGTGAAACCCTCAAATATTCATAACAAATGGTTTTTATAATTTCAGAATGACAGTATTCTAGTTTTCTTAAACTGATGTAGAAATATTGCAAGCAACACAGTTTTCAATCAATCAATCAAATTTTATTTGTATAGCACATTTCAGCAGCAAGGCATTTCAAAGTGCTTTACATCATTACAAACACAGAAACACAATGCAACATAGAATCAACAATCAAAACATGACATTAAGTAAAGTTCCATCAATAAATTTGTAATTGATTACGTTTCAAATACAATCTTAAACAAGTGGGTTTTTAGTTGAGATTTAAAGGAAGTCAGTGTTTCAGCTGTTTTACAGTTTTCTGGAAGTTTGTTCCAAATTTGTGGTGCATAGATGCTGAAAGCTGCTTCTCCTCGTTTGGTTCTGGTTCTGGGGATGCAGAGCAGACCAGAACCAGAAGACCTGAGAGGTCTGGAAGGTTGATACAACAACAGCAGATCTTTAATGTATTGTGGTGCTAAGCCGTTCAGTGATTTGTAAACTAACAACAGTATTTTAAAGTCTATTCTTTGAGCTACAGGGAGCCAGTGTAGCGACTTTAAAACTGATGTTATGTTCTCTATCTTCCTGGTTTTAGTCAGAACGCGAGCAGCAGCATTCTGGATCAGCTGCAGCTGTTTGATTGATTTGTTGGACAGACCTGTGAAGACGCTGTTGCAATAATCAATACGACTGAAAACTACATCACTACTCCCGAAACCTGGGAGTAGTGATGGACTCTGACCTGAACCTCCAGAGCCACATAAAGACAGTTACAAAGTCGGCCTTCTATCACCTGAAGAACATTTCCAGGATTAAAGGACTAATGTCTCAGCCAGATCTAGAGAAACTCATCCATGCGTTCATCTTCAGTCGTATTGATTATTGCAACAGCGTCTTCACAGGTCTGTCCAACAAATCAATCAAACAGCTGCAGCTGATCCAGAATGCTGCTGCTCGCGTTCTGACTAAAACCAGGAAGATAGAGCACATAACACCAGTTTTAAAGTCCCTCCACTGGCTCCCTGTAGCTCAAAGAATAGACTTTAAAATACTGTTGTTAGTTTATAAATCACTGAACGGCTTAGCACCACAATACATTAAAGATCTGCTTTTATTGTATCAACCTTCCAGACCTCTCAGGTCTTCCGGTTCTGGTCTGCTCTGCATCCCCAGAACCAGAACCAAACGAGGAGAAGCAGCTTTCAGCATCTATGCACCACAAATTTGGAACAAACTTCCAGAAAACTGTAAAGCAGCTGAAACACTGACTTCTTTTAAATCTCAACTAAAAACCCACCTGTTTAGAATTGTATTTGAAATGTAATCAATTACAAATTTATGGATGGAACTTGACTTAATGCTTTGTTTTGATTATTGATTCTACATTGCATTGTGTTTCTGTGTTTGTAATGATGTAAAGCACTTTGAAATGTCTTGCTGCTGAAATGTGCTATACAAATAAAATTTGATTGATTGATTGATTGATTGAAGATGAACGCATGGATGAGTTTCTCTAGATCTGGCGGAGACATTAGTCCTTTAATCCTGGAAATGTTCTTCAGGTGATAGAAGGCCGACTTTGTAACTGTCTTTATGTGGCTCTGGAGGTTCAGGTCAGAGTCCATCACTACTCCCAGGTTTCGGGCTGATCGCTGGTTTTTAGTTGTAATAACTGAAGCTGTGCATTGACTCTACATCGTTCCTCTTTAGGTCCAAAAATAATAACTTCAGTTTTGTTTCTGTTCAGCTGGAGAAAGTTTTGGCACATCCACACATTTATCAGTCCTAAGCATCTGTTCAGTGATTGGATGGGCTCTGAGTCCCCTGGTGACATCGTAATGTAGAGCTGTGTGTCATCTGCATAGTTATGGTAGCTAATATTATTTCCTGTTATAACCTGAGCTAGTGGGAGCATATAAATATTGAATAAGAGGGGTCCTAGGATTGAACCTTGGGGTACCCCACATGTGACCTTTGACCTCTTTGATGAGAAGTTTCCAATTGAAACAAAGAAATCCCTGTTTTTTATGTAGGATTCAAACCAGTTAAGCACTGGACCAGAGAGTCTGACCCAACTCTCCAGTCGATTCAGTAATATGTCATGGTCAACAGTGTCAAAAGCTGCACTGAGGTCCAACAGAACCAGCACTGTGGTTCTCCCACAGTCTGTATTTATATGGATGTCATTGAACACTTTTACGAGGGCGGTCTCTGTGCTGTGGTGAGCATGAAAACCAGACTGGAAGGAGTCAAAGCGGTTGGTTATCGTTAGGAAGCTAGTTAATTGTTTACACATAGCTTTTTCAATAACTTTGCTGATGAATGGGAGGTTGGAGATCGGCCTGTAGTTCCAAAGTAGTGATTTGTCCAGATTGTTCTTTTTTATAAGTGGTTTGATTACTGCTGTTTTCAAAGCCTGGGGGAAAACGCCTGATGAGAGCCATGAGTTACTATTTGGACCAGATCAGCAGCAATAACAGGCAGGACTTTCTTAAAGAAATGTGTGGGTAAGACATCCAGACAGCAGGAACTTGAGCTTAGTTGACTTATAATTTCATGTAGGATTTTATAATTAAGTAGTTGAAATTGGGTTGTTTTTCCTGTATTTGTTTTATTTGGGCACAGCATTGGTACTGGCACTTATAGTGGATGTACAGATTAATCCTCTGATTTTTTGAATTTTCTCTGAAAAGAAGCTGGAAAACTGGTTGCAAGCGGCATTACATTGGAATTCAGGCGGTAACGTCACAGGAGGGTTTGTGATTCTGTCAACTGCTGCAAATAAAGCTTGAGCATTGTTAATGTTTTTGTTTATGACATCTGCAAAGAAAGCCTCTCTTGCATGTTTTAGTGTTAAATGATTGTTACGTAATCTTTCTTTATAGATGTCATAATGAACGTGAAGTTGAGTTTGACGCCATTTTTGTTCTGCCCTGCGGCAGAGTTGTCTTGCAGATCTAACGTTTGTGCATTTCTCCATGGAGATTTCTTCCTACCAGACACAACCTTCATTTTAATTGGGGCAATAGAAGCAATAATATCTGAAACTTTAGACTGAAAATCATTTATCATTTAGTTTTATAACATTAGCATCAAAATGAAGGCAATTTTTCATTCGTGTGTATGCATTTTTTGACAAAACATCATAGGTCAAAACAAGATGACAAAAAATGTGTAATTGTGTGTGGGGGGGGCGGGGGGGCGTAAAAAAGGTCTTTTGGACTATTTATTTATTTTATTTATTTATTTATTTATTTATTTCGAACAGACTTTAAAACAATCAAAAAGAAAATAAAATAGAATGGAATGAAACAAACTTAAGAAATAAAATATGAAACAAATTATTATGCCCATGTGACATGCAAAATTTTCTGTTCGAAAAGGAGCAGGTAGAAGATACATCTTATAACGTCCTGCCCCTTTCCTACTTGTCAATGTATTTACAATGAACTGTCATAACATCAAAAAGAAAAATTTTTCCATTTTTTCATCATGTATAACTATACAAAATTATTTTAAGTACTATTTATATCATCAATTACATTATTATATATATATATATATACTATGGGAAAAAGGTTTTTCTATCTTGACTCCCGGAGGTAGCCGTGGATGTAAGCTGTTTACTACTAGCTGCTGGGGGAGCAGCTCTGCCTCACCCCGTAGTGATCGACTCCTTGGAGCCGCGCAGCGCCACCATTCCCCTGCTTGGATCTCTGAGCTCCTGCCTCTCAGACAGCCAGGATCATGTTGTACTCTCAGTCTCTGATAGTACGGTAGTACGGTCAGTTGCTAATAAGAATGATCGATCTGCCATTGTCATTATGGCAACACCCACTGCGCCCAGACTGCGGCTGCGAGTTTCCCCTCTTTGTCTTCCAGCTCAAAACAGAGCGCCACTGCATGCAGCGTGTTCATTCTTCATATAAATTTCGTTGTCCTTGTGACAATGACAATAAAGATTTATCTTATCTTATCTTATAATCCTTTATATACAGAACAGAAACCACTAAGCTAAAAACAAATTACTAAGTGGATGCCACCTATCGCTCCGATATCCACACTTTGCATCAATTTCGCAATCTCACTGTATTTGCCGCTACTCCGTTCCGCTTCTCTTTCACGGATACTTGCGCAACTTTGTTTCTTGGCAACAACATACAGCCCATCGTTATTTGTTGAAGTTTTGAAATTTCCAATAACAAATTGGAAATCTCAAATTTGTTATTGGAAGTAACAAATTTGTTATTTCCAACAAAAGTTGCGTAAAAGTTTCACACAACGTTTACTTGCGTGAAAGTTGCGCAAGTAATTTTCACAGTTATTTGCACAACTTTACTTTGTTTCTTAGCAACAAGATACAACCCATCGTTATGTGTTGAAGATTTGAAATTTCCAATAACAAAGGAATCTAATGTTGCATTTCATTGTTTACGTTTGGAAGCTCATTCCCTGTCACATTCCCAGAAAGGCCAGTTTTTGACATTTCTCTGACATTCAGAAAAATATGGTTTACTTATTTTTGTCGTTTTCTGTGTTTTGCTGTGTGTTTATTTTGAGTTTCCTGTGTATCTGTGTCTCCGTGTTGTCCTGTCTCCCCTTGATTAGTTCCCAGGTGTTTCTTGTTCCCTGAGTAGCCCCAGTGTATTTAGTGTCACCTGTGTGTCTGTTCATTGTCAGGTCCTCGTCTAATGTGCGTTCAGTACTTTGTGTTGTCCAGTTGTTTTAACTGTTGCTACCGGCGTCGAGCCCTGGCTTCCGCTCGGCCGTGCTGCCCGTTGCTGGACTGTATTTTCCTCATTAAAAGATAATTTATTCATCTTACCTGGGTCTGCTGCGTCTGCCTCACCACCTCTCACCACCAATTCATGACAGAAGGACCCGACCAAACACAGAGGTGAGATCGCTATTATTCTGACCCAGATGGACCGGACTCAGCAGCAGTTGGAGTTGGCTCAGAGGGACCTCTACCGGGATGTGGAGATCCTGCCTTCTCCGCTGCTGCTGGAAGAGATGGGTCTGGAGTCCAACTACGACCTGCTGAAGGACCAGACACACACCCAGACAGCCACCACCAACGCTTCCCCGTCACTCCCATGTAATAGTTTTCAAATTAATTCCGAGGACGATTTCAGCTACCTATTCAAGCAGTTTAAAAGAGACTGATTTATGCTGGAATTAATTTACGAACTCTATGACGAATACGTCCAACGGAAACGTTCCGCTCCAGTCTTGATGGCCACCACCATCCCTGCTCCGTTTGTTCCGGCCCCAGAAACCACTGCAGTTTTCCCCGCTCCAGAGACCACTTCAGTGGACCCAGCTCCTCCCGCCTTCTCCCCAGCATCTCCAGAACCAGCGCTACCTCCGGTCTCCGCCGCAGCGGTTTCTCCGCCCCTCGCCGCCGCTGCAGCCTCTGCGCCCTCAGCCGCTCCAGAGCCCGCTCCGCTCCTCAGCCGGCCACCTGCCGGCTCACCGGCCGGCTTTCCCGAGCCCCACGCCCACGCTCCAGAGACTGCTCCAGCCACGGTCCCCATGGTGATGGGGTTCCAGGCGGCCTGCCTGGCTCCAGGCTGACAGGCGGTGCGGCTGAGGGCGTTTCCTGCCCCAGCTAGTGGATTATTGGCCCCAGTTAGTGGGTCTTCTGTTTCCGAGGTTCCTAGTGTGTCCCCAGAGTTTCCCAGTGGCCCCAGTGCTCTTCCTGAGTCTCAGCCTCTTAGTGCTCCTCCCGAGACCCTGCCTCTTAGTGCTCCTTGTCGTCGCCGCCTCTGGGTGGCCCCCGGGACTCCTCGTCGTCGTCGCCGCCTCTGGGCGGCCCCAGAGACACTTCGTCGCCGCGGACAGCCACCCGACCACCTCCGTGGTTCCCGCCTCCAGCGCCCCTCCGCCCACCCTTGTTGTGTTTTTTGGGGCGTCTGGTAGCCGCCCTTGAGGGGGGGTACTGTCATGATCTGTGTTTTGCTGTGTGTTTATTTTGAGTTTCCTGTGTATCTGTGTCTCCGTGTTGTCCTGTCTCCCCTTGATTAGTTTCCAGGTGTTTCTTGTTCCCTGATTAGCCCCAGTGTATTTAGTGTCACCTGCGTGTCTGTTCTTTGTCGGGTCCTCGTCTAATGTGCATTCAGTACTTCGTGTTGTCCAGTCGTTTTAACGGTTGCTACTGGCGTCGAGCCCTGGCTTCCGCTCGGCCGTGCTGCCCGTTGCTGGACTGTATTTTCCTCATTAAAAGATCATTTATGGAACAAGATGGCGGCGCCAAAGACAAACTTGAAGTTTGTCTTTTCCACTTTGCTCGGTTAAAAACACCTACAACCGACAAAATTTACTGGCCATTGGTCAAGCAATCGGGGGAAGTCTGTCACAGGAGCTTTTCCGTGTCCACAACAACATTCCGGTCGATATTGCACGGACACCGGGCTCTCTCTGGATTACAATCCCAGTAACTACAACAGGGCGACGGCGCAGAGATCGTAAACAAAAGAGGGGGTGTCTCAGAGGCATGTTAGTGAGGCTCAGGAAACAGCCACACAAACCACCGCTACCAAGCATTTTTCTCTCCAACGTGAGGTCTCTCGCTAACAAACTGGACGAATGGAAGCTGTGGATTGCAACTGACAACCTCATCCGGGAATGCTGCATTCTGTTGATCACGGAGACGTGGTTAAATCCAACCATACCGGACCCGGAGATCGAGCTAGCAGGCTACACAGCACACCAACAGGACCGATCAGCGAGCTCCGGTAAGAAAAGTGGAGGTGGACTATGCGTTTATGTAAATAACAGCTGGTGTACGAACTCCACAGTAGTTGTTAGCCACTGTTCTCCAGGCGTGGAGTTCACCACAATTAAATGCAGACCCCTCATCTCAGGCGGGAAGGGGGAGCTGGAGTACAGGGATGAGGTGAAGCAGCTGTCAGAGTGGTGCAAAGTCAATAACCTGCTCCTCAACACCTCCAAAACAAAGGAGCTGGTGATCGACTTCAGGAAGAACAAAACGGACATCCAGCCTCTCACCATCAGTGGGACCTGTGTGGAGAGGGTCCCAGTGTTCAGGTTTCTGGGCATGGAGTTGGAGGACAAGCTAACCTGGAGCACCAACACCAAGGAGCTGTTGAAGAAGGCACAGCAGAGACTGTACTTTCTGAGAATACTCAAGAAGAACCGTCTCCCCTCAGACCTGCTGCAGGCCTTCTATCACTGCTCCATAGAGAGTGTGCTCACGTACAGTCTGTGTGTCTGGTACGGCAGTAGCATATCCGCGGACAAGAAGGCACTCCAGAGGGTTGTTAGGGCAGCAGAGAGAACCATAGGCTGCCCCCTCCCCACTATGGAACAGATTTACACTTCCAGGCTCCACAAGAAAGTTTTGAACATTTTAAATGACTCTTCACACCCTGGCCATGGTCTCTTCCAGCTGCTGCCATCAGGCAAGAGATACAGAGCAATAAAAACCAGGACAAATCGCCTAAAAAACAGTTTTTACCCGATGGCAATCATGGCACTAAATTCAAAGGCATAAGAACTTCTGCTCTTGACACCACTTTGTTAAAAATGTAAATTCTGTTGCGACACCTCCAGGCGCTGCAACCATCTTCTGATGTCTATTTATTTCTCATTTTGTACTATTTATTTCTTTATCTTTGTATATTATGTATATACACATAACCTGCATCTTAACTCGAGTCGAGCAAATCTCAATCTCGTTGTAATCTGTTGATGACAATGACAAATAAATCTTATCTTATCTTATCTATCTTATTCATCTTACCTGGGTCTGCTGCGTCTGCCTCACCACCTCTCACCACCAATTCATGACAATTTTAGCATAACTCCAGTCTTACTTGGCCTATTAACACAGTTTAAAAACTGGTTATAATGTGCACTTCAACAATAAGTTGAAAGTGAGACTCGGGGTTGGCAGGGTCTTGCTGCTATGGCGTCACAAATTAGACATGTTTAAAAGATGCGTATAAGTGTATGGATACACTGTTAATTTTTCACTTTATGTATAAATGCTACTATGTGATCTGTCAAAATGTAAAAAATTATGTGGTAATATTCACCTAATTTAGACACAAAACATGGAAAATACTTGCAGGCACAATACAGCAGCTATTCAGTCAAAATGACAACTGAAAAACCTGCAATCAGTAAAACAATATTCAACAGTAAGACTCTGTACCCTAAATTATACATGAGTCAAATAAACCTCACAACACTGTCTATATCAAATAATGTCAAGTAAAAAAGAAACATTCGTTCTAAGTCAAATGCAGGCTGCATTAAAATAAACGATCCTTAGTTACTAAATCAAAACTTCCTGTGAGAACAGCTAGCTGAGTAATCCTGGTTCTGATTGGTTGTTTCTGACTGAGTTTAGTAATTCTGCACAACACATGGAGGAGGCAGAGGAGATCGATTTTTTTTCAGAGATTATCTGTCTTATGTTAGGACATAGCAAAAGTTTTAATACATATTTAAAATCTTTTTTGTTTATGTTACATGCTGCAGCTTTAAGCAGACGTTCGGTGTGACAGTTCAGTCTGGTGGAGGTTGAGCGGCTCCGTGTGTGAAATATTACTACCAGCAGCGTAGCGCAGCGGTCCAACAGCGAGAGCAGAACCAACATTTTACACCAGGGGCACCCAAAGTGGGTCCTCGGGGGCCGGCATCCTGCACCTTTTATTCTCTCCCTGGTGGTAGTAACAACCTTTAGCATGTCGATGTTCTTCGTTGGTCATCATTTGATCCAGGTGCGTTAAACCAGGGAGAGAACTAAAACATGCAGGATGCCGGCTCTCGAGGACCCACTTTGGACACCCCTGTCTTACACGGCTAACTCGTTGACTTCAATTATTTATCGGATTATTAGCTTAGCTTTCTGACCGTCATGGTCTTCCGGGTGAGTGTTGGTAGTTGTGCGCTGCTATCTGGCTGCTCTGGAATTCCTTTTTTTCCTGCATTGAGCCTCGATGTAGCCAAACTCCGTCAAGTGTTGGTTTTTTAAATGTCATATTAGATTCGTTGTGTTGTTGCATTTTGACGTGTTTCACCCCCGACGTAATTTTCCGTCGCAACACGCAAACTTCCCCATTCACTCTCAGAGCGTTATAGTTCCACACAACATTGTTTAGAATTTGTTGCTGCGCGCTTGCGCAATGTGAAGGAAAGAGGAGATAAGCTGCACACGCAGGCTGCGATGTTAGATGCAGGTGATCGGCAACAAGAGACAGTGATCGGCGATGACACCTTTTCATGGAAATCGGCCGTTATTATCGGTGATGTCATGTGGTATTTGGGCCATTCTCATTTGCACTCCGGTTGTGTTTTCATGTTGTTGTCCTGCTGGAAGAACGAACCGTCACGCAGCCTGATGCCTGGTTTGATTGAGCAGTACAACACGGGTAGTTTGAAAACCATTGATCTTCTAGCCTCCATTCCACAACTACTTTGTCTTGGTTTGGCACGTACAATCCCAATAAAACCCACAGAGTCTAGAGGTTTTATTAGGACAAAAGGTTAATAAGTTTGAGGGATATAAATACAACGTTTTAAGGCATTTTTGTGTGGGCGTGTGTGTACTTTTGTTCTTCTCAAAGACTGCAGTGAATCTGGTTGCAATATGCTGTCTAGTAGAATTTGAAGATAAGATGAGAAAAAGTATTTCTTTTTGGTTCCCATTGTTTCTGATAAGGCGATTAATTGGACAGTAACCATCTAATAGTTCTCCCTTTCCTGTCCCTGTGCGGTCCAGGCTGCAGAGGAATGCTGTGTGGCTTTGGGGCGGTGTGCGAGAGGAACCCCACCGACCCATCCAAGGGCGAGTGTGTTTGCAAGAAACTTGACTGTCCATCCTTGGTGGCTCCTGTTTGTGGCTCCGACACCTCCACCTACTCCAACGAGTGTGAGCTGGAAAAGGCTCAGTGCAATACACAGCGTCGGATCAAGGTGCAGCGAAAGGGGCCCTGCTGTAAGTACAGTTTAACCTGCAGCCACAAAACATCATGTCTGTAGAAGCTCATCATGTGGGACCTTTCACACACAGAGTGAAAGCTTGCTTCTTAACAAATAACACAGTCTGCAAAATGTATTTTCACACCAATGGAATAGGATCTGAGATTTTTTTCTGTCCTTTTAGTGCAAAGTATCTAATTTTTGGACATCTTCTGGCATTAGTGAGATTTCATGGTTTGGATGTTAGGAGATTATAAATTAGACATTGTGTGATTAGCATGGGGGTAAAAGCTAGTTCAACATTTACACATGAATGCAAAATCAAAAGTTTACTCTGAAAAAAAATATCTTTCAATTCCAGCCTGGTAAATATAGTTTATTCATATTGTGTCAATAATAAGACAACTCAGTAGCAATTTGCAAGGCAAATTTATAACCACATATTTCCAGAACTGTTCAAATCAAATCAGTTCAATCAGCACACAGGCCTGTCACGATAGCAAATTTTGCTGAACGATTAATTGTCTCAAAAATTATTGCGATAAACGATAATATTGTTTGAAGACCTTTTTACACTGATTTAATGGAAATGACGTAATAATGCATGCGATTTCTTGCCAAAGATAGATACACTTTATTTTCAAAAGAACACTAAACAATGGAACTGATAAACAAAATAAACAAAACAACCAAAGACAAAATAAAATGGATTCTCAGTCTCCATTAACAAAAAACTCACTTGAAAAAAACCCCCTAAATATCATAAAGCCAAAGTGGAAATAAATACTGCATTCAACCAAAAGAGTGCAGATTATGAAGTCTGTATATTATGTTGCCCTTCAGTAATAATTAGATTTAAATAGAGAAGATGGGCACATCGACTACCTGATGCAATAGTTCACACTATATGATTTTTTGCTCCTATTTTTCCCCTTACAACAATCTTAGAACGTTGGTCTTTCTAAGATTGTGTGGTGTGTTACGGTAGACCGTCGTGGCCGCTCCGATCTAAATCAGCGGTTTTCCCCAACTGGGAACTTAAAGCAGCCTGTTGAATGTGACAGGTAGCCAATCAGAAAGCGTGGATTCCCTCCGTGTTTTCTGAGGGGAAATTACAGAGGAGAATCCCAAACAGCTGACAACCTGAAGCCCAGCGGACATTGGAGATGATATGTGGAAACAACATTAATGTTTATTCAACATGCAAATAATATAGAAATGACAAGAGGAGGAGTTGGAGTGAAATTGCTACCGCAGTTGATAAACCCGGTAACTTTTCAGCTGTTCTTCGTTAACGTGACATAAATAGGTTATAATGATTTTCATTCAGTCAGGACTTTACGTTGACACTAGCCACATGCATTGCAGGTAGATAGTAGTAAAGCATTGATTAATGCCCGGTTTTAAAATGAGTTAACTGAACTTGTAGCCTGTGAAGGTCTTGCATAAACCAGCCAGAGAGACGTTGAAGAAAGTTCAAAATATAATCTTAATTTATTACAAAAAAAATCCAAAAATGATAAATTGGGCCCAAACTGAGGTCAACATAACAAAGTACAACTCAGGTGGTAACACAACAAACTCAAGCACAAACTGACCTAACAAACAAGACATGAGGGGAACTTAAATAGTGGCTGATCAGACCATTAACACACACTAAGGGGTAATTAAACACACAAAAAACCTAACAAATATTGGTCAGAATATTACTAAATCTGTAAATGAAATAAATATCAGAATTTAACTAACTTTCAAAAAGAAGAAACATTAAATAAATGGTCAAATTAAACTAAAGACCAAATTTCCCCCTCCCCGGGTGAACAAATGGAACGGCCCGCTGAGGAAGTTTGACAGCCATATATGGACATCAATCAGCTGGAGCTCATCTCTGTGATTTTCAGCAACAGGTCCAGAGGAAACTGGTAACTCAAAAGAAAGAAATTAATTTGTTGTATTTAACAAAATATACAAAGAACTGACACATAAAGTTAACTAAATGGGTGCACAACAAATAGTTAACTAAAGAGTCAGACTAATGAAAACAAATTTAAAGATAAAAATCTAAACTACTCACTAATCAATATGTAAAGTAATATTAAGGGAGAACAGAAAACCATTACCAATTCTGTCTGTGTGTGACAGTAGGGACAGCTTTCACATAGCCATTATTTCGTGCCCATTGTTGGACACCACACGGCACGATCAAACCGTTATACGTAGGATTTCTGTCAGCTTATGTGTGGTCTCTTAGGTTTTGAAAATGGGCCGACAATCGGCCGACAGCTCTAAGATCTTGTAGTGTGCGCTGGGCTTTACACTAAGGAAATGAGGAAGGGGGGTCAGTGGAGAGCACCGGAGTTGAGCCTTTTTTCATTCGGTGTCATCAACAGGAAGAGAAAAAGGCCGGAAGAGACGATAATGCTGATAATTAAAATGACGTTGATAATTTTTATTTATCGTACGATTAATTGATTTATCGCGACAGGCCTAAGCACACAACATTTCAATCCTAAATGTAATTTAACCATCAAATTCAGTTCAATGCTCCTTCTAACTTGTAAGAAGTTATTTTTATTATTATTATTTTTCAGTGCTGCACTGATCTGTATTTAGCTACTTCTAAATACAGATCAGTGGGTCAATAGTGATTTCTTTAGAATAGAATTCAACTTTATTGTCATTGCACTGTCACAAGTACAAGCAACGAGATGTAGTTTGCATCTATAGGAAATAATCACAAAGCGAGTACGCAAAGTTAAGAGTTCTAGTCACTTTAAAAGGGATTATTATTACTGTTACTACATTATTATGCAAATTTCACATTTTGCAGCATTTTTCACTTTCATTTGGGTCTCTGCTGCTTCTGAAAACAGCATAGTGCTCAAAAAACATCAAGCTGTTTTTAGCAGGGTTTCCCCCAGTGTAGGCCTGGCGGCCCGCCATGCTTTACTAGTCCCACCGCCAGGCTAAGCCTTTGTTGTTTATGTTTTTAGGAAAATAATAATAATTAAAAAAAAATTGTGTGTTATTTTTTTTAAACCAGATTGCAAGCGTCTCTGTTGCTTTGAGCGTTTCACTGGCGGAGCAGAATTATTCCTTAAAGATGAGTTTATAGAAGATACGTTTATAGTTTAAATCCGGACCAATCAGACAGCTGGAGACTCTGCGCGATGCCTTGCGCGTTGCAGCAGCTGGATGTCTTGCGTTAACTTCAGCGCAGATCCCACGTCTCCTTTCATTCAAGCTGGACACAGGCTGACCTGTATGGATATTTACATCAACCCCCTGTGAGGAATTGTGTTTCTTTGCAGAGTTTTTGATCAAGGTAGGAGTTTAAACCCCAGCATGTTAGCTCTGGCTGTGCAACTCTACATGAACCAGGAATAACTTGTAGTGGCGTTTTCAAAGTTGCTGAGCGAGTGGTGAGAATGATTTATATTTGTGGAGAAAGAGTTTTGTGCAGCTTTTACATCTCAACACGCTGCCCAGCGTGTGGCTCTGTCTGCGCTGATAAATTCATGTATGTGTTCCCAGTTGACCGGTGTGTTAGTGGTTAATGAACCAGTTCTGACCTCATCATGCAGGTTCAGCCCAATGAGGAGCTTTAGCGCTCGCCTCGTAGTCACGCATCACGCTGGTTTTATGTTATTTTGTTGTTATTTTTAGTATTATTTTTCCGATTACACGAAGCATCAAACCATATCAAATACTTTGTCCACTTAGTCAGACAGAGTTAATGTGCACGATTGCATGGAGATCTGAGGAACTCGTCCCTTAAACTGGACCAACCAAAATAGTTTCTGTGTCCCCTTGTTAAAAACTCAATAGACACGAAATGGAAGAGCTACTAAAGCCACATTAGCAGCATTAATTTAAATCTCCCGTTTGTTCCACATCTCTGCGCAGTGCAGAGGATTTAACTCATCAAGCAGGGTCGGTCCAAGGCTGTATGAGGCCTTGAGCAGAATTTGACTTAGGGGCCCCTCTTGCTGCTAAAACATCAGCACCTCCAACAGCTTCTGTGTTGGATTTAATGAAATCTGGGAGATGGGGAGTAGTTTAACTGGCCAATCTAAAAAGCAATAAGTTATAATTACAGTTTACTAATTTGTATTTGTGGACAAACAACTCAAACTCAAAGATTAAAGTCACAGCATCAGATTGTTACTATGGTGACAAAACAATTTAACTATGAATATTGCACTTTGAACTTTTACAAAGTAAATTAGCCAGTGCCTTCAAATCTTACATATAAATGTTAAACAATTTAAAATATTTTAATTTATTTATGCTGAAACCATTAAATCAAATTTAGCAGCATTGATAATCTCAATAAACAAATGTTACATTTATGTATCTGTGGTTTGTGTTAAAATATTAGCATTTATTGGCTCCTAAAGCCCTGGGGGGCCTGATGGAGCCGCTGACTTAATTTGGATTAAACAGAAGTGCAAATAATTGATATTTATTTTAATTGCATTTTTTGATTTGTTGTTTTTTTTTTGTTTTTTTTTATACTCTTTATTTAACATTTTTCATTACAATGAAACATAAAACACAAACAGAACTTGGGGCACTGATACATATATAAATAAAAAGAAAATAAAAAATAATTACAAGATGTTACATCTAGTTATGCTTCCTTGTTCTTGTATAACAGCCATTTAGACCAGCGTTTGTTGTAAGAGTGTCCTTTTATCTGTAAAAGATATGTCAGTTTTTCCATTGAGTGAATCTCTTCCACGACTTCCCGCCAATGGTCTAGCTGGGGAGGGAGTTTCTTTAGCCAAGAGCGTGTAATAGCTTTTTTGCTTGCAATTGATAGAACTTTAAAAAGATACACATCTTCTTTTTGAAATACTTCTCCAGACATCAGCCCCAACAGAAAAATTCTGGGGTCTTTGGGGATGACATACCCCAAAATTATCCCGATAGTCTGACAGATTCCATCCCAGTAAGGTGCCAACTTTGGGCAGGACCAAAATACATGAGAGTGATTGATGTTCTGTTGGCCACATTGCCTCCAACATTGCTGATCTTCTCCTCTATGTCTACTAGTAATTTGAGGTGTGATAAAGTATCTAATTAAGCACTTCCAGACAAATTCCTTCCATCTTTTAGAACTGGTAGATGTCTGTTGTGTCACACACATTGAAAGCCAATCACCCTCTGTAACTTTTACTCCCAATTCCCTTTCCCATTTAGACTTAATATTCAAGGTGTTATTTCCATTATGTTTCTGCAACCCTTTAGATAGTTTGGAAACAGTTTTACATGGGAGGTGAGTATAAGCATTTGTAAAAATTGTTACAATAGTATTACCTTCCGGAGGAACACCTTTTTTTATTTTAGAATTGTAAAAATGTCTTACCTGAAAATATTTAAATAAATCTCTGTTCTCAAGATTATAATCCCTTTTCATTTGCTCAAATGTTTTAAAGGTGTTCCCTTCAACAAACTGGCAGAAAGCAACAAGTCCTCTATCTTCCCAGCCTAAAAAAGAGGAATCTAATTCTCCTGGCCGAAAGTTTGAGTTACAGGAGGGCCACATCAGGAGTCCAGTGACATCTGTCAATTTGTACCTGTCAACCACCTCTTTCCAGATTAACAACGTGTCTTCAACTATACCATTCCCATTTTTGTCTGTAACTATTTTATCTCCCAGTCGTGTTTGGGGTTGGACCCCACCTTGCCTAAGTTCAATCTGTTTCCATCCAGTCTCCATTTCTGAGGAGCACCAGCAGACCATAAATCTCATCTGAGATGCGTAATAGTATTCACTCAAATTTGGAAGGGCCAGACCCCCTTGGTCCCTACTAATTTGGAGTGTTTTAAATTTTATCCTTGGTCTGGTCCCGGCCCAAATAAATCTTGAGATCAACCTGTCCCAGGCATGAAACTGTGCGCTAGATATCCTAATAGGCAATGACATGAAAAGATATACAAAACGAGGAAGCAGATTCATCCTCACTATTTCCATCCTAGCTGTGAAATCCAGCAGTAACCTTGCCCAGGCTGTCAAGTCTTTTTGTATGGTTTCAGTAAGATTACCAAAGTTCAAACTAAATAACTCATCCAAATCTCGGGAAATAAGTACTCCTAGGTATTTTAGCTTTTTGGCATCCCACTTAAGTCCACAGGTTTTTCTTATAGATTTACTAGGGGAATAGTTAATTGTCAGAACTTGTGTTTTTGTGATGTTTAGACTATAGCCTGACAGTTGACCGAACTCAGTTAGCGCTGACATAACTTTGGGGAGAGTTGTATTTGGGTTTTGGAGGTATGTGATTTTATCATCTGCAAAAAGGCCAATTTTGTGTTCTATATTTGCAAAACTGACACCTTTTATCCCATCATCCTCTCTAATGGCCTGTGCCAAGGGTTCAATGAATATTGCAAAAAGCGATGGACTTAGACAACATCCCTGGAGGGTTCCTCTGTATAATTGGAAGCTATTTGTAAGGTGCCTATTGATTTTTACCCTGGCCCGTGGTTCATCATAAAGTGACCTCAAACAACTAATAAACTGATTATTAAAGCCCAGACGCTCTAGTACCTTATATAAAAAAGTCCAGTTGACCCGATCAAAGGCTTTTTCTGCATCAAGGCTAACTAATGCGACTCTGATGCTCTGCTTTTTGGCTTGATCTAATATATGTAATGTTCGTCTTATGGTGTCCTGAGTTTGTCGGCCTTTGATGAATCCCGTCTGGTCTTCGTGTATTAGATCTAACAAGTAATACTCCAGTCTCCGAGAGATTATTGATGTAAAGATTTTATAATCGACATTCAGAATTGAGATTGGGCAATATGATTCGCATTTTTTCCTTCTTTAGGGAGGACAGATATTATAGCCTCTCTCCAAGATGGTGGGATCTCAACCCTGTTCAATGTCCAATTCAAAGACTCAAGCAGGACAGGGGAAAGCTCCTTCCTGAACATCTTGTACCATTTATTTGGAAACCCATCACTACCTGGGCACTTATTACTTTTCAAATGTCCAATAACCGTATCTAATTCTTTCTGGGTAATGGGAGCAGATAAAGCTTCGTTTTGGATTAATCCAAGCGAAGGTAGGTCCAAAGCTGCCAAATAATTGTCAATAGCAGTTATGTTAACTGGTTCTGGAGTAGAGTATAATGTTTATAATGTTAAAATAATTTTCAAAGGTCTTATGTATTTTATCCATGTCATAGGTTAAGTTATCAGTTGAGGATTCTCTAATTTTGGTAATCGAATGCTTCAATTGATGTTTACGAAGTTGCCTAGCTAAGATTCGTGTAGCTTTTGGGCCTGATTCATAAAATGTTTGTTTGGAGAATCGTAATTTTTCCTCAAGTTCCTCGAGTATCATATCATTTATATTGTTTTTAGTTTCTGTTATTTGTTCTGAAAATTCTCCATTGTTAGTCATTTGCTGTTTTAATTCTAATTCCCTCAATGTTTTTTCCAATTCATCGTATTTTAATCTTTTTATTTTTTTAAGATAAGCAGTTCTAGAAATTAGTCTCCCTCTCATTACTGCCTTGGCCGTGTCCCAGACTAAGGTGTGATTTACCTGCCCATTATTATTATCTTTTACACATTCCATTATTTCTTTTCTAATCTCCTTTGTTGTGGTTTCATTATTAAGGATACCTATATTTAAGCGCCATAATGTTGTTTTAGGCCTATTAGACAAACTGATGGACAAATAGATAATGTTGTGGTCTGAAATATCAGATGTTCCAATTAAGCATTCCTTCACTTTGGATCTATCAATGGTGTTCATCAAAAACAGATCGATCTTGGAGTGGACCCTGTGTGTAGGAGAGTAGTGAGTAAATTCTCTTTCTTTATTATGAAGATCCCTCCAGACATCAAACAAGCCCATCTCCCGGATCAGGATATTTAAATCTTTTGACCTACCAGTGTTTTGTTTCTTATAGCTTGTTGTATCTAGAGCATAATTAAGGATTGTGTTCCAATCTCCAGCGCAAACAAGAACTCCTTCACTAAATGAGATAATGGTGTCAAAGACCGTTTTTAAGAAAGTCCTGTCGCTCTCTGGCGGTACATATATATTAACAATCGTGACCACAACATTATCAATTCTCCCCTATATAACAACAAATCTGCCCTCTTTGTCGCTCTTCTCAGATATAAATTCAAAGTTCAGTGAGTTAGAAATTAGGGTGACTACCCCCCTCTTTCTACTATTTCTACAAGAGCTATACAACGTGTTTGAGTAACCAAATGACTTAAACTTATCATGTTCTTGTTTAGACATATGTGTCTCTTGTAAAAGAGCGATTTGTATCCCATCTTTTTTCAATTTAGCTAAGACCCTTTTTCTTTTTACTGGACTACTCAATCCGTTTACATTTAAGGAAGCGATTTTTAAATTATATGACATTGATATACAAAGAAAATTACCTTGACTGATTTGGCCCCTGAACCCAGAACACGAACAGTAATAAAACAAAACAATATCAAACTGACTTCCAAGATGAGAAGAAGCTCCCTCTTCTCACTCTTGACCCCGTTGGCAAGTCGAGGGTTAAACCTCTCAAACTGAGAGGGCCAGAAAAGGACAGTAGAAGCGCCTTTAGGAAAAAACATGTCCATCCTATTAGTCCAACGTAGAAAAAAAAACAGTGTCCTCTCCCACGAAATAGTAAATCAGAGCCCAGTCAAAATAATGTTGCGTTATGTCATGTTGTTCTGCCTATTTTCACTCGGAAATGCTCCGCTGGAAGGTCTGCAGCTTGTTCTTTGCTCTCAGTGCCGCCGCAGTACCGCTGTTATTCGCCGGCTGCCAGCCCAGTAGCTCCCGAAGACTCGACACCGCTCTGGAACCACCGTCGGCCGCCGCCGGTTCCTCCACCTGGATTCCGCGTTTCTTCAGCTCGTTGTAGGCTTCCCGAGCGCTGGAGTATGTGCGGGTTCCTGATTCCCAGTGGATCCTTATGTTGGTAAACGGTGTTTGACAGTGTATGCCTTTTACCTTCAGCGCTTTCTTGATAGCGATATATTCTCTGCGCTTCTTCACTATCTCAGGTGTATAATCGTGATCGAAGTGAATATTTGAAGAGCCCACCTGGATCTTGCCTTTTTTCCACACTTCTCTTAAGATCTTTTCTTTTGTGGAAAATTCCAGAAAGTTGACAATAATAGCCCTCGGTGGTGAGTCCGGTGGGGGTTTACTTGCCAGAGTGCGATGTGCGCGTTGTATTTTCAGGTCAAGGTCCTCAGGTAGTTGTAGCTGGTTTCTCAAAAGCGTCTCAATATACTGTGTAGTGGAGTTCCCCTCCTGACCTTCTGGCACCCCAAAGACATGTACGTTGTTTCTTCTGGAACGGGACTCTAAATCAAGCACTTTAAGCTGCGTTTTCCTCTGTTGTTCGATGTAGAAGCACAACGCCTCAGTTGCCTCCTTTGCCCAGTTCCCCACCTGATGAACGCGGGCCTCCGCCTCGTCAACCCGCTCTGCCAGGCCTTGTACCTCAGTGGCAATACTGTCCAGCTTACCGTTTATTTCATGTCCCAAATGGTCAATGTTTTGTTGTAGCTTTGCATTATCCCCCTTCAGGACAGTCTTCAAATCGTCTATGGCCTTAAGTATTCCTTCCGAGTCCATGTTCGTTCCAGTGCTCTCAGCTCCCGAACTAGCCACGTTGTCGCTAGCTTGCTTCAGACGTGTGCTAGCTTTAGCGCCAGGGGCACATTTATCCAGTGTTGTATAGTAACGAAGTAAAAATACTTCACTACTTTACTTAAGTATATTTTGGAGTACTTCATACTTTCCTGGAGTATGAAAATTTTTGATGACTTTCACTTTTACTTCACTATATTTCCGAACTTAATTGCGTACTTTTACTCCGATACATTTTCAATGTGTGGTTTAGTTACTCGTTACAAAAAAGCGAGAGAGAGAAACGCAAGTGTTTTGACCCCACCTACTGATTAGCAAGTAGCAAGTAGGCTACCGAACAAAGTCCGTAGCCTGCTTGCCTGGGCTTGTTCATCACCACCAATAGGATACTTCTTCTTCTTCTTCTTTTCTATTATGGCGGATCACAAGCAACTTTAAGGTGCATACCGCCACCTACTGTACATGAGTGTGTAGAAGCATTACTTCATATCTATTAAATTCTACTTTTTAATTTTGTATTCTTAAGATAAATAAACAATGCTTTCCTTAATTTGTGAATATCTGTTATGTTTCCTTCATTTCCTAATATACCTTTAAGATTCCATTCATGCCCCATATTTCTAACTATTCTCTTTAATTCTTCCCTTTTGAGTTCATTTGACTTACAGTTCATCAATATGTGTTCTACATTTTCTTTCTCTCCACATCTCTCACATTTATCATTATTTTTCCTCCCTATTTTATAAAGCATGTCATTTAAGTAGGTATGACCTACTCTTAATCTACTAATTATTATTTCTTCTCTTCTGTTTCGTTCATTAATGCTTCGAATTCAAACTGACTTTTGTACTTCATATAATCTTCTTCCTTTCTTATCTTCATTCCACATTTTTTGCCATTTCTTGATTTCTTTACTTTTAATTAGGATACACCTGTTTCGCTTCTCCCATTAAACACAAAGCAAGTCTCGCAATCAGTAGCAGTCACATGGAAATTCTATCTTACAAAAACTCCCCGTCCAACTTGAAGAAACACATCGAGGTAACGTCTTATGAAATGGTTATAATCCTCCTGTTTCAGTAACTATAGCTTGGTCACTAGGCACTACTGTATTGTGAAATCTTGACCATAAATGAACTTTGTTTGGCATTGTTTCAGTTCCACACGTGGTGTATTTAGCTTAGGCTTAATGTTGACTGTAGCAGGCTACCTAGACTCCTCTGTTCAAGGGGGGCAGAAGCCATAGCGATAGCAATTTAGACTAAATTTAACGAATATAGGAAAGGCATGCAAGTTCAAAACCAGGTTTACAGATGCCAATAAGCTGCATTTCCCTCCCAGTTCTTTTTTTCTTTTGCATAATGACCAGTTGTGTGCACCACCTACTGACTGTAGCATTGACTGATTCACTGATTTGTGAAGTAGAGTAATCGTAACAGCTCTTTTTCTTCATGTTGGCTGCATTTTCTGTACTATTTATTTTTCTCATTTTCAGCACTGACCTTACTTGAAGGGAAAACTTAAGGCTTACAAACACTTTGTATTTTCTGTCCTGGAGGGTTTACTAAGAAGCTGGTTCAGTTGTAAAGCAGGTTAAGTTAACCTTGTGCTATAGGTAAAGCACCTAATTTTCTTAACTAAATGATGCCTGCAGGTATATCTATTAGCAGGTTTAATTTTGCCTGCACTTGGTTGTGTACATTATTTTAAGTGTATTTGACAAGTTTACCAAAATATAAAAAATGTCATTCAAACTGCATTTGCTTTGTTTTACTTTTTACTTGTACTTTTCATTATATTACTTGAGTACATCCATTTTTACAGTAATTTCCATACTTAAGTACAAGAAGTTTCAAATACTTTAAGACTTTTACTCAAGTAACATTTCAGTCAGTGACTTCGACTTTTACCAAAGTCATATTTTGGAGAGGTACTTGTACTTTTACTTGACTCTGAGATTTCAGTACTTTATACAACACTGCATTTATCCTGAGCTTTCGGCATCTTTATCGATTCTTTATGACTCGACGTGTTTCTCCTCCCGTTCAATAGTTATTTGGTCGAAACAGTGAGCTGATTAACGAGTTTTGAACGGGATTTTCTTTTAGTAAGGTGGGAGAGAGGCTCTGACGCGACCGTCTACTCCATTTGCTTCCGGAAGTCCCCGATTTGTTGTTTTTAAGACTAGTTCAGAGTTGAGATAGTATTTCACTGGCGATGTCTTCCAGTAACATATAATTACACAGTAATATTTTTACATTTCCTGTTTACTGAGCATCTTTTAATACAAAAACACGGTGGACCGCTTCGGCGCTCCGACCACCAGGCTTAGCAAGTTTTCTGGGGGAAACCCTGTTTTTAGTAATAAGTTCATATTTTTTGTTGTCTGGAAAATGATCTGTTTCAAAACCTTCCTAATGTGACACCACAAATCAGCAGGCACTGTCTGTTACCTAGCAACCCCAGCAAAGCCCAGCCCATTACCTAGCAACCTCAGCAACACTCAAGCATGTTTGGTCAGCAGGTTCTACTGTATGTGCTTTACAGTGGCTGCAGGAAAAGACAAATGTTTTGTTGTTAACCTACCGTTCAAAAATCACTTGCTGCATTCTTGTTCACTGTGCAGGAGGTTTCACTTCTGCTTTTCAAAGATGTAGGGTTGTAAAATTAAGTATCTGTTTACAGCTATTTTTCATGTATTGAGTGTAAATGTTGATTTGGGATGAGAGGGCGTGGTCAGCAGCAGCTTCTTTGGATTTAAAGTAACAAAAACAAATCATTCTGAAAGGAGCTGAAAAAAGGCAGAACTGAGTAAACTAAAATCTCATTAACTAAGAATGACTTTGTGTAAAAAATGTAATGAACATATTTTATTTTGCTCATAGACCTATCCTAACCAGTTCAAAGAACTTTTAATCACTTTTAAAGAAGTACACAGCTAAACACTAAATCACTATACCGGGTGTAATTTATACAGAAAGAAAAATGGAGAGAAATACATGGCAGGGGCTTCAATAATTGTAAATAATGCACAAATGGAGAGTTGTGGGGAGAAGTGGTGGGCATATCCTCTGTTAGTCAGGCCTATAGCAGCATAACTACTGAAAAAGTCCAAGAAAACCGTAAGCTACTCCTGCTACAAGCTTTACTTAAGCCTGGCCTGCAGGGAGCTGGTACCAGGACTGAAGTCCACTACTATCTTACTGCTGAACAAACTTGTTACGTTTATGGAGAGGGGCCTGATTTTCTGTTATTGTGATGAGATCAGACCTGTTCTTGTTAATCCAGAAAAGATCAGTAGCAGTATGTCAAGGCAGTTCGACATAATGCTGACCCTTTCCGATAATCTGTCATGAGACTTAAATGTAAAAGCTCTTTAGTCCAGATGGGTAACTGGTGGATGTGCTTCATGGCTGAAGCTACAACAGCCTCTTCATCAGGCAGAAAGCTAAAGAACTGGTTTCTGTTCTCTGCTCTAAACACAACAATTGTTTTGTATTTCTGCCTTTATCTCAAAATAAGACACGATTTCCATTCAACATGGCCACTCTCCTCAAGCTTAACCACCTAAAGCGCCCTCGGAGGGCGTCATGGAGCTCTTCATGTGTCTCCCACTGGTAGCCTTCTAATCTGTCACTGCTGTCCATTGCTTATCTTTAGCAATGCCTTCAAACCACAGGAATCCAAGGAGCTGACGCTCTGCAGCAGAAACTTCAGTAATAACTACAATGTTTGGTCAGCACTGCGCCTTCCTGTCAGTGTGGCCCGGCCGCTAATTCCTGGGGTTTGATTACATCGCAGGCTTGAACCTGGCACTAATAACAATCTTGGTGACTGCCCACATCTTGGCAGAGGGGAAATAACTAGAGAGATCAGATACAAAGAGGCTAGGAGTAACACTGGGTGCACCAGAGAAGGGAAAAATCCTCTGAAGTGGGTGGGAGTAATTGTACAAGTGGAAAAAAGGGCATCCAGGAGCAGGAGAGTGAACAACAGAGTGATTGAGGTGAACAAATTTCAGGAGCAGCAAAAATCCAGAGAGAAGAACTGGCAGAGTGAGAGCTTTAATGATGGAGCATGAGCTCTGGAGGCGACTGAAAACACCATGATTATCACTTTTAACATCAGCAGACATTCTGGTGAGAAAGAAAATAGTTACAAAATAATACAACTAATTAGAGTACTGTTGATAATAACCACCTGTTCAGCAACTCAGAAAAGTTAGTTATCCTCTGACACCTGAACCAAGAAGAAAGAGGCCTTTACCGGCTTTTCACCAAGTAAAAAAAATTAGATTGTTTTCTGCTAGGATATTTTATTAGCTGCTTTTCAGTAAATAATATTTTTTAAATCATTTTCTGGGAAATTAGCGTTTAAACCAGGAGTGTGCGGGGTGTGTGTGTGTGTGGGTGTGTGTGTGTGTGTACTATATAAATATATATATAGACATTTTCCAATTCAAATGCTCGGAAGCTAAGCTGGTGAGGCAGCAGCGAGTTGAGCCTCACCTGGGATTGATCAACCTCTCACTAACTGCACTGGCTGCTGTTCTATGAGAGCATGTTCCTCCTGTCTGTTCATTGCTAATAAAATGGTTAAAAAAACATTTAATATATGAACTGATCTTCCATAATTTAGCTTATGTATATAATCTACAGTGTTTTTTTGTCACCAACTGTGTATGTAACGTGCTTTGTGTGCTGAGGAGCGATCAGAAACAGCAGAGAACAGATTTGAGGTGAGGCAGGCAGTTCTCTTGCTTCATGGCAGGGGGCGCTCATGATCCCAGACATTGTGACTCTACAACTGCAGAGTAAGATACAGTAACAACAAGCTAGCCATACAGTCAAGTGCAGCGATATATTTATAATTTTCTCCTCGTACCACAGCAATCACTTATTAATAATCACAAAATAAACAGTAAGCCTAAAACTATACTACTGCAACAGACTGAATGTCCTACTCTTTGTGTGGAAAATATGCCAGTGTTTTCTTAGGGGCGTTGTTGTCAGTTGATATGACAACAAGTCTGTCTGTAGCCTGGCCATTGCAGAGAGCGAGAAAGACGTGGTTTTGAGTTATACTTCAACGGGTTTTCCCTTTGCTGTGGAGCACAGCACAAAATTAATAAAACCTAAATTTCCAAGTTTCATTGAGTTAACGGAATTATTATACCGTGGCAGCGGGTTATGGATGACATGTAGAAGAATAGTCTTTTTGCCCTCCAGCGTTGTCCTCATACGTGAAATTTTCTTATTAATTTGGTATTAATGTATCATCAATACCAACAAAACTCTTGGTATTGATGATACATTCTTAGACAAACTGATGGGAGAGAGAGGATGCAATTGACAGAAGGCAAATACATCAAATACATCAGCACACCACATAGACAGCACCGCTCATAAAAGATAATCAGTAAGATGTTAATCAAATAAATATTTCGCCTTTGCTTTTACCATTTATTCCGCTTTGTAAAGTTCCAGCTTTAACTTTAGTTCCAGTTTTAAATCCTGCAATAACATGCAGGGGGTCTATATTTGTAAATCTGATTATGATTAAGTCAGTGCCTCATCAACTATGAACCTCACCGCACGTCACTGATGTACATATTTGTATAGATATATATATATATGTATGTACTTAGATCAATAGCGTTACTAAGTAACGCGTTACTAACGCGTCTTGGGGAGTGACCACCGTTTCAGCAGCGACAGAAACATAAACAATGGAGGGAAGAGGGAGATGCACATTTTGTTGCTGGAAAAACAGAAACTATTTTTAGTTTCGGTCACCAAGTCCGATTATTATAAGCAGCTTTGAGCTTGTTTTTTTCTAAAATCGCTTGCAGATTTAATGAGTTGCAGGTTGCGGTTTTTGGGCTCGGAAATAAGCAGACATAAACCCCAGAATTTGTCATCCAGTTAGTTTTAGTCAGACTCATGATCTGTCCCGCTGTGTCTTTGTTAATATCAATTTAATATATTGCCTCTGAATGACGTCGAGCTTTGCGTTGCGCTCCAGAAAACTGCAAACATTGAGACTAATATAAACAGCGCAATAAACGTGAAAACAGCCAGGAATGAACGTGTCCGTAAAGTTGTGCAACTAAACATCATTTAGACAGTCAATTTGTTTATTTAGATTATTTTTTCAGCTAATGTGCTTAAATACCGTTAGGATATTATTAAAGAGGAATATCTTGGTGTGTAACCAACTTATGATCAGTAATATTAAGATAAGTGTCACAAATTCCATCAATGGATTTTGTCTTCCCAAATGGAACGGGCATATTCCAAGATGACAATGCCAGGATTCATCGGGCTCACATTGTGAAAGAGTGGTTCAGGGAGCATGAGACATCTTTTTCACACATGGATTGGCCACCACAGAGTCCAGACCTTAACCCCATTGAGAATCTTTGGGATGTGCTGGAGAAGGCTTTGCGCAGTGGTCAGACTCTCCCATCATCAATACAAGATCTTGGTGAAAGATTAATGCAACACTGGATGGAAATAAATCTTGTGACACTGCAGAAGCTTATTGAAACAATGCCACAGCGAATGCGGGCTGTAATCAAAGCTAAAGGCGGTCCAACAAAATATTAGAGAGTGTGACCATTTTTTGGTGGCGACTTTTTTTTTTGGCCAGGCAGTGTATATATATATATATATATATATATACAGTACAGACCAAAAGTTTGGACACACCTTCTAATTCAATGGGTTTTCTTTATTTTCATGACTATTTATAAGGCAAGAAATCCCACTTATTAACCTGACAGGGCACAGCTATGAAGTGAAAACCATTTCAGGTGACTACCTGTTGAAGCTCATCAAGAAAATGCAGAGTGTGTGCAAAGCAGTAAAAGGTTGCTACTTTGAAGAAACTAGAATATAAGGGGTATTTTCAGTTGTTTTACACTTTTTTGTTTAGTGCATATTTCCACATGTGTTATTGGGGCCTGCCATGCAAAGCAATGGCAGGAACCTATTACTATTGTCGGAGAAAGTGTTTCTTTCTTCTTCTTTATTTTTCTTCCGTAACCATTAATGCGGCTCGTACTGCTGGGTGCACACCTACAAATGAGGTATCAAAACGTGCAGAAAATTCACGCCATTCCAGCTATTACTTTTGGTGGGATTTGGGCTTAACGTGGCGACATAATTCGCAAAAAACTACGAAAAAAACCCCATTATAAGTCAATGGGAAAAATCCTGGAAATACCCTATTTTTGAGGATTTTCTGTGTCGTCACAAATTCACCTAGAAATGCCATTCAAATTTCATTTTGTAGATACGTCTGTGATCTCTTCGAAAGTGAAGACGGCTCGTCGGTACCAGTTACGGTTTGTCCACAATTTGCCTCTAAGCGACCCAAAGTTTCTCATTTTTGCTCAAATTAGAGTGAGAGCCGATCTCGGTTCAGATCTGGGCACAACATTTCTTTCTCTCATCACTGTAAATGCTCTGAGTGAGGTACAGATATGAATCTCGGGACTATCGCAGAAGACACATAGGCCTGTCATACGCTCCAAACGCTTTTCGAATATGTATTACGGTTCCCGAACAAGAAGGATTTGTTTCCAATGCTTTTTTTCAGTAAAACGTGTTTGCTCAAACACACTTGTGTGTTTGAGAGCTCAGAGCTCAGAGCTCACACCTGCTGAGACCATTATTTACCATAGCAACGGATCTCAAGAGGCTATTGGCTGCTGATTTGTACTACAAATACGCATCACTGTAGTTCTATATGACTTTTCATCCAAAGCACTGTTACACATGGTATTAGTTTGGCCCTTTGAAATGAAGCTTAACAAATATTTCAAAATAAAAGCCTTGAATATTTTTACATGACGTAATTGCTCTTTTTGGCTTTATTTGACTTTTTCATCCAAAGCACTCTTACACGTGGTATTAGTTCAGAACTTTAAAATGAAGCATACTGAAAATTTCAAAATAAAAGCCTTGAATATTTTTACATCATGTAATTGCTCTTTTTGGCTTTATTTGACTTTTTCATCCAAAGCACTGTTACACGTGGTATTAGTTTGGCCCTTTGAAATGAAGCATACTGAAAATTTCAAAATAAAAGCCTTGAATATTTTTACATGACGTAATTGCTCTTTGTGGCTTTATTTGACTTTTTCATCCGAAGCACTGTTACACGTGGTATTAGTTCGGAACTTTAAAATGAAGCATACTGACAATTTCAAAATAAAAGCCTTGAATATTTTTACATGACGTAATTGCTCTTTTTGGCTTTATTTGACTTTTTCATCCGAAGCACTCTTACACGTGGTATTAGTTCGGAACTTTAAAATGAAGCATACTGACAATTTCAAAATAAAAGCCTTGCATATTTTTACATCAGCTACTTGTGTTTTGAGCATTATATAACTATTTTAACCCAAGGACTATTACGCATGGGATTAGTTTGGCCCTTTGAAATGAAGTTTAACAAAACTTCCAAAATAAAAGCCTTGACAACATTTTAAATCGTACCGAATGGTGCACGTCCGCCTCGCTTAACGTTCTTGCGGTTCTCCGCGTGCCACTGATCACATCGCGGCGTTCTTTAGCGTCGACGCCGATTTGTGGCGTGACGACTCCGGGCCCGAACCCCACGGCCGCGCCTTGGCAGGCCCCGGCTAAATTTCTTCCGAAATTTTCTAGTTCATAGTTTTGATGCCTTCAGTGTGAATCTACAATGTCAATAGTCATGAAAATAAAGGAAACTCATTGAATAAAAAGGTGTGTCCAGACATTTGGTCTGTACTGTATATATATATATATATACACTATATATGTATTCACTGTATATGACACAAATCACACTACCTGTCCTAAAGATTTTTACTTCAGATAGGTTTGTTTTTCAAGAACAGTATTTGTTTGTGGCTGTTTGTGAATACAGTTACCTAAAAAAGAAGCAACGAATATTTATTATTGTTACTTTTTGTTATTGTTATTGTTACTTTTATCATTATCATAACAATACCACAACACATTATGATAAAACTTTAGGTCCATATATGTTAGAGTTTTTGATTACAGTATTAGATGTACAGATAACTATTTTGTTTCTGATTTCTATCCACATCATTCAAAACTAAGAGACTGAAGCTTGAATTTCTTGTGCTGGATTTCATTATCTATAGGTGAGATTCACCAGCAGAAGCTGCAGCTGCTTTACTTCTTCCTCTTCTCCTAGACAGTCAATTTGTTTATTTAGAGGATTTTATCAGCTAATGTGCTTAAATACTGTTAGGATTTTATTAAAGAGGAACATCTTGGTCTGTAACCACCATATGATCAGAATTATAGACTATAGACCACCTGATTTTATTTAGACTTTCTTGGATGCAGATTTATTTAAGAAATGGATTCAATGAGTGATTCTGCCCTTTTTTGCCAAGAAAGGTTGAACATTCAGTATCTGTCAGTGGTTCAGTATTACTTTTGGGCTTTTGAGTTTGTAATAGCAGTTCAAATGGCTGAATAAGAAAAAAAAATCATGCCAAATCTAGTCTGCACTGACTTGATGGTAATGATCGGTTTGAAAGCGACTTCAATTATAAATGTACCCCTAATAAACCGTTGCGAAGTAGAAATGTCAGTCTCATTTTAAAGCAATGAAAGCATTAAAATATCTGGAAGAGAGAGCAGCTGTTTTGGAAATATAGACATTTTAAAATGAGCAGCAGCAGGATAGAATAAAATAGATGCACATGTGCTAACATCATGACCATTGTCTTTTTTAAACATTATTTCATACAAAATGTAAATGAAAACTCGTTCATATTTTAGCTGTGAACTTGATTCGTGATGTCTAAGTGAACTATGAACATGAAATAATTCATTTTAACCTGTCTGAAGTGAAATTAGAAGAAGTTCCTGAATGAATTGCTCATCCTTTAGCATCTTACATAAGTAAAATGCATCGTTTGAGGTGAGAAGTACCAGAGCACCAGTCTGTTTTCTGTGTCATAATGTTGATGACTCCAAGATTTACAAAAGACTGCTAACATTTCAGAAACCTTCCTTCTTATCTGCTGAACGTGTTGCTTTCTCTCCCCTTTTTGCAGCCTGGAACCAACTGCAGACATGTTTAGACATATTATAGTAAATTAGCTGTAAATTTGTTTTTCTCTTGTTGTAGCTTCTTACATGTTTGACTTAATTTTTAAACATCTCACTGAAAGTAGTGACTTTTTGGTCATATTGACTCAGCAACAGTCTAGACAACAGTGTTATTGTCAAAGTCAAAGCAAAGTAGTTGCTGTTTTTTCTGATTCCTGATGCCTTTCCAGTGAGAGTACTTCTCATCATTTGATCAGCAAATGATCAACAACAGCAGAAAGTCCAACTAAACTCTGATCATCCTATTAGAGACTTTTGTATTCAGTGTGGTTATAATAATCATTAAAATCAATTCAATGACATAACGATGGGAAAAAAAAGGAATAATTGGGTTAAAAGCCAAAGGACCGTCCCCCACAGTGACACTGAAAATTAAATTGTCAAAATAAAAGATCTCTTCAACACATTTGTAAAACCTCAGCTGCCACCATGTTTCAAATATTTTCATAAATAAACCCATGTAAATTAGTTTTGCTGAAGATAATATATTTTTTAGAAATCCTTTGAAGGTACTGACTGCAAAAACAACAAAAACTATTATTAAAATCAGATAAACGATAAAACCTTAAAATGAGCACTGAACTCTGTTATTAACATGTTTTTGATCAATTTAAATTAATTTTGTCCAACAAAATCAGAACCAGATAAGACTCACCTGCTGTCAATTTGCAGTCTCTGCATTATCTCGGTAATGAATAAATAATGTTTTTACTAAAATATAAAGGCAGCAGATTACTTTCCGTTTCCCTATCACAGTTACTAAGATAAGCGCCGTCTGAGAGCATCACAAGTGCTCTTATCAAAAACATAATTATCCCAGAGGCTAAACCCAATCTTGGTGCTCTGATTAAAAAAGCCAAATAAGGAAAGTCTGTGAGGGTTGCTACAAAAGTTTGAAAACAAAAAAATAAAATCAGCACAAAGGGAATGTGAGGTTCCTGAGCGTGATCTGGAACGTGCAGGAGAGAACGCTTCAGGCTTTAATACACACTAACCGCACAGACACACTGATGTTTACAAAGCGTTCGTCAGTAATCCCACATCTTTCTGGATGTAAGATTCAATGGTCTGTGGAAGCTGAAGTGGAGCTCCTGCAGGACGCAGCGCATCAGTTTATTTGTTCTTGGGGAAATGAAAACCTAGCATGCAGTCAGACTCGATTGAGACTATTCTCTCTGTTTTTCACCTTTTGTACAAAAAGCGCTGTGTGCCCCAAGTTATTGAGCACTTTTGCAAATTGCAAAGATACGTTTCAGTGAGACGTTTGATGAAAACTCCTTGACCCTTTCAGCAGGTCCAGCAGCCCACGGCACATGTCCAAAAGCTCAAAGTAATCGTCTGTTCTCAGCAATATGTCCGAGATATCTGTGAAAACCTTTTGCAGGGAGAGGAGCTGAAGTCTGCAGCGTCAGAAGGATTTTTGACAGACTAACGACAGCTGAATGCCAAAGTGAGCAAGAGAAACTTTCAGCATCGAAGCTCTGAAAACTTTTGACTCTGACTGCGACGACAGCCTCCACTCAAAATTGAGAGAAAGTGCAAAATACACTTTCTGCCCCATGGGTTAATTTTCTTTTTTCATATTTGCAACTTGAGCTTTTTGTTTAACTTCTAACATATAGACTCTTAATTCACACACTTTGATGATATGAAAGTGTCTTTTTTTCTCTTTTATTCCAGAAGGTTCTAATGTCTGTTCAAGATTGTTGCCACTTCTTACCAAGGCTGCATGCTAAGTATCAATTATTTAAAAAATCTGACCTTCTGGCTACTCCAATATTTATTCCTTGGTTTTTGACAGAAATCTATCTGTCTCTGGGACTCCAATTCAAAATCTTCTAACAAATCTGGATCACCAGCAGATGGCGATAAAATTAACATCAAAATACGATAAAAAAGATCCTTAGCACAGCTCAAGTAGTGTGCTAGTGTGCTAGGTTGGAAATATCCCAATACAGTTGTAGATTTTTTTTTAAATCTCTTAACCTTTTTTTGCAATCAACTTCTTCAGCTTCAGTTTGAGGTTTAATGGCAGTTGAGAGAGTTGGGACAAAGTGAGAGGGAAAAAGTCCCAAAAACAGTTGCTATGGTGATATTTCTGAAACTGGTATTACTCATGTTTTAAATGGAGCTCTGACATTGTTTTTCTCCACAGATATATAACACAGTTTTTATCCAGAAAACTGTTAATGTGGATGAAAGATAAAAATTCAGGTGGAAGTCTTTGTTTTGCAGCATGTTAGTGTGGAAATGGCATTAATGGGTTTTATGTCTGAGAGATTATCGTCCTTAAAATCCTTTACATTCCTTTTGTTTTTATTTTGTTTCATTATGGAACAGTGGTGGACATTAATGTTGCAGCAAAAGAGCTTCTGATGGATCCAATCACAGGAAAATGTTGGCTAGCTGAACAAGTTTTCCAGCCACCCATCGCCTGGCCTGCTGCTATGCATCACACCATCCCCGTCAGGGCATGGAAACTGATAAAAAACACAGCCAAACTTTTTAAAATTGTTACATGTGACATCCAACAGTTGTTATGTTTAGAGGCCTTAAAACACCTCAGAACACACCTACAATGTACCAGTGATGCTCTTCAAATCATTTGCTGATTTTAAGATGGACTGATTGACCCAGCCAGCTGCAGTTTTGATTGATGTAGAAGGTAAACACACACATTACTGCAGGTTCTATAAATATAGTTATTTTGAATTGAACAAAAACTGATGGAATAACAAGATCAAAGGTCTACCTTTATTTGATGGGTCTGACATTAAAATATCTGTATTGGCCGATGTTAGATATTTCTTTATGTGTGGTATTTATTCCATAAGTAAGTGATTGTATTTTCATGGTGTGGAAAGGAAATATAAATAATATCACTAAATATGGGTTATTTGCCATAACAGCAATATTGATATCATATGTTGATGCCAGATTTTCACATCGGTGCATCCCTAGTGCTTCATAGAAACTCAAAGTGCAACAAAGAGCATGCTTTTGATAGTGCTGCTGCATTTTAATGGAAAAAACAAAAATATAATTTTCATGTTCAAGTCAAACTGATATTTCGTCAGTGCTGAAAAACGTTTCTGTTCTTCAATCGTTTCCTTACTGGTTCTTTTCATTAGACTCTGTCCAGCAGTCGTTATCAGGTGCCTGGAAACCAGTTAGGCAGCTGTCAGCTCGGTTCACTTTGCTTTGCGTTTGTTGTTACAGTCGTATTGAAAGCTTTCACACACGTCTATTGTCAGTTTTTGGAAGCTCAGCCAACCATAGACTCAATGGATGCGGTTTTGCAGTGAGAGGAAAAGTTCAGCCAAGCTGCACGTTGTAATTTAACATTCACTGGCCTTTATATTATGTATGTGGGGTTTTTTTCGGTTCAAGTCAAGGATATTTGGATTTATACTCTGTGCACAAGTAGCAGAGAAGGGTAAAGGTCTGTATGTCTGCAGGGCTTTACACTCGCATGTCTAATTGGATCTTTGTGTGCGACAAAGGGAAGAGATTGAAATCATTGGAAGCAAATTGACAGGTTGTTATTCTCTCTGTGTCGACAATAAATTTATCCAGCTCATATAAACTGACTGAGGTAGGCAAAGCTTGTGCAGGAAAAGAGAGGGTTAGAAGGACACAATGCAGAAGGACAGAGCTGAGGGGAATGGGAGAACCTTAAAGTAATGTGTGGCTGGTGGACTGAGGCTTTTGTGCAAAGACTTGTTCAACTCATTCAGATTTAAATGGAGGGTTGATATTGGGGTGAGCGATTTTGCTGCGACTCTAAGAATCCATCATGTCTAATTCAGATTAGTCCTGGACTCCTGTGACAGCATTCAGGAGTGCAGCTGAAAGGCAGACATTTCTCACTTATTATTACAGCTTAGTGCTAAAAGTATAGAAGGTCTTGGTTATTATTAAGTAAACAAGAGAAAAATCACTCTGCAACGCCACTAAAATCTGTTAAAGCTTTATGTTCTTAGCTTATGGTGGCCAAATGAGTGTCACCAAGTTGCTCACTCAATCCAGCTCTAACAGATGAGTTCAAGGCCCCATTTACACGCTGAAACAAACATTTTTGTTGCAATCTAGCCAATCGTTTACACGTCTCCAGATATTGGAGTCTCTCACGTCGGCACATTTTCCAATCAGGTTTTCTATGTCACCCCATGCAAACATGGGAAATACTCTGCAGGTGTGAAAGCACACATGAATAGAGCATTGTCCTCTGTGCTGCTTAACCTCTTCAGTTTAACACGTCATCTGATACAGAGAGATATGTGTTGATATGTGTTACCTGAGCACTTGGTCATCAGAGACGAGTTACTGTTTTCTAAATGAGGTGGAGGCTAAAGGCTCCCGCACACCTGAGTGTGTCCGCAGGCTGTTGAGATTTCATCATCAGGTGTACTGATTGTACTACATTTTTCATGACAAATTCCTTAATTTCCCACAATCCAAATGGATAATAGCAAGTTAGAATCCTTCCATGTGTAGACCTACTTCTTGTTTGGATACCGTATGCTGTAGTTGACTAATTAAAGTTTCAGCCTTATTAGTCCCAGGCACCACTTCCTTAAGCCATGCATCCAGTTTGAAGAAATCAATCAAACATCCACCCAAACGTCCATCCATACATCCATTCTTTACTTATCACAACAGCGTAGATTCAGTATCAAAAACTCACTTTGGTTATTTCTAAAGGCCAAATGTTTGTTGGGTTAGAGAAATCTTCAAAAACAACAATGCCTTGTTGTTTTCCAGGCCTTCGTTTTGAGCTTAGTCCCTATGAAGTTTTTTGTTTTGATTGAGACCCAGTTTGCTGAGTCAAAACCATGACCAAACAGTTTAGTGTTAAAATGACCCAGATCTAGTTCTGTCTATACCTGACCCAGAACAGGGTTACCAGAATAACCCAAACTGGGCTCTTTTCTTTCTATCTTTAACCGCAGAAGTGTTTGTAGTCTGGGTTAGGTGCCAAAGCTGACCTTCAGACAGTGCAGACCTGTTATATTCAGAATATTTATGGATTTATGGGAGAATAATAAAATGATCTTATCTTATTTATGAAGAAAGAAAATGTTGAGTGGCTAAAATCCACCATTGAGCAAGAATTGGAAAACATTTCATTTTCACAGCCACAGTGATTTGTCTCTTCAGTCTACTTGTTGAAACCATTGGTTAAAAGGGGGGATGATGCAACACAGCTGAAAGCTGTTCCAGCAGCAGTGCTGTAGGTATGACATTCACAATGAGTTTGTAATTAAATGGAAACAATAAAAAAAAAAAGATCCTGAATGATTAGACCATTTTGCTCACCAAGAGAACAGAATTATTTCCAAAGGTAATAAAGACAGAGGAGCCATCTTCAGACGGGATTCGAGATAACCGCCTGTGGTAAGACAAACTTATTTGGCACAGAAAGAGATGATAAAGTGTAAAATCATCCACCGCATTTTTAATTTAGCTGTTTTAAAGACATTGTTTACAACCAGAAATTGACACCTATGGCAAATAACCCATATTTAGTGATATTATTGACACCTGCAGACTGCTGGTTTCAGCGCCATTTGGCTCCGTACCTAAATAATCCCCCGTTTAGCACCTGCTCTTAAAGGCGCAGCGGCTAATAGGACATTTAAGGTAATAGTGTGAGTTCCCACCTGAGGACAGGGCAAAATGACTCACATGTTGGGGCTTTGGCGCTCCGCTCTAATATTCATAACCTTCCCCTTAATGGCTCTAAGTAGCTGCTGTCCAGCTTCTTCATTATCTTTCCTTTTTTTTCTAGAGGAGTGATTTGGGAACTGTGGGTTGGGGGTGAGTTCCTGGTGGTCAAGCAGGCAGGCGGTGAGCACATAATGGTCTAAGATATTATCAAAATTAAAAGGAGAAGCTGCGTTTTAATTGGCCCAGCAGGACAGCTAGATAACACAAAATGCCAGAGGGGAAGAAATCCAGCGAGGAAAGAGAAGATCTCAAATACAGAGAGAAGCGGAATTTGCTGCAGAGTAGACATTTGGACAACTGTGTGCATGAGTGTTGGTACATGTTTGGACATGCACAGCCTCAAATCAGCTGGGGAATGTGCATCATGTTGGCTCTCCTAATATTGAACTTGGAGTGGAGTTTTATACTCCCCTTCCCAGAGATCCCAGAAGTGCAGCACAGCTCATCTTGTGCGAGCATTCTTGTGGAACATGGAAGTTTTTTGTTGTTCTACACTTTTTTCCCTTTCTTTTCTTTGAGATGGAGTGCAACAAGTAATACAAAAAAGCAGTGTGAGGTGTGTGTGTGTGTGAGAGAGAGGTGTTTGAAAGAGTGATCAATGGGGATTGATTTTGTGAGTCTGAAGCTGCACATATGGGTTCTCGAGAGCAGTCCTCCACTGTTCGTCCACTTTCTCCCTGTGCTTTAGAAAGGTTTTATCTCCAGTGCTTAGACAGCCTCTCTGTGTGTCTTCGCAGTAAGAGGAGAAACATATCAGCACTCCAAAAAGGCTCTGACTCACTGCAGGCAGTCAGGCCCAGCACTGGAACCAACATAGTGTTGTTTATTAGATATTCATGTGTATTATCCATTGTTGCTGCCTTTCTGTTAATGACCAAACATACCTCAATGGTCACTGAATGAACTTAAACCTGACAAAAGTACGGTAATAATAAATACAATTTACTGAAAATTGATTAGTGAAAATCTGGCATTGCTTTTTACTATGATTCAACTGAATCATTTTAAAAAATAAACTAATGAAATAAACAAAGCTGAAAATTACTTTGAATCATTGCTTCTGTGGAGCATCCTTAAGTTAGTATGAAGTATGCATAAAATGACCAGAACTGCCAAAAAATAACAAAATAATACTGCTTTACTGTTGAAGTACAAAACGCCATAAGCTAAAGGGATGAACCATTGACACAACATTATGCAGAGAAACTTTAAGTGGACTCTTTAGCTACTTCATATCAGCTTTATATTACAAACACACTCTGTATTTCTTTAGCTGAATGCAAGACGGAAAGTATTTTATACACAATAAACAGTATTTTTGAACCAACAAGTTGATTCTCATTGAGTGATATGATGAAAATTTAGCTTACAGCTGATAATCAGCTGAATAAAGATATATTAATAAGGACATATTAGTGAGAGTCAAGGACTAAACTCAAGAAAATCTGGAGAACTACTGAAAAAGATCACATAAAGTAACTAAACTCAGGGATTGAAGCTTTACTTATGCACATTAATAAATATTATATTTTTCACAGCAGAGCGTATATCCACTGATGCAGGGTGTTCACGTATTCACATTAAGGCCTTAAAATGTCTGAAATCTGTGAAAAAGGCTTGAAGTTGGCCTGAGACACATTTAGCAGAGTCTTAAATTTTGTTGTGGCAGGAGCATTTGTTCTTGTATATTATCATATATGTTGTTTTTTCTGACAAGAGAAAGTATGACTTCAGACATCTTCATTGTGTTTTCTGACTTGAGAAAAAGTGGCATTAAAAGGGTCTTTAAACGTCTTAAATTTGACTCACTAATATCTAAGTTTTTTCCCAAAATATATTTGGTCATCAACCAGAGTTAGGCTGTGGAACATTAATATTCTGCACTGTTTAATAATTTTAAAAGGATATGTTTTATATTTAAGGACAAACAGTTTATAGAGGTAAATGCACCTCATTAAAGTTATGTTCTCTGTCCATGTTGCACATCTTCTTTGTTTTGTTTGAAGAGCTATAGTAAGCGTTGGCCTGGGCTTGCTCCTCCCACCTGTGCTTTTTGTGTTTTGTGTTGTTAAGGAGGTCTGGCTGGGCCGGGTAAAGCCCTGACTTATCCTCCTGCAGGGCTCAGAGCTGACTGGGACGAGAGGTTTCACTGGGGCTGAGAGGCTCTCAAAGGCAGCCTGCTTTATTCCTTTTTTACCTCCACATATCCCCCTTTGCTGTTTCCTTGTACTCTGACATTATCTTTGGTTACGACGGTGACATGTCAGGTTGACATGAGTGACTTCAGAGCTGTGGTGATGGCTTCATACTCTTCAGAAGACTTCTTTACTTGGCTGGAGAGAGGAAACAGACAGAGGTCATCTCTGCCTTCATATACTTTTCTCTTCATTTCTTTTTTTTTAACTCTATCTTCCCTCCTGCCAATCTCTCCAGGTTGTTTTCCCTCTTCTTTCATGTTTTATATCACTCTGGAACTTCTGCCATCTTTGATTTTGTTTCATTTTATGCTTCTGTCTTTTCCCACTTTCTTGCTCACATTTTATTCTAGTTTTTACCTGATATATTCAGACGTCTTCACATTTTATGATATTACAGACACACACTTAAAGTAGGGCATAATTTTAAAGTGTGGGTAAAGGAGGGAAAGAGATGTAAAGCTTTAAAACTTTTTCACTAATAAAAACCTGAAAAGTGTGGCCCTGCATTTTTATTCAGCCCTCTTAAATCCCAAAATTAACTTTTTGCAGAACCATCATACTCTAGAGTTATGACTGAAATTATCTTGAAGTGGCATAAATCTCAGTCAATTCTGAAACTCAAATATTTGCTTTGTCTTTTTTTTTTTGCTAATCAGCTCAACCTTCAGTTAAATCTTCAGATGAAGAACATGTGAAGAATTTTCCAGTCTTGCCTCAAATTCTCACATGAATTTAGTTATGGACTCTGGATCATTGTAACGTGTCGATACGGTTTGAGCCAAACCACTCCAGTGGACTTATGCCCTACTTCACATTAAAGTTTGTAAAGTGGTGCTTGTTAAATTTAAAATCACAAAAATATCCATTCATCCAAAAGCCAAGTCTGTCCTCGACATCCTAAATGTTTCTAGTATGACCTGGTTTTGAATACGAGTGGTCGACAGCTCATGTTTTGTGAGGCTTCTTTGCAAATTCTTTAAGTCACAGTGCAACACATTGAGAAACTAATGCAAGAAAAGCAGAAAATTCAGTTTCTAGCAGGACATCCACAAAGATAGTCTCTTCTTGTATACCACTCTGCTTGAGAAGAGCAGTACCCTTCTGTCTTGAAGCAAACCTTTCAGCTCTGATGTTGATCTTCCTTTAGTATTATTTCCTGCTTCAATTGAAAATCCACTTTAGAAAACTGTTTAAGTGTAGAAATGTAGTGATTCATGTTGATATCGAAAGAGAGGAGAAAACAATAAATATATCGCTGCCCTTGACTTATTTACTGTATGACTAGCTTGCTGTCACTCTGCAGTTGTGGAGTCACAAAACTAATGTCTGGGATTATGAGCGCCCCCTGCTGTGAGGTAAGAGAACTGCCTGCCTCACCTCAAGTCTGTTCTCTGCCGTTTCTGATCGCTCCTCAGCACACGAAACACGTTAAACACACAGTTGGTGACAAAAAACACTTCACATTATCTAGGCTAAATTATGGAAAATCAGTTCCTATATCAAATGTTTTTTAACCATTACATTGGCAACATACAGACAGAATGGCAGTTAGTGAGAGGTTGATCAATCCCAGGTGATCCTCAGCTCACTGCTGCCTCACCGGCTTCGCTACCGAGCATTTGAATGGGAAAATACAAAAATTCAGCAATTTTGAAGAAAAATAATCAGAATTTGTTGAGCTAAATGAAAAATAAATACTTTATAGTACAAACCACAGGGTGAAAATAGGAATATAAATTATCTTATTCTTATATATTATTCTTCCATGATAGAAGAATAATATATGACGTTATTCTTCCACGTCATATATATCCATTCATCTATCCATATTCTGTACACCTTTGTCCCTAGTGGGGTCGGGAGGGGTGCTGGTGCCTGTCTCCAGCAAGCATTTTGGGAGAGATGTAAGGTATATATATATATATATATATATCAGTGACATGCAGTCAGGGCAGGCATCATGGAAGAATAATATAATGCTTGCGCAACCTCTCACTAACTGCGCTGGCTACCACACTATGAGAGCATGTGCCTCCTGGCTGTACGTCGCCAATAAAATGGTTAAAAAAACATTTAATATATGAACTGATCTTCCATAATTTAGCTTATGTATATAATGTACAGTGTGTGTGTAACGTGTTTCCTGTGCTGAGGAGCGATCAGAAATGGCAGAGAACAGATTTGAGGTGAGGTTCTCTTGCCTCATGGTAGGGGGCGCTCATGATCCCAGATATTGTGACTCCACACACATATATATATACATATATATATATATATGTATATATATACAGTACAGACCAAAAGTTTGGACACACCTTTTAATTCAATGAGTTTCCTTTATTTTCATAACTATTGACATTGTAGATTCACACTGAAGGCATCAAAACTATGAATAACATGTGGAAATATGCACTAAACAAAAAAGTGTAAAACAACTGAAAATACCCCTTATATTCTAGTTTCTTCAAAGTAGCAACCTTTTGCTGTGATTACTGCTTTGCACACACTCTGCATTTTCTTGATGAGCTTCAACAGGTAGTCACCTGAAATGGTTTTCACTTCATAGGTGTGCCCTGTCAGGTTAATAAGTGGGATTTCTTGCCTTATAAATAGTCATGAAAATAAAGAAAACCCATTGAATTAGAAGGTGTGTCCAAACTTTTGGTCTGTACTGTGTATATATATATACAGTATATACACTGCTCAAAAAAATAAAGGGAACACTCAAATAACACATCCTAGATCTGAATGAAAGAAATATTCTCATTGAATACTTTGTTCTGTACAAAGTTGAATGTGCTGACAACAAAATCACACAAAAATCATCAATGGAAATCAAATTTATTAACCAATGGAGGCCTGGATTTGGAGCCACACACAAAATTAAAGTGAAATAACACTACACGCTGATCCGACTTTAATGTAATGTCCTTAAAACAAGTCAAAATGAGGCTCAGTATTGTGTGTGGCCTCCACGTGCCTGTATGACCTCCCTACAACGCCTGGGCATGCTCCTGATGAGGTGGCGGATGATCTCCTCAGGGATCTCCTCCCAGACCTGGACTAAAGCATCCGCCAACTCCTGGACAGTCTGTGGTGCAACGTGACGTTGGTGGATGGAGCGAGACATGATGTCCCAGATGTGCTCAATCGGATTCAGGTCTGGGGAACGGGCTGGCCAGTCCATAGCTTCAATGCCTTCATCTTGCAGGAACTGCTGACACACTCCAGCCACATGAGGTCTAGCATTGTCCTGCATTAGGAGGAACCCAGGGCCAACCGCACCAGCATATGGTCTCACAAGGGGTCTGAGGATCTCATCTCGGTACCTAATGGCAGTCAGGCTACCTCTGGTGAGCACATGGAGGGCTGTGCGGCCCTCCAAAGAAATGCCACCCCACACCATTACTGACCCACTGCCAAACCGGTCATGCTGAAGGATGTTGAAGGCAGCAGACCGCTCTCCACGGCGTCTCCAGACTCTGTCACGTCTGTCACATGTGCTCAGTGTGAACCTGCTTTCATCTGTGAAGAGCACAAGGCGCCAGTGGCGAATTTGCCAATCCTGGTGTTCTCTGGCAAATGCCAAGCGTCCTGCACGGTGTTGGGCTGTGAGCACAACCCCCATCTGTGGACGTCGGGCCCTCATACCATCCTCATGGAGTCGGTTTCTAACCGTTTGTGCAAACACATGCACATTTGTGGCCTGCTGGAGGTCATTTTGCAGGGCTCTGGCAGTGCTCCTCCTGTTCCTTCTTGCACAAAGGCGGAGGTAGCGGTCCTGCTGCTGGGTTGTTGCCCTCCTACGGCCTCCTCCACGTCTCCTGGTGTACTGGCCTGTCTCCTGGTAGCGCCTCCAGCCTCTGGACACTACGCTGACAGACACAGCAAACCTTGCCACAGCTTGCATTGATGTGCCATCCTGGATGAGCTGCACTACCTGAGTCACTTGTGTGGGTTGTGGAGTCCGTCTCATGCTACCACGAGTGTGAAAGCACCACCAACATTCAAAACTGACCAAAACATCAGCCAGACAGCATAGGTACTGAGAAGTGGTCTGTGGTCCCAACTGCAGAACCACTCCTTTATTGAGTGTGTCTTGCTAATTGCCAATAATTTCCACCTGTTAGTGAAATTGATTGTCAATCAGTGTTGCTTCCTAAGTGGACAGTTTGATTTCACAGAAGTTTGATTTACTTGGAGTTATATTGTGTTGTTTAAGTGTTCCCTTTATTTTTTTGAGCAGTGTATATATATACTGTATATACAGTATATACAGTATATATACACTGCCTGTCGCAGGGCAGCACAGAGACAGACAGGATTTGTCCTGTAACCATGCACTCACACCTAGGGAGAATTTAGAGAGACCAATTAACCTGACAGTCATGTTTTTGGACTGTGGGAGGAACAAACCTTTGTGCCTTTTTATTTTATTTGCTCAATAAAAATAACTATAGAGGGATGGTGAAATTGGTGATTGTGCTTCAGTTCTCACTGTGTTGCATTACTTTTGTTGGTCCTCTACTTGAAATCCCAATAAAACACTAAGGTTTGTGGTTTTACCGCCACAAGATGTAAAAAAAAAAGTTCCAGAGTGATGAATACTTTAACAAACCGCCCGCCTACTACTCGTTTTTTTCCCTTCCGTCTTCACTTTCACTCCTTTCTTGTTTTTCCTTCGCAACTTTAGGACTTCAGGACAAAAATCAGTGTTTCTGCAGCTACTCTCATGTGTAGTAACAGGCGAGCACACATCCACACAAATGTAGAAAGTAATCAAATTTCTGCAGGGTGATTGCTGAGCACATTTACAGATGCACACACACACCCGCATATGGACAGACACATAGAGCGAGAGGTCATAGTAAATAACTGAGCTTTCGTGCTTTCATTTCCCTGGGGCATTGACTCTTGCTTGGTATTCATAACCATAACATGCAGAACCTGACGGACCAGCCGCACGGGTGTGTGCATGTGTGTGTGTGTGGGCGTGTGTGTGTGCATGTGGGGGTGTGCTTGCGTTTGCCAATGGTGTATTTATACCCTTGTGCATGAACATGCATACAGCCAAGCACATTTGGTGAAATATACACATACTGCGAGGCATTTTGCAAGCAGACTGAAAAATATACATTCCTGTTATCACCGCACACACACACACTCACACACATAAAGAGATGATAATGGGCTTTGCTGGAATCCTCTATCCATCTTTACTTGCTGTTCCACTTGTCTGCAGCCGCTGATGCTCTGAAGACAAATCCTGTCTTCCTGTTCATCTCTCTGTCAGTCACCTCTCCTAAAACCTTTAAGGGAAAACGCAGACACACACCCTCTCTCACCCAAACACACACACCATCTCTCTCACACACACCTGTTTAATCCCAAACAAGGAGTTGCATTTTGAGACTTTTAATGTATTTATGCATCTGGCTTCTCCTGAATAATACATTCCTATTAGTTGTTTTTCACAGCATCTACTTTAAGAGAGACAGGAGGGGATTGAAAATAATAAAAGTAGAGGAGTGTAGAGAATGGGAGGGTGTCTTCCAGCTCCGCAGTCGGGAGAAGATGTTTTATTTTTATTTAAATTTATTTCGGGTGGAACAAAAAACAACAAACCACAATCAATTTGTGGCACAGAGGCATTCATTTATCTCTAATTTTCAGATTTCTTCCAGCAGCTTGTGATTGGAAATATTCCCTTCACTGCTGCAGCTTACCTTCTCTTCCTCTGTCTTATTTACGTTCAATAGCGATAATGCCCCTGAGTAACGCCATGCTTATACTGTGGCAGTTAAAGACAAATTCAGACGTCTCTCGCCGTCAGGGGGAAGATTGATTTCCTTAAATCCTGCCAGCTCCGCTGTAAAATCAAGCGAGCAGATGTTAAACTTTCAGAATTTTTTTGCCATTTTGTTTCAACCAGCTGCTGAGTTATTCGCCCACTTACACACAGCCCTCCCCCCACTTGTGTGCGTGTATGTGTGTGTTATTCTTCGTCTCATCCATAAGACAAAGCTGAGTAATTTCAGCGATTATTGATCAAGGTCATCAGGCCGCCCTGTGCAGCTGGATGTTCACGTTAGCAGCCTAATGTGACGATGTTTACGCTGTGGCTGGAATGTGGAAATGAGTGGGAGGTTCAGATTTCTTTTGCTTCTTTTGTCCTGAAACATCAGGAATGAGGAGCGTTGAAGAATGGAAGATTGAAGACAGAATGTTTTGTTCTGTTGTCAGTTTCTTGGATTTCTGTTGCGATTCAGTGATAATTGCACATGTGTTTTCTATGACTGATGCTGCGGTTACTGTGTAAAACCTGCTTTTTTTCTGTGAGTAAAGAAAAAAAAAGAAACTAATAAAGTTTCTCCTACCATACATTTTCTTGCTGTTATTGGAAGTTGTGTGCAGAGATAAGACCTTGAAGGGAGAACTCAGATCCCGCCCTCATCAGCACTGTCCCTGTCCACCGGGGGGATTACAGACTTTTCCCTGGTCAGGTGGGATTTAAAGTCCCTCCAGTGAGTTCAAGGGTCTGTGCCAGGCTAGCGTCTCAGTGGAGATGTTCAGTAAATCTTCAAAGACAGGTGGAAATGAGGGCATCACAATCAGATGCCCAAACAACCTCTGCTGATTTTTTTTTCCCTGAGGAGCAGCAGCTCCAAACGGAGCTGTCCGCTGGGAGTTGGCACTCCTCAGTTTATCTCCAACATGGAGCCTGGATGCCCTGCAGAAGGAAGTTACTCATAATCCATATTTCATCACCATATGTGCTAGAGTGTGGAAGCAACAGGAAACTGAGATTTGTGTTTCAGATCAGCTCTGTTTGTATCATGAAAAACGTTATTAATGCTCTCATTACTGCATATTAAATATGGCTTCAGGTTAATTGGCCCATTTGCCCACTCATACATTAGCTTTCTCTCCAGGATGTTGCAATGTTTTTTCTGATTATTGGAACCTAAAATTACTGACTTTGTGTTGCTTTTTAAAAATTTTATTTATGGCATAACATGATTTTAAAAAAAGTTGAAATTCCTTCACATAACCTTCCCAACAAAAGACAAGATTTTAACATAGTTAATATTTAAAGTGCAAAAATGCTCGGGTGCCTTCTTGAAATGGAATGCTTAATACAAACAGACTGAGATTCTGAGGAATTGTCAAAGTGCAAAATTCATTCAAGTCAACATGAACAGTTACACAGGATAAACAAATCATATAGAACAAAATGTTTTTGCAGTAAAAAAGAAGTTATTGTTTAGTGCCATCAGGTTTATCTTTAAAGAGACGTGAAGCAGGAAGTTAAATTGGAAAGGGGTTGAGAGGATTGGTCAAAATTCAGTCGAGTTGCAGTGATTGGTCAGAAAAGAAAAATACTAAAAACATTAAAGTGATTGATCGGAGTGGTGGAAAAGGCGCAATAACTGGTGGAAATTGCAAGTCAGCTGCAAATTTGCAAATGACTAAATTTGCATTAATAGTTGCAATGGCAACTTCCTGGAGGGACTTTAGTTTTTACCTACATGCTTCCATTGCACACCATTAAACAGCCCATACACCTGATCACTGCATATTTTGTTTTTCTTAGTAGTCGGGTATTTCAATAAGACATGAAGATATGTTGACATCAAACCACAAAAATCTCAACTGTTAAAGTGTAAGCTAATTTTTACATGCTTCATTTTTGAACACTTCATATTCCATCCTGCTGATTATGGTTCTCAAAACTGTAAGATTTTTCTGAAATATGACAGATCATGACCCTAATCAAAAGCAGATAACACTTAGCAATTTGCTGTTGTCTAGTGCAGCTACATAACTGCATGTTCTTAGAGGAGAAAAATCAACTCACAAATTACAAAGGTATGAAATGACAGAGTCAAAATGACAAACACCCATCAGTGATGTGTGTCCAGCCCGTGCCATCATTTTATCACTCGTGTTTTTTTTCCAAAATATTTTTATTAGAATTTTCTGCTATACAGACATAGAGAAAAACAAACAAATAAAAAAAACATGAAAAATAAAACAAAATAGATCAAAATTAACATACAGTGCAATCCCTTCTCCCACTCCCAAACAAAAAAAAACAACAAAAAAAACACACACAACCCCAGAGCTCACTCTATCTGCACAAAAAGAAAAGAAAAAATTACTTTACATGTTACAGTGTTTGACAAGATGTAGGAAGGGAAACCAAATATCTTTAAAGTCTTCAAGCTTTATTTTTGTTATATGTCAGTTTTTCCATTGCCAGGTTGTTGCTCCGTAGTTTGATCCATTCATTTATCTTTGGTCTTTCTGTGTTCCTCCACTTCAGAGCAATCAAATGTTTAGCCTGCAAAAGGCAAAAACTCACAAGCTTTTTTCTCTTCGTTGGTCCTTTAAATCCATCTGGAAAAATGTACAGTAAGCAAAGTTTACTGTCCATTGGAACATCCTTCTCAATCAAACGAGAGATGAACATGATAACCTCCTTCCAGAAAGTTTGAAACTCTATACATTGCCACATACAATGGAAGAGAGTACCCTTATCTATATTACAATTAACACAAACAATAGGAATATTTGAATTGAAATGGTGAAGTTTTACAGGAGTGATATATGTTCTAAATAACCATTTGTATTGTAATAGTCTAAACCTTGTGTTAATATTTTGCGTTTGTGCCAATAGACATGAGTTATTCCATTCATCCTCAGGGATTTCCGTTTACAAATCAGTTTCCATGCTTGTAAATATGAGAGACTATTTTCTTTTAAAGCTAAAAGTAAAATATTATAAAATTTGGAAAGTAGGCCTCTACTCTGATTATGGTGAGAGTAGAGAGTGGAGCTTCAGCCGTAGATTTCAGTGAGGCAGTAACAAAGCTTCTAATCTGTAAATACTTAAAAAAATGTTTGTGGGGCAGACTAAACTTGTTTACCAGTTGTTCAAAGTACAGCAGAACACCTTCACTGTACAGGTCCCCTATTTTATTTAAGCCTTTATTCATCCATATTCTAAACCCTCTGTCTGCTCTTCCTGGTTTGAATCTGTTATTTCCCCAAATAGGTGACAGACATGAGATCTTGGACGCCTCATCTAAAACCGTATGGGAGTGGTGCCAAACTGATACTGTGTTTTTGAGAAAAATATTTTTGGTGTCTTTTAATAGATGTTTAAGTTAAGTCATAATATTTTACAAATGCATCATTATACTTTTTGGATCCACCAGATTCTCACCATTACTTAATTTGATTGAATTTATGGCCTGATCTGTCTGTAACTTTTTAAGCCTCCAAGCTAAGAGTTTTCCTGCCTTCTTACCCTGATCGTATTATGATTGTTTTTATCACTCATATTTACATGTCACACCAAGATTGTTTAACTCCTCCACAAGTAAAATAACTATCCATTTGATTGTTTTCCAGTGAAGAACCATGACTTAGGAGAGCTGGCTTTCACAACGACCGCTTGTCAGACAGCTTCAAATGGAGGTTAACTGGAGGTCATGACTTTAACTGGAGGTCATGATTTGAAGATGCAAATGAACCACACCATGTCCTTAAAACTAGTGAGGGACTCCTTCCTCTCATGACTGAGCCTTGACATCCGGTCTATCCATCCAGCGTTTATACCTGCTTTACTTTATTGTCAGCAGGAAGTTTTGTATCCATTGTCAGCAGATGAGAGGCGGGGTGAACTCTGGAAAGGTCACAAGGTCACCAGTAAGTTAGGCTGTTTTCACACCTGATAGTCCAGTAAACCCTGTTCAAACAGCATTTACTGTTTACTGTTGCAACAAACAGTAAACTCTGTTGTTACATTTCCAGCTGCTGTGATTCTCTTTCACACTGCACTGAGTCAAACGATCTAAACCAGGGGTCTCAAACTCCAGTCCTCAAGGGCCGGCGTCCTGCAACTTTTAGATGTGCCTGTGCTGCACCACCTGAATAGAATAATTAGGTCATTAGCAGGACTCTGGAGAACTGATCTACACAAGGGGGAGGTAATTAAGCCATTTCATTCCAGTGTTTTGTACCTGTGGCACATCTAAAAACTGCAGGACAGCGGCCCTTTAGGATTGGAGTTTGACACTTGATCTAAACCCTTTGAGCAACTTGTTCCCCTCCCCGCCTGAGGGGGCGCTGCACCAAGAACCACTTCAGGAAACAACATAAAGACGAAGGAAGATTCAACTTCCTTCTTCACAAAATGTAAACAAAGATTGAGCAGCACCAGATTTTAGGGATTGGAGGAGTTCTCTTGTCTTTAGTAGAAGACCACAGCACATTTCTCCTGCTAGTGATAGACATAAATTTACCCAGAATGCCCTGCGCTACAGTCAGCTTCCTGCTTCTGAAGCAGTCTCTGGCATTCAAACTGCACCAGAGTTCATTTCAGCCAAAGAGAAAACTGGGTTTGTAAGCTATTTTGGTCTGGATCAAAGTTTGTGTTCACATCTTAAAAATACACCAGACTTTCTAGGCAAATGGACAGGTTCAGTTAAAGTGGACTAAATAGGGCTGGTGTGAATACACTTTTAGAGTGACTGATTAACATAGCATGCTTATTTTTCAGCTGTGGGATGAAAGCAGGGACAGAAAAATATTTCCAAATGTTCAATTCCAAGTGGGATTCAAATCCTGAACCTCTTAGCCACGAAACAGCTGCACCACTGTCTGCTGCTCAACAGGATTGGGTAATGACTTGCTAATTTAAGAAGAAGCAGAAAGAAATCAAGCGTCCACCTACTGTTTGTTTGCCAACAATGACAGTTACAGAAAATAAATTAATTAATTTGAGCTAATTCGCGTAATGCAGTGGCTTTAACTGACAGCTGGACAGAGCCGGCGCAGCGCGACCTTGAGGAGGAGCTGAACGTAAACAATCAGCTCCAGTTCTCTCGCAGCTCCTCACTGGCCTCGGCTCATAAAAAAGGACCATAATAGAATTTGAGCAGCAGCTGGAGATAGATAACCTGTTAATGTGGGAAAGGCCATGATGTGTTTGGACACTTTGACGCTTTTTATGTGGAGCGTCAGCAGCAGGAAAACGTAAAGTGGTTAATTGTGTGGGTAACATCAATAGGAAGGGTTGATAAACTTTGGCTGCTAGATTATCAGCATGTAGAGAATGTCTGGGCAATTATAGTGTCAGGTAGCAATGGGTGCATTCCTCCTCTCAGAATGGATGCTTCCATTCTGAAACCTTTCATGGAACAAATGCATTAAATGGCAACTGTTAAAAAGTGCAAATTAAAATTAATGTAACTGCTGAGCTTGCTGAAAAATATACAACAATCAGGAGAGGCATTGTTTTTCCCAAATGTCATGTTACATCTGGATTTTAAAATAATCACACTGAATATGCAGTGGAGACCAGATGTTTACCTACAATAAAAATCTGCCTTTTCTCACTATCTGACATTACATCAGACTAAACTTTTCTTGTTTCAGTTCATTTAGAATGGACAAAATCATTTCTATCTGCTAACATAATGAGAGAGAGGACTTAAAAAAGACTTTGAATGAAAGGTTTGCTGGCATTAATATTGCTTTTCCATTAAACAACTTGGGAAAGTTCAGAGGACAGCAGGGGGCGCTGGTGGAAATTTTTACAAAAGGGGGGCGTTTGCTCGAAGGTAAACTTTACACCTTATATGCACAACAATACCAGTTTAGACTTTGAGCAACTTGCTAAAACTGTATTGTGTAACATTAAAACATGCTTGGCTGCAACTGTATGGATGGTAGCTCTTCTTCTCCTCAGTGTTTGTTAGCTTTTGTTAGCTTCTTGGCGCAGCTCCGTTCTCCTGCTACTATAGTTTCACCATCAGTTCAGCGTTACACCAGCTGATGACTTTACTGTGATTTACTTGTCTGATTTTCAAATATTTATGTTTTATTGAGGATTTTTGTACATATGTTTTGGCAGTGCTGTGATCACGTCAAAGCAGCAACTTATATTATATTAGCACAGAGCTGCACCGCCAGAAACTCACAGAAACACTGAAGAAAAGAAGAGTCCTGATTGATATAGTTACAGTTCTATCCATGTTTCAATGTTCCAGAGCACTGTCTTTTGCAAATAGTTCAAAGTTTAAGCTTGTATTGTTGTACATCTTTTATCTGGTCATTTTGTACAATATTTAACAGTTAACATCAGAGAATGGCACAGAACAAGAATATTTTTTCCACTCTGATTGGCTGCTGTTAGGCTTACCAATTTTAACTTGAATGTCTGTAGAAATTATTTTTATTCCCATGGCTTTTTTGTTCTCTGGGAAATTACTTTTGATGATAAATACCAAAACAACCATAAAAATTAAAACATCAACAATAGCGATAGTAATATTAATAATAAAATAACATTCAGTGCAAAGTAGCCTACAAATTCTTTGATGGGGGGTGAGGGGCCTGGATGATGGATAGGGGGCGCTGGCCCAAAAAAGGTTGAGAAACACTGGTTTAAAGCCTGTGAAGGAAACCCATAACCTTTGACCCAAGAATAATTTCTTCCAAAGTGAAGGTAAACTTGTAAAAAAAATCTTTATAAATATCCCAGCATTCAGCGGTGACATAATATTGACATAATATTATGTTAATATTGACATAATATTGGTAATTCTGACATGAAGCAGGAATCATGTAGTCTGGTTTAATGTCCAACAGTGTTGAAACAACTTCTGTAACATCAGAGTTTTTGTGACTTATAAGCCAAATCTAATTAACTTATTTCTAAGATGATAAAACTATAAACACCGGGCTCTTTAACTTAAATTACTGAAATGTGTTTTTTCTATCTAGTTTAAAGACCTATTGATTTTTCTCTCCCAACAATTAAAATAGCAGACATTCATACATAAAGTCTGCCTTTGGTTAATTCTGCTTTCCAGGAAAGGAAGGGAATCAATCAGCATTATTTTCTCCCACTATTTGCTCTGAATAAATGTCAGTTCATTCTGCTCCGTCTACAGTTTCTCCTTTTCTGTCTCCTAGAGGCTTATCAGAATAGCTCAAATTAAATTGCTGTTATGTTAAATAGTGCCATATATCGGTCGGCACAAATGGCCACGGTGATTTCAGCTGTTGATCTGATTAAGTATATTTGTATTCATGAATCATGTGTGTGTGTGAGAGAGAGAGACAGAGAGAAGGAGGCTGAGAAAGGTAGTTTTGATTCATAAACAGCACTTTGGTCTTTGCTTATCATTAGTTCTGCATCTTAATCCACTGGAACTTTGTCAGTTTTTGTAATTAAGCAGCCATTTTTGGTGCAAAGCTCTTATTTATGCAGTGTTTCTGTCTTTGTTGGCAGGAGATAATTTCTCATTTATTCAGTTATGAGCTTTGTGCATCTCTGATGTCTCAGTTTGACAAAATGATGGCTGGGAATGTACAAAACACAACTTTTTGCTGCCTTTTCTTAATATTTAGGGAAGTATAAGCCGGTAGCTTTTGCTCACACATCATAAGTGAGGAAATGTTTGTATTTGAGCTGATTCAGAAAAAGGTTCAACAGCAACGCCCAAAAAATTTCCAATCTTAGTTGTTTTAGCTGTATATACTGATATCTAATAAATTCATTTGACAATGCTAAATCTATACAAACATCTCAGCACTTCTCTGAGATGTTTGTGTAGAAGTCTACCAATTTAAAGATGCCAAATAGATTTTTGTATTATTTTTAAATACAAGTTCTCCTCATATTACTTCCTAAAATAAATTCTAGAAATTTAGGTCAGTAAACTTAAACATTCAAACAGTGTTGGGAAGAATTTAATCAAAGATAGTCCCAAGTTTACGTCCTTGAATCTGCCAACAAAATATCTGGAACTGCTGTTTTATACTGCTGCTTCAGACACAAGACACTGCTGTTCCCCTTCTAATCAGTAGGTGTCTCTAGTGAGGAAAATATGCCTTTATACATTGCGTTAGTCTTGAGCACGATGGGCCTTTTGCAAGTCTGTGAAAACTTGAGATCCTCTCAGAAACACTTAGAAGTGTCTATTTTAACAGTTCAGACACCAACAATACTTTAATATGCCTCACAGTTCAAACTGTCTTAGCGTTCAGAAGCTAATATCTGCAGCCTTCTTTCTCCTCTTACAGCCAATCAGCACCAAGGAAAAAAACAGTACTTCTCGATTGGCTGTTTTGGAAATGCCAGCCGATAGCGTATCAAATAGTTTACTAGATATGTCAACTCCTAAGATTTTTTTTTAATATTTTAGATATACATTACAAAAAATGGCAAATACGCAGATTTTCACAAATAGCTTGTAGTTAAAAATCTGCGAATAGGTGAACCCAGGAAGACTGAACCTCACTGTAATGGACTTTAAGACTGCAAATAAATGAAAAAAATGTGTAGTTTTAGTTGTTAAGAATTATTGAACAAATAAGTTCAAGAATCTGAATGAGAACCAAAGACCAGAATCAGTTTTTGTGATTTTCAGCTGCGCCTGCATCAGCTGTTATGTCAACCTTCACAGAGAAATTTAAAACCATCATCAAGGACAAAGACTGACTATTGATCCTTATCAGGACCTGAGCTGATCAGAGTCTGGATGTTTTCTCTCAAACAAATGCTTGTGTTTGTGATCGGAGCCAAACACCAGCTGGAACCCACTTTGTAGTGGTTCTGAACACCATATTGGGCCCAGCAGCCATCACTCAGTAGGAAGCGTTTTGAAGGCAAAGGCCAAGCATGATTGGCCTTGGCTGCACACCAGCAGCAGCTGCTGTTAATCAGGAAACAATAAGAGGGAATGTGTGTTTCAGGGACCGCTCTCAGCTCATGGCTCTCTGAGGACAACACTTTTTAGGATGTTGTATCTTTTTATTTTGCATGTTTAATTTTTTTCACCTTTTAAACTATTATGCATGCAGAAGTCATTAATTCACCAGCAAACCATACCTGCCAACCAAATCCAATCAGTTACGTGCCATTACTTTTGCACAATTCTAAAAATAAATGAATGCGTTGTCTGTTAATTGGGATCATTGTATTAAATAGATGAAAATTGAAGCAGTTAGCAGTGTACTGCATGTGCTTTTAAGAGCCCTTTGTCTTCAAGTCTGGCTATAAACAGTGACAGTTTTCCATTAGTTTGTATCATTATTCCCCCCACAGTCAGAGACCTGGAGGTTAAACAAAATGTCCATCAGCCAGCATTTGTCTCCTCCCTCTGCCTCTCTGTTGGGATTATTGACACGGACTGGAGGTCTGAAATAATACTAGTCATACTTTGACTTTCTGGATAGTTTGTGTTTTGGTAACATTTTTCCTGTTTCAGAAAAAAAAAAAAAAAAAACTTTCCCTGGCTGGATGTGTTGAGGTGTCGCACCGGAATCTCATTATGATTATTTCAGCCTGAAAAATCAGACTTTATGAGACTTCTGACATTTTTGATTACATCTTTCATGTAAATTATTGGAGGAATTTTATGTGGAGATATTGTGTTTCTGGCTTTGCTGATTTTGGTTTCAGTAAAATGAGATTTATGCTCCCAATTATTACACAGAGGGGAAGATTAAATACATAACCCAGGTCTCTGGGATATGTCTGTTAAGTGATTTGTTTTTACTGTGTTTTTAAAAAATTTTTATTTAATGTACTCAAGCACATTTACTGAGGCCTAATTTGTAAGTTTGTGTTGTTTTTGTGTGACTGTTCATCTCCTCACCATGTGGATGTCTGCCTGTTTGTGATAAATGCCACTTTTGGACAATTTAATCTCGCTCCGTCTTCATTCTGTCACTCAGGAGAATAAATGGGTGCTGTGTAGTCATTTCAGCACCACACCTGTGCTTTACTATGTCTTGGCAGCCGTGGTGGAGAAACCCTCAGTGTGGCGCCATTACGGCGTCCTCAGTTTTTAAACACACTTCTCTCTGGACGATATTTCCAGAGATTCGAGGCCTGCCTCCTCTGCCCTCACGGCGCCTGTCTTCTTTGACACGCCTCTTCCTGCTTCACCGTGCTCTGCTTCAGCAGTGGAGGGCTTTTTGTGGTTCATTTTCCATTCTGAAGGTTAATGCAGCAAAATGTATGAAATAGAGCAACAGCTGCAGGTCAGAGGATATCTTTGAAGAACAACATCAAACACAAAGAAGCATCTTCCAGCCATTGGCATCGCAGCTCAAAAAGACGTTCAGACTGAACGCATGTGTGCGTGGGTGTGTGTGTGTGTGGGTGGGTGTGTGTGTGTGTGGCTGGCTGGAGAGGTGTGTATAACTGCTAATCCTTTGGCCATCCCTCAGTCCCATCCACATGCTGCTCCATATCTAGCAGAAGATTCTCTCATCCATATTTAGTTGTTGGGTTTGAGTTCTCATTGATCTTGTCTGTTTATTTTCTCACTGTGCCATGTTGTATTTTTTCTTGCTCCTGTTTTGACCCTTTCCCTTATCTCACTTCAACATACTTCTGTCTCACTATCTCCATCCCTCCTGATCATCCAACCCAGAACATTTTCTACAAACTTCACAGCTTTGCTGGTCATGTTTCTCTTAATTTATAATAGGATTTTCTTGTGGTCCATATTTTTTGATGCATACCATTTGTTCTTTTTGGATTTCGATAAAAAGCAGAAATGTTGTTTGTGCTTTGGACAGCATTGATACTTTAATAAATCTGTTTAGATTGGTATCAATCATTAGCTAGATTTCTAGCTGATTGTGAGTCTCAGGTTTTGTAAATTGATTTTGGTGTATTTCAATTTGACTTTGAGAATTATAAATATCAGCATTGAAGAAGTTTGTTTTGGCCTTTTTCCTGTAAAAAGAAGAGGCGACGTCACACTGTGTGTAGGAGAGCAGTCACTTTCAAACAGACTTGTGCTGTTATTAAATAAAGACAATGTAATCATGCAGTTGGTGTAATCATCCAGCTTTCCTCTCAAGTTGGAACGTAAAGCTTTGACAGGTTACAGCGATCCAGTTAAGAAGTTAAGATTTCAACATGGCGACCCCCGCAGAACATCATCAATACCTCTAACAAGCATTACACCACAAACGCCACTTTTAATTAGTTTAAAGTAGAAGACACTACATGTAGCATTGATTTTAGCTGCATTCTTACATGTCTTGTACCAATTAACATGTTTTCACCACTTATTACTGTCGTTGATGCGAGGAGCGGCCGTATTGAAACGCAAAGTCGGCCTTACAAGTCATAGCTGGGGGTAGTCTGTGTTGCTTCCACTTTCCCAGAGGGAAACCCAAGTTTGAAGGATGTTCCAGTTGATTTTTCCCCCTGGGAAGTCAAAATTTCCCAGTTCTGACTTCAACTGGAACACATCATCTGTCCTTTGCACCTACTCTGGTTTAGTGTGGGTTCCCTAGAGAATATAGACACTGAGATTTCAGAAAGACGGCCATTGTTTCCAGATGCAGCATTACTGACGGACATTAAAACCAAACAGCTAGCTGTAAAAAGCTTAGTGTTTCTGTTTTCCCCTCAGACTCTCTGTGTGAACGTAGCAGCCTGGATGGACAGCAGATGTCTCAGTGGAAAATGTGGTTTCCTTCTGGAAGATTCTTTCACCTCTTCTGCATTTCCTAACTTTTTTAAACACTTCAGTGTTACTAAAAACTGTTGACCAGGAAAATTTGATTTTTGAGTTTCTGAAAATTTGATTTTTGGAGGCATATTAAAATTAATTGGGGTTTTAATGATTTATTTGATCTGTCCTTCTTAAGGTCTGAAATATTAAACAGTGAACAACTTTAGTAAATTTAAGAAACAAAATTAGATTCAAATTGTTAGTTTACTTTATTTATACCAAAACCAGTTTTGATATGTCTTTTAAAGGTTTTGGTGAGTCTTGTTCTTGTCTAAAGATCAAAGATTCAGTACACATGTTTACCAATACATTCAATTTTTAAGTCTAATTTTTTTAGGGTTCATGTTTTTCTGCATATTTTTCCGGTCACAGATTTCACATCTACATTTCTGGTTCTGTGATACACCAACGTTTTCTGTCTCTTTTACTTGTGATTTTCCACAGTTTCTTCTCCTGCTGGTGAAAAATGGTGGAGTTTCTTGATTAGAACACACACTGCTGAGTCCCCCCACATCGCATCATTGCTTTTGATTAGCTTCTTCAACCCCCTGCTCCCTCCTTTATCACTATCAACACAACAGGGAGCACAGCACACACACATATTTGCGTGGCTATCTTTGTGAGGACCTTCCACTGACTTCTGTTCATTTCTACAGCCTAAACCTTACCCTTATTCTAACCCTAACCATTACATACCTAACCCTAACCAAAACTCAATTCACACCTTAGTCCTAAATCTAACCCCTGACCCAAAAACAATGGTTCCCCTTGAGGGGATCAGGCTTCGGTCCTGCAGTGGGTCCCTATAATGTAGTATGTGTCAGGAACATGGTCCCCACAAGGTATTACAAACAAATGCATACACACACACACACACAGATTTTGGCTGCTGCTGGTGCTGCGGTGGCAAGGCATCACGTAAAGTCAGCACAGAGCTGACAGCTCCCTGCCCCTAATGAAGCATTAATAAACTGCTGCACCAAACAGTGGATCAGAGAGCAGTAAAGCTCCCCACCTGCCTGCCTGTCTGCCAGAGGGAGAGATTTTCAGAGAGAGGATAACTGTAATTCCCATCCCTCCAAACCACTCTTCCCAACTTTTCAGTATCAAGCAGAAGGTTTTCTCTCATTTGCATGCCTCTGATGTCAAATGTACTCAAATATTAGAGTTTTGGATATTCCAGGTGAATTACAATATTGCACTAATCAGCGTTTCAGAAAGCTGCACAGCCAGCTTGTCTTCTTATAGAGCCTCCATTTTGATGACAACAGTCCAAATTAACTTCCAGTGGCTCTCAATTATTTTCTGTTTATTAAAGACTGCTTATTCTCTGTGGTTCTAAAAAAATGAGCAAATGATTTAATAAATCACAGTATTATTTAACGTTTTTTTAAACTGTAGCCATTGGTTACTTGTCAGCTTGTGCCTTTTCAAAAAGAAATATAACTTTCTTTTTTTTTTGGAACATTTTACCTGATCAGAACAGATGAAAAGTTTATAACGTTTTGCATCCACAGTAAACCAAACGGCGTGGTGGACTTTGTCGTACTTCTTGTTTTTGTTTTTTTTTCTGCCGGCTGCAGTAACTTGTTCTATTTTGCTCTGTTTTTCTTTTCAGTTTCTTTTCCATTTCTCAAACACCAGCCAATAGTGTAAGAAGTAGCATTGTGTCTTAGTGGGATTTTCCATCAAATATTGTAGATGTATAAAAAATCCACAAAAGGCAGATTTTTTTGCACATAACTTGGATAAAAGGTTCTCAGAAATTCAGAACCTTGAATATGTGGGGATCATTGGTATTACACTGGTAAACATGGGAGCTGCAGCAGTAGTTACCTGAGATTCATGTCATGTTTTTTGGGGGGTAAACCACAATAATATTCTATGTAAATATCAATATTTCTTTGTAGCTCTGAAGGAGTGGCATTGACAGTGTTTACCCTCTAAAATACCAGCTGCTTTCATCCAGGCCCTCTAATTTCAGACTTTTTTTTATTATTAATGATAAATTCAATTCAAAAGCTGTGAAACATGCAAATTTAGCATGAGCTCTTTATCTCCTTACGGCCACTTGGCATTGATTTCCTTTGTAATCTTGAAGTATTCTCTTAAGTCTGGAGGCGCACCATGAATAGTAAACAGATCTTATTGGTTTCTTAATGGTTCTTCTGCTGCCTCCATAGCAACACTACATCACTGACTGATTTCTGTCCCAATTTAAACAACAATTTAATTAACATTAGGATGGTGTCTGTGTTCACATTTGCGATGGTGATACGCTACCTCATGTGCATCCATAATTAGGCACCAGGTACTTCAGGCCCAGCATGTTCCTCACAACGGTGGATATTATAAGAAACCTGCTGACTGTAGATATTCTCTGGACGTCTGCCCATTTAAATCTGAGCCACTTGTGATTAATAGTAGAGCATGTGCTCAGAAAAGACAGATGAGTACACAATATAGACGGAAATCTCAAAGTGCTTTTAGAAGTAGCTGAATGGTTGAAAATGAAAAGAACTCAGTTTATTCTTTCAATTTTTCTGTAGCTGTCTCAGGACACTCTAAATAATCTGACCAGAATCACACATAATAGACCAAATTTCTCAGCTTTCGAAGACACTTATTTAATTCAGTGTGCCAAGAGTAGCTGCTGTGAATTTGTTGGAAAGAAAGGAAGTGGGTTGAGGAATAAGACGATGGGGGCGAGATGACACTAGAGCCTGCTCTTCAGAGGTACGGCGCCTCTCACGAGGTTTGAATGTCATCACAGTTGGTTTATCTCACTAAATTATACAAACGCTATTTTTCCTCTCGTTTTGATAATTATGGCTTAAGACTACAATTCAGTTTCTCAGCAAATATGAATAGGACATAAAAACAGACATATGTCTATAGTATGTCTATCTCCTGCATCAAAGTGTTCAATATACAGTCACAACACTTGGTTAGGCCTCCTTGTGCATGCAGAGCTGCATCAGTAACATGGAGGCCATCTGGTTCTGCTCAGATGTTAGTGAAGTTCAGGTTGCTCTGCTAGGTTTGGGTGTCTGTGTCTCATGTTAACAGTAGATTCTTTGTGGAGTTTGGGTCAGCTGAGTTGGTCATTAAAGATTTATGAACTCAGCATCTCCACAAAGTTCATCAGTGGAAGGAAGTTGCTCTGATAAACAGTGGTGCTTACTTTGGACTTAATAAAACACAGTAGACCAAAATGGCTCCTAGAATGAGATCCAATGTTGAATCACATTGGATTCACATTGGACTCTTCAGACTTAAAGAGTCTGAAGAGTCCCTTCAGACTCTTTAATTCCAAAATAAAATTGATCTTTTGACCTTTTAGCAACCATCCATTCCTTTTCCTGTCCAGTTCAGGTAAGACACGTCTTGACGTCTTTGCAGCACCGCAGCTCCTGAAACACTGAGCTGAGTCCCAATCAATACCCCTTGCGTCTCTCCCAAACTCTTAATGAGAGTCACACACTGCTGTGAAAACACACACTAATGTGTTTTTGCAATGAATACATCTAGAAATCAGTGTTTGGCCATTAGAAACTTGGGAAGGTGTGAATATTTTCTGTGAAAAAAACAACCTGCAACAGTGCTTTCGGTAGGGTTAGGTGTTTTTTATCCTGAGAAATGTACAAATTACTGTTTCACCAGTTGATTTATTTACTGTATCTGCACATCAAATCAACAGTATTATTTATATTTTTTTTATTTGTTTCTGTCATAGTGTTGCTATTTATCACTTAGATAAATGGATACTCTTTACAGTGTGTTGCGTGTTTAAATCCACTCACCTTTTCATGAAAACAACATTTTGTTAAAAACAAAGGGAAAAAACCCTGTGTGGCTACCCTCTCCTCAGGGCAACTGGTCAAGTTGTTATGATTCTGTTGGTCATAACATTGCTTTGATTTATTTTTCACTTTTTGAATAGAAATTCTTAAATAAATTAATATTTTAGTTATTAGAATTTATTGAGATCCGCCTGTATATGTTTAAATGTACCATAGTAAATCATAATTGAATGTCAACATGAACAGATATATGAAAAGTCTTTGACTAAAACCTGAGAATGCTAGGTGTTTGTTTGAAGCTTCCTCTCTTCGCCGCAGACATCTCAGCTTCCTGTTTGAGCAGAAAAGCAGAAATGTCGCTTCTACAGTGTCACTTTGAATCTTTATCTCTCTGTCTTTATTCTTATCTTTTTCCCCTCATTATCCCTGCCCATCTAAACTCGCCAAGCTTCACTCCAGCAAAGGCGACTGATTTAATTGGCAGCGAGGCTCATTCTAATTTTACGAAGGCAGCTCTGCAGAGCTTTTTCTCCTCCTGCTTTCTCTTCTCCTTTTTGCCACCTTTCACGTGATAATAATAGGAATATACACTCAGAAGTTTGCTGCAGTGAGCATGCTTTTTCTTTCTTTCTTTTTTCATTTGTGCTTGTTACACATATCACATTTGGCGAAGCAATTTGTCCGCTTGTCTGGGTCTGAGAAGGGCGGCTTATGTGCACTAACGCCCCATCGAGGCTACGCTTCATATCCAAATTGGCCTCTGTTAGCATTCAAATAAAGAGAGCCCCCGCCTCCCTTCCCAGGTTTGCTCTGTCCGTGTGCCTCGTTCTTTTGCTCCCACCATCCTCTGCTTGTGAAGCTGCTGCTCCACTCAAAGGGAGAGGAAGCAGGGAGTGTAGGAAAGTCCAGATTGTTATTCAGGGAGATCAAAAAGTGTAAAGATGTCTCTTACCACCACAAAATAAACACGGATTCCTCTTCTGCTTCCTGTTCGCTCACACCAGCAGCTGGTCAAACCAAAACAACCCACAACCCACCAGAACTGCACAATTATGAAATGGAAGGAAAAATATGTTCCATTTTTTCATCTTAAGTTAATATTGGAAAAGTGAGGTGTGTTTGCTTTCAGCTTCCCTGATTTAGTAGACCCACTTTTTATTTCATTTTCAGCTAAAAGTCTTTAGAGCTTTGTCTCTTCCAGCTTTTTTTCTTATAGTACCTTATATGGTACTACAAGGTAGCTTATAGTACCTTAAATTCATAATGTTTTAAATCTTTCCTCAGAATTTGAGAGACAGAGAGACTGGAGGAAGATAAGATCCTTCAAGGTTTGGATCTTCCATCAGTCTGTTGGTGAGAGCCATCAGAACCAGAACCAAGAAGAGGCTCAACAACCTGACAAAGAAGGCTGGTTCTGGTTCTGGTTCTGGTTCTGGTTCTGGTTCTGGTTCAGGTTCAGGTTCTGTTCTGGGGATGGCGGTGGAACCTCTGGAGATGATGATGCCAAGACGGACTTACCATAAAATGGAGAAAATGATGGTACAACCCTGACCATCCTCTTGACCTCTGACCTGATGATGTGGCCGGTCATTCTCCAATGTGGATTAGAGCAATCCTGCAAAGACCAGAAAGACAAAATTCCTTTGCAGTGCCCTTAAAGGCCTCTTGCATCTTATTGGAAATGCCTGGTTTCATTTGTTTGCTTGGGTTCTTTGGTTAATGTTGAAATTGGCTTAATGTTCTGAAACACTGCAGTATGAGAAACATACAAAACAAAAAAAGAAATCAGGAAGGAGGCAAACACTTTTTACTGAATCATTTTTCATCCACATGACATTAAATACATCAGGATGTTTTGGTCTGTCAGACAAAATCCCAGCCACACATTGAAGCTAGTTAGCACAACTGAGCCCATTCAGTGTGTACTGGATGTGCTTTGTGTGTTGCTGCTCCAACAAGGTTGTTACCTCAGCGCCGTATCCTGCAGGTCATCAGCATCTCATTGTTCACATGATAAGACACAAAGCATCACAATGGCCAGATATCTAGTCAGCGCAGGAAAGCCACAAGGCTGTCATCAGCCGCTCACAATACCTGATGATTTTCAGTAATTACTTTTGATTTCACTAAACCATTTTCCACCAATCTCCTTTTGGTCTGGGCTGCAATTTAGCACTTTATTTTGAAGATACTTATAAAATTAGGTCTAGAAGCAGTTCCAAAGTTCCTCGGCGCAAAGGAGGAGGTGTTCATTAGTGACTCTGAGGCAACAGACCTCAAAAGAACTTGACAGCAGAACAAGAAAAAGAGGGGAAGAGAGAATGTGTCACAAAGATGAGAGAAGCAAGGTGGGGCGATCCTTTGATCAATAGTACTCCTCATAGCAATCCCGTCTCCGTTCCCATCCTTAATATACATATCTCTGCATGCGCTCCTCTCTGTTATTAACAAGGCAGTGCTGCTCCATCTTTGGAACCAGTATTGAATTTTTAAAAAAAGACATTTTCCCCTTGTCTTCACTCACAAATGATGACAGGTGGAGGGAAGAAGAAGCACAAAGCAATATGCAAGTCAGCCTATACACCCCGGCTTTAAATTAAATTCATCGATGCTGGATGTAACAAAAGAGGGTTGATAATATCAGACATGGGTAAATATTTATTACAAAGAAAGAAAAGGAGCCAGGCTTAGGAAATGAGGGCTTCCAGCGCTTGGCTTCGCTCCCATGGGAGAGCACGTTTGTGTCCGTGACAGTCATAAATATGGATTATGCTGAGAAATGACAGCGATTGTAATCTCATGGATGTCTTTTGTCAAACACACGAAGCTCCTGGAAACCCCCTGTACCCTCCAATGCTGATGGTGAATGCAGGCAAAATTAAAAGTTTCACCTTCTCCATTGATTAGAATGAGCCACTCAGCGACAAGTGGTCCGTTGTTTAATTGGGGCGGAAACTGTCCTCAGGGTATGCATGTGGGGGGCTTACATATCTCTGCTTCCTTTTCTCTTCTTTCTCTCGGACTAATTTGTGAAAAGGTAAATATTCAAAGGGTTGCTGTGCAGCTGGGCCGATTAAAGCTGCTCAAGCATAGCAATTCAGAATGTGGGGTCCAAATGCAAAGCTTGTAATTCAATTCACGCCGCTCGCCGAAACGAACAGGAGTCGTCGGTACGAGTCGACAGCTGCGGCGCCGCATCCTTACCCATGGGGTGTCAAGTAGTTCTTCAAACAACCGCGGTGGGCTTCTAAAAGTGCGCCAGCAGCCACATGGATAAGATGGCCTGTCATACATAATGCACTCCAGTGTATGGAGAGCGTTCAGCGCTCTTCTGCTGCTGTTCGACAGATGTACTCTTCAATGTGGAAAAAAAGAAAAGGAAAGAAAAAATGCTTTTGGCTAAATCAACCTTTCATGTGTGTCTGCCTGCAGCTCTGAAGAACCCCTGCGCCGAGGTGACCTGCAGCTACGGCAGCACCTGCGTCCAGTCGTCGGATGGCCTGTCGGCTAAATGCATGTGCCCCCTCAGCTGCGATGGCAAGCCCGATCAGATGGTGTGTGGCAGCGATGGGAAGGACTACCGCAACGAGTGTGAACTCCACCAGCAAGCCTGCAAGAACCAGAAGAACATCCGGGTTCAATTTCAAGGACCCTGCGGTGAGTCCAGTCCTCTGCTTCCTTTTCTCTTGGTATCATGTTTCCTATTGGTTGGTCAAAGTTAAAGATAATGCAAAAGGTGGCTATAATACCAGCCAGTCAGCTCTTGGGTATTAATTCATATTTACCTTTGCGGCCAAGGTAAATATGAATGTACCAAAACAAATGATGCTTATTTCAGCAGCCATACTGTGGCTTTGGACCTGGCCTTTTCTGACATTCATCCATTTGTTTCATAGAATCTAAACATAATGCATGAGATTTCTGTTAATGTACAGGGGTTGGACAATGAAACTGAAACACCTGGTTTTAGACCACAATAACTTATTAGTATGGTGTAGGGCCTCCTTTTGCGGCCAATACAGCATCAATTCGTCTTGGGAATGACATATACAAGTCCTGCACAGTGGTCAGAGGGATTTTAAGCCATTCTTCTTGCAGGATAGTGGCCAGGTCACGACGTGATACTGGTGGAGGAAAATGTTTCCTGACTCACTCCTCCAAAACACCCCAAAGTGGCTCAATAATATTTAGATCTGGTGACTGTGCAGGCCATGGGAGATGTTCAGCTTCATTTTCATGTTCATCAAACCAATCTTTCACCAGTCTTGCTGTGTGCATTGGTGCATTGTCATCCTGATACACGGCACCTCCTTCAGGATACAATGTTTAAACCAGAATGGTTCGGTAGTCCTTGGCAGTGACGCGCCCATCTAGCACAAGTATGGGGCCAAGGGAGTGCCATGATATGGCAGCCCAAACCATCACTGATCCACCCCCATGCTTCACTCTGGGCATGCAACAGTCTGGGTGGTACGCTTCTTTGGGGCTTCTCCACACCGTAACTCTCCCGGATGTGGGGAAAACAGTAAAGATGGACTCATCAGAGAACAATACATGTTTCACATTGTCCACAGCCCAAGATTTGCGCTCCTTGCACCATTGAAACCGACGTTTGGCATTGGCACGACTGACCAAAGGTTTGGCTATAGCAGCCCGGCCGTGTATATTGACCCTGTGGAGCTCCCGACGGACAGTTTTGGTGGAAACAGGAGAGTTGAGGTGCACATTTAGTTCTGCCGTGATTTGGGCAGCCGTGGTTTTATGTTTTTTGGATACAATCCGGGTTAGCACCCGAACATCCCTTTCAGACAGCTTCCTCTTGCGTCCACAGTTAATCCTGTTGGATGTGGTTCGTCCTTCTTGGTGGTATGCTGACATTACCCTGGATACCGTGGCTCTTGATACATCACAAAGACTTGCTGTCTTGGTCACAGATGCGCCAGCAAGACGTGCACCAACAATTTGTCCTCTTTTGAACTCTGGTATGTCACCCATAATGTTGTGTGCATTGCAATATTTTGAGCAAAACTGGGCTCTTACCCTGCTAATTGGACCTTCACACTCTGCTCTTATTGGTTCAATGTGCAATTAATGAAGATTAGCCACCAGGCTGGTCCAATTTAGCCATGAAACCTCCCACACTAAAATGAGAGGTGTTTCAGTTTCATTGTCCAACCCCTGTAATTCAGATTACAGTTGCATATCTTTCTATTTGAGGAGATGAAACCATAAAAAGGCATTTCTGCTTTATGATATACTCGAAACAGAAACAACAACTTTCTCCTACTTTTTCCCATATTCTTTGTTTACTCCCACTGCCTCTGTTGTTGTTTTCCCTCCTTGTACTGCAGTTACGTCTGGCACACCTCAGCTAATTCTCATTTTTCTATCCGATTGCTTTGCTTCACGCAGGCCTTCCTGTGGTGTGAATTGTTGTTTTCTCTAAGTAGGTCTTCAGAGCCGTCGTTATTGTCTGCTTCTTTCGCTCTTCCTTGTTATCATCTGGCAAGTGGTTGTTTACGCTCGACGCGCTCAACTTTTCCTTCTTTGGCAAAGCCAGATGGAGTGAAAGAGCAACAGAAAGTAACTCCATCTCACAGCAGCAGGAGCTGAAGCCGGGTGCTGGGTTGCTGAGAGATGGATGCGTAGATCCGCTGGCAGAAGGTTGGTCGTATAAATCGGGAGCGAGTTGCCCGTGTTTCCCTCAGAAGGGCCAAGGCTCAGGGGAGCAGATGGCCCTGATGCTTCTCTAAATCTCCCTGCAGCCATTTCATCTAAAACCTTGGGCCAAACCCGTTTGATTTATCCACGCTGCTAGCTTTTGCGGCAAACAAGCTATTCTTTTTGTAATTACCCTACTTGCTCAGCTAGAGAAAAGCATGGGTTCTGGAAGCAGTCCTTCTCAGTTAATGGGAGGTAATGGTCTTTCTCTCAGATAATGGTCTGGCTGGCGGCTTAGGCACTGCGTCATGCAGAGACACTGCGTGAATTACGATAAAACCCTTGTTTACTCAGTTGCAAGTCTCTGCAAGCCTCTGCATTGTGCTGCTAGAAATCAATCCGAGTCCTGGCCGGTGGTCACCCTGCCTTTTTAACCAAACCAATCTGTCCCTCTCTTAAAATTCCCCGGCATTGTCATTCCCCGTGCCGCTGCCAAAGGTCTTTGGAAACCATTCCCTCTTATTTTTCTGCTACTTATTCTCTTTCTTCCTTTCCCGATGATTGGTTGTTTCAGCCTTGGCGTGTGTTGAATGACTCGCCCAGAATTGGCAGTGATTTAATGGGTTGCAGTTCCACATAAATCCTTTTGTCTTTCTGCATCCTGGAAGCATGGACAGCAGGATAAAGCCAGAGTTTCCACGCGGTAAAACCGTGGTCCCGCACATCTTCAGGCCCATTTCATTATGATGCGTGTACTGATAAGGCAGGGTGAGGCCGGAGCAGGTTCCTCTGGAGGAAGGCAGCTCATCAAGGCGATGGTCTCTTCATCTATTTGCTTGTCTTCTCTTCACATCCAAGGTTCTGCCCTGTCCTGCTCTCCTCTCCAGGGTCAGTGATATTATCTCTGAAGCACCACTGCTTTGTTTCCAACTTCCAACCCAACAAACATAAAACACAGAGATGTCTCTAACAGGACATTAAGCTTTATTTGCTTGGATAAGGTACGGGTGTGACAACAGATCCATCTTAAAAGGTGAAATTTTACACACATTTTGAGAAAAACTTTCCAACTATTTTCAGATTTGTCGCAGTGGAATGAGGACAACGTTTTCAAGCAATGAATTAATAGTTTGAGTATGAAACTCAAACTATTAATAACATTGCATTATTTTTATCTCATCCTGAGATGGCTCTAATGTTTAAAAAGACGTTATTGATGTTCTTATTGTGTTTTCACAAACAAAACCAAGGTGGGACAAATCTCAGTGTGTGTTTTAAAGTATCTCAGTTCAGTGTAGTTTTACTGCACAGATCAATTAGCCAACTGATAAATCAGCACTAATTTCCTTCATTTTGGGTGATCAGTGATCAGCTGATACTTCGACATGGAGCCAGTCTGATCCACTGATCTTACCTACCTGAGCAAAGGTCTAAACATCAGACCTCTGTCCTCTTCTGCTCTGGTTCAACTGTTAGCCCCGCCCACCAGGTTAACACCACTCACCAGGTTAACATCACTCACCAGGTTAATACCGCTCACCAGGTTAATATCACTCACCATGTTAACATCACTCACCAGATTAATACCGCTCACCGGGTTAACATCACTCACCAGGTTAATACCGCTCACCAGGTTAACATCACTCACCAGGTTAACATCACTCACCAGGTTAATACCGCTCACCGGGTTAACACCACTCACCAGGTTAACACCACTCACCAGGTTAATACCGCTCACCGGGTTAACACCACTCACCAGGTTAACACCACTCACCAGGTTAACACCACTCACCAGGTTAACACCACTCACCAGGTTAATACCGCTCACCGGGTTAACATCACTCACCAGGTTAACACCACTCACCAGGTTAATACCGCTTACCAGGTTAACATCACTCATCAGGTTAATACCGCTTACCAGGTTAACATCACTCACCAGGTTAATACCGCTCACCAGGTTAACATCACTCACCAGGTTAACACCACTCACCAGGTTAATACCGCTTACCAGGTTAACATCACTCATCAGGTTAATACCGCTTACCAGGTTAATACCGCTCACCAGGTTAATACCGCTCACCAGGTTAATACCGCTCACCAGGTTAACACCACTCACCAGGTTAATACCGCTTACCAGGTTAGCATCACTCACCAGTTTAATACCGCTCACCAGGTTAATATCACTCACCAGGTTAACATCACTCACCAGGTTAATACCGCTCACCGGGTTAACATCACTCACCAGGTTAATACCGCTCACCAGGTTAACATCACTCACCAGGTTAACATCACTCACCAGGTTAATACCGCTCACCGGGTTAACACCACTCACCAGGTTAACACCACTCACCAGGTTAATACCGCTCACCGGGTTAACACCACTCACCAGGTTAACACCACTCACCAGGTTAAAACCGCTCCCCGGGTTAACATCACTCACCAGGTTAATACCGCTCACCGGGTTAACACCACTCACCAGGTTAACACCACTCACCAGGTTAATACCGCTCACCGGGTTAACACCACTCACCAGGTTAACACCACTCACCAGGTTAACACCACTCACCAGGTTAATACCGCTCACCGGGTTAACATCACTCACCAGGTTAACACCACTCACCAGGTTAATACCGCTTACCAGGTTAACATCACTCATCAGGTTAATACCGCTTACCAGGTTAACATCACTCACCAGGTTAATACCGCTCACCAGGTTAACATCACTCACCAGGTTAACACCACTCACCAGGTTAATACCGCTCACCGGGTTAACACCACTCACCAGGTTAACACCACTCACCAGGTTAACACCACTCACCAGGTTAATACTGCTCACCGGGTTAACATCACTCACCAGGTTAACATCACTCACCAGGTTAATACCGCTCACCAGGTTAACATCACTCACCAGGTTAACATCACTCACCAGGTTAATACCGCTCACCGGGTTAACACCACTCACCAGGTTAACACCACTCACCAGGTTAATACCGCTCACCGGGTTAACACCACTCACCAGGTTAACACCACTCACCAGGTTAAAACCGCTCCCCGGGTTAACATCACTCACCAGGTTAATACCGCTCACCGGGTTAACACCACTCACCAGGTTAACACCACTCACCAGGTTAATACCGCTCACCGGGTTAACACCACTCACCAGGTTAACACCACTCACCAGGTTAACACCACTCACCAGGTTAATACCGCTCACCGGGTTAACATCACTCACCAGGTTAACACCACTCACCAGGTTAATACCGCTTACCAGGTTAACATCACTCATCAGGTTAATACCGCTTACCAGGTTAACATCACTCACCAGGTTAATACCGCTCACCAGGTTAACATCACTCACCAGGTTAACACCACTCACCAGGTTAATACCGCTCACCGGGTTAACACCACTCACCAGGTTAACACCACTCACCAGGTTAACACCACTCACCAGGTTAATACTGCTCACCGGGTTAACATCACTCACCAGGTTAACACCACTCACCAGGTTAATACCGCTTACCAGGTTAACATCACTCATCAGGTTAATACCGCTCACCAGGTTAATACCGCTCACCAGGTTAACACCACTCACCAGGTTAATACCGCTTACCAGGTTAGCATCACTCACCAGGTTAATACCGCTCACCAGGTTAATATCACTCACCAGGTTAACATCACTCACCAGGTTAATACCGCTCACCGGGTTAACATCACTCACCAGGTTAATACCGCTAAACCAGGTTAACATCACTCACCAGGTTAACATCACTCACCAGGTTAATACCGCTCACCGGGTTAACACCACTCACCAGGTTAACACCACTCACCAGGTTAACACCACTCACCAGGTTAATACCGCTCACCGGGTTAACACCACTCACCAGGTTAACACCACTCACCAGGTTAATACCGCTCACCGGGTTAACATCACTCACCAGGTTAATACCGCTCACCGGGTTAACACCACTCACCAGGTTAACACCACTCACCAGGTTAATACCGCTCACCGGGTTAACACCACTCACCAGGTTAACACCACTCACCAGGTTAACACCACTCACCAGGTTAATACCGCTCACCGGGTTAACATCACTCACCAGGTTAACACCACTCACCAGGTTAATACCGCTTACCAGGTTAACATCACTCATCAGGTTAATACCGCTTACCAGGTTAACATCACTCACCATGTTAATACCGCTCACCAGGTTAACATCACTCACCAGGTTAACACCACTCACCAGGTTAATACCGCTCACCAGGTTAACATCACTCACCAGGTTAACACCACTCACCAGGTTAATACCGCTTACCAGGTTAACATCACTCACCAGGTTAATACCGCTCACCGGGTTAACATCACTCACCAGGTTAACACCACTCACCAGGTTAACACCACTCACCAGGTTAATACCGCTTACCAGGTTAACATCACTCATCAGGTTAATACCGCTTACCAGGTTAACATCACTCACCAGGTTAACACCACTCACCAGGTTAACATCACTCACCAGGTTAACACCACTCACCAGGTTAATACCGCTTACCAGGTTAACATCACTCATCAGGTTAATACCGCTTACCAGGTTAACATCACTTACCAGGTTAATACTGCTCACCAGGTTAATACCGCTCACCAGGTTAACAACACTCACCAGGTTAATACCGCTTACCAGGTTAGCATCACTCACCAAGTTAATACCGCTCACCAGGTTAATATCACTCACCAGGTTAACATCACTCACCAGGTTAATACCGCTCACCGGGTTAACATCACTCACCAGGTTAATACCGCTCACCAGGTTAACATCACTCACCAGGTTAACATCACTCACCAGGTTAATACCGCTCACCGGGTTAACACCACTCACCAGGTTAATACCGCTCACCGGGTTAACATCACTCACCAGGTTAACACCACTCACCAGGTTAATACCGCTTACCAGGTTAACATCACTCACCAGGTTAATACCGCTCACCGGGTTAACATCACTCACCAGGTTAATACCGCTCACCGGGTTAACACCACTCACCAGGTTAACACCACTCACCAGGTTAACACCACTCACCAGGTTAATACCGCTCACCGGGTTAATACCACTCACCAGGTTAACACCACTCACCAGGTTAATACCGCTTACCAGGTTAACATCACTCACCAGGTTAATACCGCTCACCAGGTTAATACCGCTCACCAGGTTAACACCACTCACCAGGTTAATACCGCTTACCAGGTTAACATCACTCACCAGGTTAATACCGCTCACCGGGTTAACACCACTCACCAGGTTAATACCGCTCACCGGGTTAACATCACTCACCAGGTTAATACCTCTCACCGGGTTAGCACTGCCCACCACGTCATGTCCAAACGTTTGCAAGTAACAATAGTCAAGTCACCTCACTGCTGCCAACTCAGGGACTTTCTTTCTATATTTAGCAACATTTCAGATAAATTGGCCAAAATCAGAATTGGCAAATCAACCGGAAAACTTCAGTAGGTGGAGCTCTAGGGTCTAAATAGTTACATTTTAAACTGCAGTCCAGATTCCCTTAAATACACTGAAATATCCTCTAGCTTTGTGCTAATAGTTGATGCTAACAGTTAGCCATCTGCTTTATTCTCTCAGCTCTTACTGAAACATTCCTATCTCTGTTTCCTTTTTTTACCCTAAATGACAAAGTTATCAGTTTCATGAGAGTTTGTTTATTTTAGCAAATTATACAGGTTATTTTTCCTGTCATTTTGATAATCATCCATGACAGCTAATATAAGTTATCTGTCAGGGATAATTTAATAATAATAAGGTTAATGGAGTGTGGTTGGCTAGCCCGGGGCGCTGTCTTTATTCAACCAGCGAACAACTAGAGAACTACTTCCTGTCTTACTTCAAAATAAGAGTCTCAAACATAGATACGATATAATGAGCTCAATGTAATATTTGGAGCCTTCACTAATGACTTGGACTAAAATAGTAAGCAGTGCTTTGTGAAACTTACTTTAAATTGAGAAAAACCTGCAGTCTTAATATGGTGAGATTTTGTTCTATGAGATCTTATTTCATGTCTTGTTTCATGTTATTTGACCCGTAGTAAGTTAATGTAAAGGAAGAAATATTTATTAAAACTTTGAACAAAACGTTTGGCTCGTATCTTCCTTCAAAGCCGGGTCATCTCGGCGAGGAGCAGGGCAGCTGTAAAGCGAAACTACAACAAGGCGTGTTGACGTCACAGATCACAGAGTTTAATTCATAGAAAGCCACGCATGAATCAGTTAACAAAGCTGCAGAGGTACAGAGATATACATTTTATCACAAAATAAGACACACAAGGGAAGACAAACGAACACAAAGACAGACAAAGGCGCCCACGTGGAGAAAAGATGGAAAAAACTCTCTCTCGGCTTGCTGACCTGTAATTTTAAACTAAAGAGGTGTTTCCCTATTTAATATATGCAAAGAAGGCGTTCTGTTGTTCGACCAATCAGAGACCTGTTTCGGCCCCCAGAGAACCCTGGAAACTCCCCTCATTACAGCCCAGATGTCTGGTTTTTATCTAAGTAAAAGGACGGACCACTTCGTGGTCATCTCTTTCTGATACGGGCAGAGGCGCCAAAAAGTCTGTTCCCCCTATCGGAATGTAAATTTATTGCTCTGTCTTCAGCGGGGGAGGAAAAAGGGCCCTGCTTCGGCCTGCTTATTCAGCTGAATTCCCAAATGCTCAACAGAAAACTGTTCCAAATAAAAGTGTTGGCTATACCTTTACACATGTCGTATATTAGCTGTATTAAGCACCAAAATAATCATTATTTCTTAACATTAATAATCCAGAAATTTATATGTTTTCATTTTCTCTGATATTTTCTCCTCTACTTTGCTGCTTCCATGATACAAACTTTCACTGAAACAGTCCCAGTTTGTTACAATGTAAGTTATTCAGATCTACTGATTGGATAGAGTTAAAGGTAGTGGGACACTTGCTGACAGTCCTGCTAAAAATGGAGATGGAGTACTGCCCCTTCCCCACCTATTGCTGGCCACTGCCTGTGAGCTGGCTGTGGGAATCTGCTACAGTTTGTCATTAGAAAAATGCATTTGGTTTCTGATTATTGGCTGTGTGGACTGTTGGAAAAATTATTATCTAAGTTCATTTAAATTGTGAGTTTATATGTTTTCATATTATTATTCCTTTGTGTTCTTTCTTTGGCCTCTTTTTTCTTTAATGGTACATTATTAACTGTTCTCTAGATGTTTGCTTGGAGATTAGAAATGCTTACTCACTTTTCTGGTTTTATCAAACTGCCTGTCATAGACGAGTCAGCTTTGTGCCTTGTAAGAGCGTCCTAGAACATCCTGTGGCAGAATTCTCTGATGAAACTATCTGTATGACTATGTGAAGAAACCCAACCCTCTTTTCCTTGTTATGATAATAAAAAGCAGCTGAGAGGTGAGAGCCGGTGGAGTTGATCCCAGACAGTGTTTGACAGCGGTTCTCCGCGTCTGGCTCTGCTCCCCTCTTCTGCAGAAAAGTGACATGAGAGAGGTATATAGGACCCCTTCTGTCAAATTTTAATCGGAGTTTGATTGATGAGTGATTTATGACCCTAATCATTAATTGATTTTAATTTCCGGTCACATGATGCCCCTCCCCCCATCCTGCCACCCCCACCCCCCAAACCCCATCCGATATTCCTTCACCTTCTGACCTCTGTGTTTTAAAAATAATACAATTAAAGAATGAATAAACATTATGAGTTTTAAGAGAAATACAATAAGTGTTAAATAATTGAGAATAATTTCGGAAAAAAAATTTCAGTACAACTTAAAACATCAGCTCACAGACCTCAACCTTCTGGATGGGTTTTGGTCACCATGCTTATTGATTATCAGCTCACAGACCTCAACCGTCTGGATGGGTTTTGGTCACCATGCTTATTGATTATCAGCTCACAGACCTCAACCGTCTGGATGGGTTTTGGTCACCATGCTTATTGATTATCAGCTATCAGCTCTCAGGATTTGCAGCACTCCATCTGTGTGCCAGTGGCACATGTGACCACTTGTGAGCAAATTAAAGTACAGTACAATTAGAGCACAAAAAACAATAAGTGATCATCAGTATCAAGATTAATACATAGATTGTCACCTTTCCTAGATAAGTTTAGATTTATCCATGCCATCTGTGTATGTGTGTATGCGTGCATGCGTGCGGGGTGTGTGTCGGTGTGTGGGGGTGTGTGTGTCCAGGCGCAATAGTAAACACATACCTCTAAAGAAAACCTACAGTTTAACTGTTTTACTGTATTATTTATGGTAGCACGACTAGTCAGTGCTAACTATAAGTTTGTGATTTCCTTCATCACTTAAATTTTAAACTCTTATAGATTTTTTTTTCTGCAACACTTGCTAGTGTGATACATGTCAGTAAAAGTTCCTCATCTGTACATGTACTTCTTAAGAACATGTGACAGACAGTAAAGAGGCCTATGTGAGGCTACTAAAATTTAACTTTTATCTTTCCGCAGTTAAAGAATTTGTCCAGACTTTTCCAGAATTTGGCCTGGCATCATTGTGAATGATTTTGTTCAGTTTTTTTTTTTTTTCTTGCTGTTGAATCAACACTGATCTTCCCACTGCTTCATGCTTTCTCCAAAATAGTAAATCTTGGTTTAAATACATTTGAAACTCTTTTTTTCTGTAACACTTGCTAGTGTGAAACATGTTAGTAAAAGTTCCTCATCTGTAAATTTATTTCTGAAGAATATCTGACAGGGACAAAACAGGCCACGGTGAGGATACTTATATGTATCTTTCAGCTTTCCCTACAGTTGAAATTTTTCATTACTAAAACTCTTAAATGATCAATGTGAACCATCATTCTATATTAAAATAGTTAATATAATTCATATTATTTATTTAGATTTGATGTTTTAATGTGTGCCCTTGGATTTATATTGATTTATTGAATGTGTAAATATTTATCAAACTGAATGGCCATTCAGTTTTATATAGTTTTTTTCTTTTGGTGTTTGTTGCACAAATTCAAATATATGTTGGCTATCAACCAACAATTTAATCAGTGAATTTGTGTTTTTTCTTAAATACTCCCTCTCACCGAGACTTACTTACATAACATTATAATAACATTGACTAAGTTTGCTATTGGTACACTTTACCTAAAAATAAAAATTAAACATACTCACTACACAACCATGCTCCAAGAGTTGCTCACAACATGGTGAATTGTTTTGTTACCTTAAAATGATCTGCAGCTTTTGTTCCTTGGTCCTAATGATGCTGTTCACTAATGTTCTGTAACAGACAGTACAACTCTTGTAATTGATCAGCTTATAAATGATCAATGCGAAGCATCAGTATGCGCTAAAGAAGATCATATCAGTCAGATTAAGTAAAATATCATTATACTCAAAGCAATCAAAATTATATTTCTCTGAAAGGTCATTTCTCCTTTTCAGGGAACTTAGACTGTATGAAAGAAATCAGTGAAATATACTATGAAATATTTAATTTGCAGAATCCCGATAATAAAACTTCAATTATGAATTGAATGATTACATTGCATCTAGATACAAAAGAATCAACCGTTAATTAGTAATCATACTATGTAAATGACTAACAAGATCTGATCAAACAAGAAACTTGACTACCTCAAGGGATTTCTCACATTGGAGAATAAACCGTCTGACTTTCTTTAGCCAACTTTAAAACTACAGTTGACAAGGTTGTATTTAAATTTAATTTAATTTGTTTGATTGGGGCAGTGCACATTAATCAACATTACCTTAATTCATCACAGTGTAAATATGCACAATAGCTACATTTCATCCTTTGTCCAAGTAAGAACAAAAAACTTAACACATTGCTACACAATTCACAGGACAGGCAGCACACACTGTTCTACTAAAACACGTAAAACATCATCAACAAAAACAACCAACCGACAGAATCAGCATTAAAACAGGATGTAAGACCCTCTGCTGTAAGTTGTGGCAGACATTATGGTAACTGCTTTGCTTTCAGCTAGTTTAGTTTCTTTTTAAAAACTGTGAAGGTCGAGCAGCGCAGTCCTGATTCTGACCAAAGAGCAGCAACATGATTTAATATTCTGATCAGTTACCATTAAAACCACTAATGAATACAATCATTTGGTTCTGAGTAGTTCTACTGGTCCATAACTAGCTGAGTCACTGTCAGTCTGCTGAGTCTGTCAGTGATGCCTTTGGGTTGGCAGCTGAAGTGTTTTGTCAGCAGTGGTGTATTGAATGACTGTTGACATGCTAACCTGTTCCTGAATGTCCCCGCCTCCACAGACCCGTGTAAAGACAGCGAGAACAGCCTGAACACCATCTGCCGAGTCCAGGCCGTCACACGCCAGCCGCAGCTCTACAGACCGCCAGAGTCATGCCGACCAGAATCCGAGCCTCTGTGCGCCAGCGACGGCCACACCTACCCCAGCGAGTGTGCCATGACGGCCACCGGCGTGCAGAAGGGCATCAGCCTCAGGAAGATCCATGCCAGAGCTTGCGGAAAGTTGGGTAAGAGGAACGGCCTGAAAGAGTCAGAGTCATTAACTGGGCTTGCATATCCTGTACTTATTTGGCTCATTTTTTCTTTTTCAATCTCTGTGATGGAGTGTGAATCACCTCATGATGAACAAATGTTTACCATGCCATTGTTGTAGGAGGAGAAAACAACTTTCAGCTGTGTCAAATAGAGTGCTTCACAAAAGCATTCAGTTCCCCTCTGAACTTTTACACATTTCTAAAAATACAAGCTTTCATGCCATTTCATTTGGATTTATTTGATAGAAACAAAGCAGTAAATAATTCTACATTTAAAAAGCAGTGTGCATTTGTTTTCAGGCTTCTCTGAGGTAATACTTTGAGAAAACAAATGTTCCTGTAATTACAGCTGCATGTTGTTTTAATAGCTATCAACATCAATTTCAAATATTATTTGGACTTAGATCTGAACTTTAACTAGGCCATTGAATGTGCTGTGATCTAAACCCCTCCATTTAATATTAATTTGACATAAATGATTGCATAGATTTTCACACAGATGGAAATAAAAAGCCTCAGAATAAAACCTTATATTAATAAAGTTGCTTCTCATGCTAATCTACAGAGGTATTGTAGTAAAGGGTCTGAGTAGAAATGCATCTTCCTCTATTCAGATGTTAATTGTAACAGAAAAGTTTTCTTCCATCTCGTCTTTGCTTTGGTCTATCACATAAAATCAGTTTGTAACTTTCTAAGTTATTTTCCCATATCTATTGAACCTCTTGTCGTGACAGTATAGTATGAGAGACAATGTGTGACAAATTCGATCTCCTCCACCTTCTCCCAGTTCTCCCAGTGCCGACTAGAAACAACCAATCAGAACCAGTAGCTAACAGATCCTGTTGTTGAAGCGAGTGCATGAGGTTGATTGATAGCGCCAAGCCCCTCCTCCTGGCTTTGATTGGTTGTTTTTGGTGAGTTTCTTCAGACAGCAGTAGCAGCTCAGAGAGAAGATGGAAGAGATCGATGTTTTCACAGAATATCTCATAACAAACTGTCAACATGGTAAAGTGTAAAAAAAACTATATTTTTCTAAAAGTTATATACTGCAGCTTTATATTTTGGTGCAGTAAAGTGACAAGCGGTGAAAGAGGTGTGCATACTTTGTCAGGCACAGTAAATCTGTCCTTCCCAAAGTTAAACTGAAGGTTGAAACTTTATGAGAAGAAGTTGGTGTGTTCCTGTGGCTGATTTGGAGGTAAATTACGGTGAGGTCATGGGGTCTGCGCTGTATCTCAGCTGTATCACGGGCCTCCAGTCCCACCTGATAAAAGCCTCCAGGGCTGTTATCTTTGCTATTAGAACACGGGGTTTAAGCCTCAGTCAACAAAGAGCTGTCAGCTTTTACTGTACGCCTGATAGCCATCGGAGGAAATCCAATTTCGCCGTTGTGTTGTTGGCGCGGCCTGCGCAGGTTTACAGCCATAACGCGCGACAACACTAATGCACTAAGACCTTATGATACCACCAGAGACAAGAATGGATCTAAGCACAGGGCGTCCTCTGGTTCAGGCTGCACTGAAGGCTGATATCCAGATTTTGACACACTGTGCTTCCCGCTCTACCTGACAGGATGACCAGGCTGCAGGGCACATAAACCTCAGCCATTTGTGTGACCAGGTTCATGCATGTAAGCAAGTGAATCATTTATTTCCTCCAACCCCTTCCATGTTTGTGCTGCCCCGTTTTTCAAATAAAAGAATAATTCAATTTGAAACACAGATCCATGAAATCATATCCCAAAGCAAATTACAAATTGGTAACTAATGAAAATGGCCATTTTGCCTTGTAACCGTGACATTGCACAACCGCGTGGCCCTCGCACTCAGATAGAGCGGCGGCATAATTAAATGTGGCATGACAGGCTTTTAAAGAAAAGAGGAGAAGGAATTGGATGGCTGTACAAATTTAATCCACTGATCAGGAGTGAAATAAACGTGGAAATGTGGCGAGCGCCTCCAGAACAGAGGCCACCCTTCAAATTGGATTTTCTCACTTCAGTAGCAAATGTGCCGTGTCACATTACCACTATTCCTTCTGCTTCTCCTAATTCTTTCTGCAGATTCCTGCTAATATAATGGTCTGATTTTAATATAAAACCCTAAAATTTTATTTTATGACTAATGGTTGGGGTTTTTGTGTCAAAGATTTTTGGGAAACTTTATCTTCAAAGCTATAGAAGAACTTTGAGTTTAATGGTTTGGGGTGTTGGGCTGAATCATTTGTGTAGAGAGAAGTTTTTATGAAACTGAGTTAGTCAGAGAGACGGGAATACAGCATGAAAAATATTTAGTTCTCCAAACTAACCCAATTTGAAAGGTTCCATCATTTTGCTATATTCATCTTTGCTATAGATGTAATATAGCAAACTGCATCTGCTATATTATGTAATTTTATCACGATTTTATGTAGAAAGCCCAGATATAATGCCATTGGTATTTTCCAGAATAAAATCTTTCTTCTACTAAAAGTCATCTGGTTCTCCATAAATGTCTTTAATCAGACTCACAGAACGTTGTCGGTGTTTTTTATTTGCTGCCGGTTGTAAGCAAAAATCTTTGTTTCATGTTTTTATTGTATTTCTTTGGAAGGTTTGACCTGTGGTCCTGAAAGAGAAGCGTTTCCACACCCCACTGGTGACATCAGTCTATCCTGACATGTTATTACTGTTTGGATAAAAACTGATTTATTTCCCAGCGGTTCGGCCGCTCACACTGCTGGCAACGCTTCAACACTTCCCAGCTCTAAATATTTTTTCTTTTTTTCTTTTTTACGTTCGTTGTCCTTTTCCTGTGCAGCGATTAGTCCGTTACGCCACTGCCAGATCCAGCCTTATCAGCGTCCATACAGACGTATAATAAATCTGTAAAGAAAATCAACCAGAGAAGGCAGAGCGCTTCCCAGTGGTCACCGATGGGGTTGAAAACCAGAAGCATTAAGTCCAGGTCGTCCAGAAGAAGTCAGTTTGCCCCGATAGCGGTTCATTTCATCGTTTTTTCTTTTGCTTCCAGAGATGTGCAGAGAAGACTGCCTGTTCAACGCCGTGTGTGTGGTGGAGCAGAGCGGCGCCCGCTGCTCCTGTGATCCCATCGAGTGTGATGACACCTACAAGCCTCTGTGCAGCGTGGACGGGCGCACCTTCCCCAACAACTGCTGGCGCCGCAAGGCTGAGTGCCTCAGCAAGAGCCTGATCAGGACCAAACAGCCGGGGCCCTGCGGTGAGTGGAGCCCACAGAGGGCGAACATCACTTCCTGTGTTTCTGCAACCTGTTTTCTCGTCTGAATCTTCCCGGCGGGCTGCGGGTGCGTCTGAACCTTCCGGAGCTGCTTAGCTTGACAATCTCCAGAGAGTGGAGGGTTCTGTACTATAAACTAGAATATATGCATTCCCTAGAAAGTATCAGAGTGCCTTCACCTCTCATCCATGTCCCAATCCCGCCACGCTTCATTCGTTCAAACAAACCAAAACGCCACCTTCATGTTTCATTCATCCTCTTCCTTGCTCTGGTCTCCTCGTCTCTGTCTCTGTCTCTGTGTCTTGTCTAAAAGTTTTCTTTCTTGTTTCAGTGCCTCAGTCTTGTCTTTGTTGTGTGTCTGCGTGGCCGGTCCTCTGGGCCGCAGGTGGACCGCGGGGTCGACCTCATCAGGCGGACTCAGAGGGGTGAAGCCCTCCCCCTCTCTGCGTGGGGACCTAACAGCAGGGGGTCTTGTACTGTTTCCTTTTTTTCACCCCTCTCTCTCTCAGTCCATCTGCCTCCATGCGTTTGTCATTAATGTCTGTTCCTCTGTTTACCCTCCTGTAAAGACGTGACCTGTGAGGTTGGAGAAGCCTTCCCTCCTCCTGCTCTCTCTCTCTGTGTTTCTTATTTCCTGTTGAACAAAGAAGAGCTTTTTATTTTTCTGCTGCTGCCTGCCTAACTGCTGCTCACCTCTGACCCTCATTGCTGCATGCTGTGGTGTGCATCAGCTCCTCACCTTCCTGTTGCCATACAGAGTCCTTCTCTTCACCAGCAATGTGTGATAAATGCGACCAACTTACCCGATCAATGCAGAGCCCTTAGTTTTCTACCATTTGTGAACGCACCCTGCCTGTGCAAGAAATAAAAAGCAGCCACAGATGAAAATAGCCAAAACTTTAACATTTAATTGAAATCTTTAATTACTTCCAGTAGCTCTGAGGCCATAAAAATGACAACTAACCTGCTGCACTTCTACAAAAACAGAACAGGCGTTGCTATCTGAACAAATATAATGTTTTTGTCTGAGATGATAGATTGCCAAAAGTATTCACTTACTCCTCCAAACCGCTGACTTGAGCTGTTCCAGGCCCTGTGCAGGCTGCTTCTTCAAACCTCTGTGGAAAAAATGGGTTCAATTTCACAAACTGAGAGAATTCCAGCAGAATCAATAGAATACTTCCTAATATTTCATATTTAACACCTTAAGAAAAATTGTAGAAATTTACATAGATTTTAACACGTTGCCCCCCCTTCTTTTTTTTTTTTTTACATACAGTTGTCAGTGCAACCTTTGTATTTGCATGTTTCTGGTACACCCATAAACCTGACGCACCAGAGACATCCATTAACAGAGAGGACAAGGAAGCTGCTTCTCTCGGCTCACTGATCGTTAATTTTGCTTCAAAAAACAATCTGGTGGGACAGTTGAAAAGTCTATAGTTGTGTGAATGTTGTGCTAAAAGAAGTTAGCCTAGCAGTGAAGCAATTGAAGCCTGAAATAGCATCTTAATGCTAAACATGTAGCAGCTAACGCTAATGTCAGTGTCCACATTTCTAAACAATTACTCATTTAAGCAAGTTCCAGGAATGACTAGAAGGCTGAAATAAATATAAAAGCATTCTGATAGTGAAATAACCTAGATAACAAAAAACAATACTTATCTTTGTTGTTTTTTTATTCTATAATTTACTCAAAAAATATATATATTTTGTTATATGTTTTTTGGTTATTTAGTTTGGTGATTTGGACTTTGCTAGCTCGATCATCTTCCAGTTTCTTCTGAAAGTAAGATCAGTTGTGTTACTTCTTGGTCCAAACATGTAATAAAGTTCCTCATGTTTGTAGTGTTTATATTTCTAGCAAAGTTTCTTACAGGCTACATGTAGTGTCATGTTCCCTTTCAACATAAATCCAAGTGAGATGAGAGATAGGTTTCCATCATTTTCTCATGTAAAGTTAGTCTTTCTGAGGAAGTTGCACTTTTATAACTAAAAAAAAGAAAGAGATTTTTTGCTTGGTGCCCTCAGGAGAAAGGACTTTACTGGAAAAGCATACTTTGGAAAATCTGTAGTTTTTTAACAGCACTTTGAGAAGGATGAGTGAATTTTATTATCCCTGTCTCAAAGTTGGAGTCATCACCAGGTGGATTTGAGTGAATCCAGAATATGACCGAGTTGAGAGCAACCCACAGGTCAGCAGAACTCCAGCCATTTGCTGTAGCGGCTCTGGATGCTCTGCTGCTACACTTGAACCTGGCCTCACTGGCTTCACTCCCAGATATTTTACTGGGAGGCTGGGATGAAAATCCCCCACAAGAAGCCCAGAGCAAACTGAGCCAACATTTGCATTCTCACTCGCCGCCTCGGCAGAGCGTCTCTGGAAGATTTTAGGATCTTTTTTACTGGCTAAAATGGTTCCTATAGCTTTCCAGGTTCAAATTGAATCGTGTGTGCGTTAGAGAATCTATGTTATTGAATTTCCTTTAAGGAGTGATTTAATGAGCTTAGAGAGCTTCTGCTCTGTTTTGTGTTGTCATGTACAGTAACTCATAATAGACTAGTTAATTGTTTCTGTGGATTTCTGCAGTAGTATTATCTGACTAGCTCATTGTGGGTGGGGAGCAGGGTATGGAAGATGATTTGGACCACTGGGGAAAAAAGAACTTTTTTTGTCAGAAGATTAAAGTCAGAATTCTGAGGAAAAAAGTCTGAATAGTTTTGTTTTCAGTGGGCCTACTTGTCTTCCACAGGGGGGATTACTTTTTTCCGTGCATATTAGTTTTATGCAGGTTATCTTTAACCAATAACATTTCTGTCATTTACCGTAAATAAAATCAAAATCTCTCAGGGAGTCAGTACTTTTTGGTTTTTTTGATTTGTTTGATTCTGAGTGTAAAAGCCACGCATGGTTTTCCTGATGGGACCCAGTTTGCAGCTGCAAATTAATCTGATAAATAGCTAATAAATAGTCAAATAAATAGCTATGTTTTAATAAAGTCACAGAAAGCCATTGAAATATAATTTTTTTGTCCAATCTCCTTCATCATGTGGGTAATCTCCTCTAGAATTGGAAGCATCCTAACGCTAAAAGCTCCAGCTTCATGATGAATCTGCTGATGCTTTGTGGTGTCACATTACCTCAAACAGGAAGTTCACCCAGCAGACGCTCAGTGCCATGTTTGTCTCTAAGAATTGAGTCTTTGCTTATTGTTGCGACAGCGGCGCCAGCTGATCAGGGAGCACTGCTCCATCCTCAGACAGATCAGGGCGTAGATGGAAACCAAAGTTATCTGCAGTCGTCAGGGCTGCCAACAAGAACCACTCATTTGCATTATTTGGCTGCCTGAATAAATTAAAGAGTGGAAATGGCAGCGCCGGCACATGTATGTTGTCCCCCGTTTGATTATTTCTGAAAAATGATGTTTCAATTCCACTCTACTCTCATTTGTTTAGCCACTTTCTTCCTCTCCGTTCATCTTTCCTGTATTTCTCAGCTGTCAGTGACTGCTAGTATGTTTTTTTTAATGCATTTTTATTGACATTAGCATATTTTTCAAAACGCAGTGCAACAAACGACAAAGCTCCCCTCTCTTCCTGATATGCTTTTAATTAAACATCAAACACGGCAGACGTCGGAGCCCGCTGAGGCTGGTAGAACATTTACACAAATGATATTCATGCAAAAGTGGAGGTGAGAGCATTCTGGTGATGAACATGTTCAAACTCTCTTTTTCTTCCTTTTTGCTTATCTTCTCCCCCTAAGAAAGTAGCTTGTTAGGACTCCATTAATTCGGAACAGGGATCATGTGACAGGAAATGCAGCGCTGTATTCAGTGGGAAACGTTCCTCAGTTTCCTGTGCTGAGCTTCTGTTCTCATAATGAATGGCGGCGATAGAAGATAACGACACAATGACCTATGTTTGATGGTACAATGTATGATTTCCGTTGTCCATTCATACTGTAATTTGAGCATGTGTTGGTCAGTGACATTGTTGTGTGTCGTGCATCAGGAATGACACAGAAACTCGGTTTACAGAGAGGAAAATGTCATCTCTGTTCATGCTAGACATGCTGCATACGGTGATGAAATGATAACCTTAATGAGGAAGAAAATGTTTGAATAAGAACCTCGGTGATAAAGTGTCAACAATACTCCTTCATATAATTACTGAAAGCTTTATAGGAAGCATAAACACAATGTGGACTCAGCAGTCACACAGTCTGACTCAAAGCACACAATGAGAAATCAAATGAATGCATTAGGATACATCTAAACTCATGTCAACATCACTATCACCTCACCATTGGATGGTAGTAAAAACACGATTTAAAGATACTTACTACATAGTTTGATTATTTAGAAAACTAATATTTATTTTAAAATTAATTATTAGCTTGACTACAATAATATTATATATTGCTATCATAACACCTTCCGGAGCTAAAAATATACAACTAGTTAAATACTCATAACAAATATCTCATTATTTATGTCATGTCATGTTGACATGACTATTAGCTAAAACATAGAATAGAATAGAATTCAACTTTATTGTCATTGCACTGTCACAAGTACAAGCAACGAGATGTAGTTTGCATCTATCCAGAAGTGCTCTACGAGATATAAATATTTATTTACAGATGTACAAGACTATGTATGTATGGACTATAAGGGGTTATAACAAAGAGATATAGATATTGTGTATAAATATGAATATGGGAGCTGTATGCACAGATTATACAGAATATACAGATTATACAAGAATGTTAGGGAATGGATTATATATGTATATAATATGATACAAGATAAATAATGGCAGATAAAATTTACAGGTTGTATGTGTGTGTAAAGAAAACAGTCCGTGATGTGTGTGTGTGTGAGGATAGTCCATGTGTTATTGTTGTATGAGAGGATAGGGGAGTACAGTCCTTATAGTTTATGTTTTATGTCAGGAGGCGTTCAAAAGCGTGACAGCTGTGGGAAAGAAGCTGTTCCAGTGCCTGGTGGTTCTGGTCCGTAGGCTTCTGTAACGCCTCCCAGAGGGCAGGAGGGAAAAGAGTGTGTGTGCTGGGTGAGTGGAGTCCTTTGTGAATTTCCCGGCCCTTTTCAAACACCACTTCCTGTAGATGTCCTTGATGGCAGGGAGCGGTGCCCCGGCGACATACTGGGCAGTTTTCACCACCCTCTGCAGCGCCTGCCGGTCGGAGACAGAGCAGTTCCCGTACCAAGATGTAATACAGTTGGTGAGGATGCTCTCAATGGTGCAGCGGTAGAAGTTCGTGAGGATCTCTGAGGACAGGTGGTTCTTCCTCAGGGTCCTCATGAAGAAGAGGCGCTGATGCGCCTTCTTAATGAGTTTGGAGCAGCTGGTTGTCCAAGTCAGGTCCTCGGAGATGTGGACTCCCAGGAACTTAAAGGTGTCCACACGCTCCACCACTGTCCCCTTAATGTGGATGGGTGGATGTAGGTCAGCGTTCCTCCTGAAGTCCACAATAAGCTCCTTGGTCTTCTCGGTGTTCAGCTGCAGGTTGTTTTTGTCGCACCACTCAGCCAGACGGTCTACCTCCTCCCTGTAAGCGGCCTGGTCATTATCTCTGATGAGGCCGATCACCGTGGTGTCGTCTGCGAACTTGATGATGGCGTTAGAGCCATGGACAGGTCTGCAGTCGTAGGTGAAGAGGGAGTAGAGGAAGGGACTCATCACACAGCCTTGTGGCACTCCGGTGTTTATGATGATGGTGGATGAGAAGTGGTTGTCCAGCCGGACATGTTGAGGTCGACTGGTCAGGAAGTCGAGCAACCAGTTACACATGAGTGGACTGATTCCGAGGTCTGTGAGTTTGGTAATGAGTTGTGATGGGATGACAGTGTTGAATGCTGAGCTAAAATCTAAGAACAGCAGTCTGGCGTAAGTGTTCTTACTGTCCAGGTGAGAAAGGACAGAGTGCAGCGCTATAGAGACTTCATCCTCTGTGCTCCTGTTCTGCCTGTATGCAAATTGGTGGGGGTCTAGTGTGGGGGGGAGACAGGATCTGAGGTGTGCTAGGACCAGCCGCTCCAAGCACTTGGTAATGATGGGGGTAAGGGCTACCAGGCGGTAGTCATTGACTCTGGTTGGGTTGGGATTCTTGGGGATTGGGACGATGGAGGTAGACTTGAAGCAGGTCGGTACCACAGCGCGGGCCAGGGACAGGTTGAAGATGTCCGTCAGCACTCCTGCCAGCTCCCCAGAGCACGTTCTGAGGACACGTCCAGGTATGCCATCAGGACCCGCAGCCTTGTGGGATTTAATCCTGCTCAGAGCCGCTCCTACGTCAGTGGGGAGGAAAGTCAGTGGCTGTTGGCCTGGGGTGGTAGCTGCTTTGGTTGCAGTTGTGGTATTCCCTCTCTCAAAACGAGCATAGAAGTTGTTAAGTTCGTTGAGGAAGGAGACATCAGTAGAAGCGGGGGTGGTATTGGGGTTCTTGTAGTCTGTGAGAATCTGAAGGCCTTGCCACGTACATCGGGGGTTGGCGTTAGAAAAATGATCCTCCACCTTCCTTTTGTAGTGGTGTTTGGCCTTCTTGATTCCCTTCTTCAGCTCAGCCCTGGCTGCACTGTAAGTCTGTGCATGCCCTGACCTGAAGGCGATGTTGCGGGCCTTCAGCAGGAGACGAACGTCTTGGTTCATCCAGGGTTTCTGGTTGGGGTACATGGTAATGCGTTTGCAGGTGGTGACACGTTCTATGGTGGTGGAAATATGGTTCAGTACAGATGAGGCGTACTGATCCAAGTCTGTATGGTGGAAAATAGTCCAATCTGTATTCCTGAACCGGTCCTGGAGCACAGCGTCTGAGCCCTCTGGCCACACCTTCACTGTCCTCACGGTAGGTTTCACAGGTTGGATGAGTGGTAAGTACCGAGGTGTGAGGAACAGGGAGAGATGGTCTGATTGTCCGATGTTGGGGAGGGGTGTCACATTGTAGGCTCCAGCCAGATTGGAGTAGACATGGTCCAGGGTCTTGTCTCCTCTGGTGTGGCAGGAGACATGTTGGTGGAATCTGGGAAGAACTGTCTTCAAGTTGGAGTGATTGAAATCACCTGCAACAATAAAAGCAGCCTTGGGGTATTTGGTTTGGTGTTTGCTAATAGCCGCATAGAGTTCTTTCATGGCTAGCTTGGCATTAGCATCCGGGGGGGTGTACACGGCAGTCAGGATGATCGAGGTGAATTCCCTTGGGAGGTAATAAGGTCTGCATTTGACCATTAAAAACTCCACATTCTGTGAGCAGTGACTCTCTGTAGTAGCAGAGTCTGTGCACCAAGCTTTGTTAATATAAATGCACAAACCTCCGCCTCTGGTCTTGCCGGAGTCATCTGCTGTCCTGTCGGCTCGGTGTGTGTGGCGTCCACTTAGCTGGATAGCATTGTCCGGGCAGCTGTTGTTTAGCCATGTTTCGGTGAAAAACATGACGTTTGAGTCCATAATCCGTCTGTCACTCGTGATGGATAGTCGTAACTTGTCCATTTTATTAGCCAGAGAACGGACATTGGCGAGGAAAATGCTGGGTAAAGGGAGCCGGTGTGGTGCTAGCTTTAGCCTAGCTCTCACCCCTCCACGCTTACCCCGCCTTTGTTTACGTTCTCGTCGCGGCCTGCGTACACTTCCACCCGGCCGGGAGAAGTGAGCAGCCTCCGGTGTTCTGGAGATCTCTGGGATGAGTCGGAGATCGGCGATCATCATCTAAAACATTGATGCATAGTTTTAAATAAGTAGATCAAACAGGAGAACAAATGTTTGAAACTGTTTGGCCTAAAATAAACACAGAATTGATTCAAGGCAGATTCTATTTTAGCATTAAGATCAAACTTCTATGTTCTTCTTATAAAGTAACACCAAGACTGAAAAACTGTTGTTAGCTTGGTCATTAGTAGGCCTGTCACGATAGCAAATTTTGCTGAGCGATTAATTGTCTCAAAAAATTATTGCGATAAACGATAATATTGTCTGAAGACCTTTTTACACTGATTTAATGGAAATGACGTAATAATGCATGTGATTTCCTGCCAAAGATAGATACACTTTATTTTCAAAAGAATATTTAACACTGGAGCTGATAAACAAAATAAACAAAACAACCAAAAACAAAATGGATTCTCAGTCTCCATTAACAAAAAATGTACTTGATAAAAACTAAACAACATAAAGCCAAAGTGGAAATAAATACTGCATTCAACCCAAAGAGTGCAGATTATGAAGTCTGTATACTATGTTGCCCTTCAGTAATAATTAGATTTAAATAGAGAAGATGGGCACATCGACTACCTGATGCAATAATTCACACTACATGATTTTTTGCTCCTATTTTTCCCCATACAACAATCTTAGACCTTTGGTCTTTCTAAGATTGTGTGGTGTGTTACGGTAGATCCTCGTTGCCGCTCCGATCTAAATCAGGGGTTTTCACCGACTGGGATCTTAACGCAGCCTGTTGAAAGTGACAGGTAGCCAATCAGAAAGCGAGGATTCTCCTCCGTGTTTTCTGAGGGGAAATTACGTCGGGGAATCCCAAACAGCTGACACGGCGCAACCCGAAGTCCAGCCGACTTGGAAACAACATTAATGTTTATTCAACATGCAAAGAATATAGAAATGACAAGGGGAGGAGTTGGAGCGAAATTGCTACCGCAGTTGATAAACCCGGTAACTTTTCAGCTGTTCTTCATTAAGGTGACATAAATTGGTTCTAATGATTTTCATTCAGTCAGGACTTTACGCTGACACTAGCCACATGCATTGCAGGTAGATTGTAGTAAAGCATTGATTAATACCTGGTTTTAAAATTAGTTCACTGGACTTGTAGCCATTATTTTGTGCCCATTGTTGGACACCACACGGCAGGAATGAACCCGATCGAACCGTTATACTACCTAGGATTTCTGTCGGCTCATGTGTGATCTGTCAGGTTTTGAAAATGGGCCGACAATCGGCCGACAGCTCTAAGATCGTGTAGTGTGCGCTGGGCTTTACACTAAGGAAATGAGGAAGGGAGGATCAGTGGAGAGCACCGGAGTTGAGCCTTTTTTCATTCGGTGTCATCAACAGAAAGAGAAAAAGGTCGGGAGAGACGATAATGCCGATAATTGAAATGACGTCGATAGTTTTAATTTATCGTACGATTAATCGATTTATCGTTTATCGCGACAGGCCTAGTCATTAGCCATGTTTTCTGTAGCTAGCCTTTAGTAACAAGTTGATATTAATCCAAGTTAGCCGGACGGTTGTTAGCTGGAAGTAGGCAGTGTACGTTACCAGTAGCCATGGTAACACCTGTAGTTTGTAATAAGTAGTAAAACAAGAAGTAGCTTAGCCGCAGTATGAGTGTGTGTCTTTTCTGATGTCTGAATATTTACCAGGCAGCCAATTGACTTTTTATTGAGGAAAAATTGTCAAGGAATTTCTCTTTACTATTGTACACAGATGACTACGTACAGTATATGCCACATTAAGGAAAAACTAACTGTAGGTACCCTGGTTCATAATATAAAACCAAAGGCACACCCAGGCACAGTGTTTCCAGATGATGACATGTATCATCCCAGAACTTACAACAGTCCATGCTTAAACTCCAAACTAGAATTTCTTTTCTTCATCTGTGATCAGTTTGTTCATGAGAAAAGTGTTAAGAGTTTAGGAAAAGAAAAAGTTTGCTGCAAAAGAATCGCACATATTAAATTATCATGATCAGATAAATAATGATCTTTTTCTCTTTGTTCTCTCATCTCATTGGCTCGACTGCTGCATGTGACGGGATTGATCGATCACTCTGCCAGCTGTCAAACGGATGAAATTCTCCTCATCTGACAGAGCCTTAAATCTCTTTTCACGTGGGTGACAGCATCTAATGTCATCCTTCTCCCCGTCTGGACTCACACTCTCCAAGAGTGATGCAAGAACGGAGAGCACATGAGCGCTGTCCTCCTCCGGAAAACAGTTTGATTGATATCTGAGGCTTTTCACTTTAGAGATGTAAACACCACATGGCATTTAGCTGATTAGCTGGTGTCCAGGCAGAGAGAAGGCGAGCTGGTGAAGGACACCGCAGGATGTGAGTCACAGAGGGCCACACGGGTACCCAGCTCCGGATGACGAGCTGCTCAAAGCTCTGTTTGTCGTCATCAGACCAGAATAGGACATGACACCGCTGCTTACATGTTTTATTTAGTCATTTTCTGTCTCCTTGCTTATAATTCATGCTCCTCTCAACATTTAGCTCCACCAAAAATAAAAGAGTATCATTGAGAAGTAGATGGAAAATGTACATGGTTTTCAACAGTTTTTTTTACTGTCAATGTCTAAATTAATTTCCTTTAAAAAAAAAACATTATTAATCCAATGGGGAAATTACGTGTTGTAGTAACTCATACAGTTTTCTTCAGTGGTTGTATATGCTGGAGGCTGTGTGCAGCAACGATCTCCTGTAGCACTCTCTATCTGCGTTTACATTACAGATATTTGCAGATCTTTGTCTCTATTCTCTTAATGCTGAAAAAAAAAAACAGTTTCTGGATTATGGTGTGTCCATTAAATAAGATATGAAATTAAAATCACGTGTAAATAAGCTTGCTCACATGGTAAGTCATTAACAATCATGACAGTTATGGATGTAAACACTTACATCAGATATATTCATAAATCAGCCATGGTGGCGCTAGTGCTCATCATCTATTAGCCAATCAGAGGAGTCGTCAGCATCTTATTCAAGCATTAGAGTGATAAGCACCGCCCACTTGGTAGTGGCTATGTATGAGGCCTTTTGGGGGAACTCTAGTCACTAATTTTACAGAAGAACTATGAATTCAATTACACAATGTTTTATGAACTGTGATCCTGTGAGAGATCTGGTGGATCCAGCTGCACATTGTCTGAAAACACATCATCCTGCTACCACTTCCTATAGTCTTCTTCGCAGTTTCTGACAGTAGTAACATCCAGTTGTTGATCACGTGACTCGTGATCCAAAATAAATGTTTCCATTGCAGTTTTGTGAAATACACCTATTGTGATATGAATTAAAAAGCATTTCATTCAAACACAAAAACTGTCTATAGAAAAACGTGGCTTTCAGAAATTGGCGTGTTTCCATTAAGCAAATGTAGTCCACAAATCCTATTGTGGACTACATTTTGGATATAATACAATACAAATTCGATATAATACATAAAAATTTGATATAATAATAAAATAAGGAGCAGAGAGGAGTCTGTAGCTTCCCCAGTTAGCCAGGAAAAAGTGGTGGCTGAGATTCCTGAGACTGAAGCGTCTGATGAGCACATTGATTGAAAAGAGACAGAATGAACATATAAAAGGAGTGGATTTCTTTGATGCAAATACTTTTTTCATGGCTCTTTTGTCCCTTTATGTGCAGGCAGCTTAGAGTGTGAGTTTATACAACTGCAATACAGAGAAACTCAGGCAAATACGAGCCTTCTCTTCAAATATGTCGCCTGTGGCCTCTGGAGGTTAACGGAATATCACTCAGCAGTAGACACATTGTTATTGACAAAGAGTTTGTGAGGCAGAGAAGACGGGGGGAAAAATCAGTCACCTTAGGTGTCGAGAGCAGAATATTTGATCGTTTGCATGTTTATTTGATGAGTATCTCCCCCTACATGTTTGTGATTGGACTCCCAAAATACTGGTGGATTCTGGGGAAGTCGACTTGGAATGACGAGTCCTGTTGCTGCTAATCAAGTTAAGTAGAGGCAAAGCAGCGAGAGACGAAGCGACAGCAGCGAGGGACCGTCGGTCCGCTGCCGGCGCCCTGCAGGCTCAGATGGGGCAGAAACAACCTGCGTGTGGGTCAGGGCAGTTCTGATTTCTACAGACAACTGCAAATATATTTATACTCATTTCAGATTTTTCAACCACAAACTTCACTCTATTTTACTGGAATGTTCACTGATAGACCAGAGAGTCAGCAGCCTTTTCTATTCAAAAAGCCACTTTTGCCCCTAATACTACAAAACCAAACTCACCTCAGTGCAAAAACACTAAATCTTACCAAGTAGTTTTATTCAAGTTTAGTGTAAATGTCTTAGTTCACTTGTAATAAAACTAAACTAACTTTTAAGTAGCTTTTCAGCAAGATATTCAAGTTTGTCTTAATTCCTTAATATCGATGAAAAATTACTTGTTCCACTACCAGATTATTCCACTTCTGTGTATTAATCTGCAAATCTAACTAGTAATTGTTCACCGATATTAAGGAATTATTGATTAAAATAAGCTTCTATATCTTGCTGAAAAGTTGCTTGTAATTTAGTTTAATTTCAAGTGAGCTAAGATATTTGGACCAAAACCATTTGATAGGATTTTGTTTTTGCAGTAATCAATCCACACGTGAAACATAAAATGTTTTATTATGAAAGCTAACAACGTGAAAGACAAATTTATTGTTTTTAAATTTTAAAACAAATTACAGAAGAAATCAAATTTGTAGAATGGGGTAAGCCTTTTCTATAAATATGGAACATGAAGAATGATAGTGAGCATCGTTTGAAGCTAGTTACTGTTAAAAACCTGGTGTAGATATTCATAACAGATTTTAAATAAGAACTTAAGGGAAAAATTCCAAAAATGTCAATTTCTTGTTGCATTCTTATGTAAAAACATTTCCTTTGAGGTAGACCTGTGCATAGTGATTCATTTTCTTAATTTTTTCTTTCATATCTTTTATAAATAAAAGTCTTAAGATGTCTGCTGAGTTCATCCATCTTTAAGTCAAAGCTTTGTAGAGCCATCTTTCACTGCGATTAAAGCTGGCAGCTTTCATGATTTTTTGTTCCATGATGTACACAACCACACAAAGTTTTGATCATTATTCCTTGCAAAATAGCTTCAGATCAGTCAAATTAGACACAATATTTATGATAATATCAACACTCTTTCCACAGATACCGACTTGGGGTGAATTCACTCAGTCCTGTTTGGTCCGCTGGAATCAAACTCTAGTTTATTTGATCAGAGAGTCAGGTCTGTTTGGGACGTGTGAATGTGAAATCAAACTCTGATGCGGACCAAAGAACTGAACTGTAAAAATCTAGGTCTGGCTTCAGTTGAAGTGAACGTTTTTCATGTATTCTTCAGAGGTTCTTGCTGCAGCGCCCTCACAGGCGAGGAGGGGAACAGGTTTTTCAGTTAGTTTGTTTCATTTGTCACAGTGCGGTGTGGATGCGAACCACTCCAGCTGGAAATGTAACATGTTTGTAGTTTTGGTTCCCAATTGAACTGAACTAGTTACCCTGAACGTCTCAGTAGCTTCTCTGAATAGACAAGTGTGTCTTAGCAGGTTTACTGTTGGGCCATTTTCAGATGATTGATTTGTGAGATGTTCTCAGGTTAATAGATTGTTTAAACAGCTAAACTCTGCTTTAAACTTCTGTACCACTTTCATGGAACAATTTTCTTTTAGTTATATATTTACTTTTTTCTCATCACAGAATGATGGTCTATCACCTAAAATTTAATTAAAACCCTTTGGATTTGGTGGTCATAACATGTTAAAACCAGGAAAGTTGTGCATTAAGCCTTTTTTGTGTATTTTTTGCCCCTTACGTTCTTTCTTCCCTTCCTCCCTTTTCTCACTCTGCAGCTTCAAAATTGACAACAAATGTCTCCTTTGTGTGCGTCATTTTGAGGGAGTCCTTTCCGAAACCCGCTGTTGATAAAATCGTCTGTTTGGATTCGACAAACAGATTTTTTTTCTCTTGCCAGCGCTGATAGACACATGTCTAGATGCAGAAATTCCCAGCTCATCTCGTTGTCCCTGCATGCTGTTTTCGCTTGTCTCCATTTTGAAGACTTGCAACGTTTTCAACTATAAAAAAAACAAAAAAACACAAAGAGCCTTTGCCTTACCTCCTGCTTGTGATAAGTGTTGAGGGGTAGGCAGACAGCCTGTGGGTATGCCTTTTTACTTTATGCAAATACCTTCTTTTTTCCCTGCGCCTCCTTTCTCCAGCCGCTAATATGATACATAAATGTTTTAATACGAGGGAGGCAAAGGGAGTCGGATCAAAGCGGCACCCGTGAGGACGAGGGGAGGCTGCGCCACCATCGGGGTCCCGCGCCGCCTTGCCGGCGACTCTATCCTGCCATTTGGCTGCTGTAAAACATCACCTGGATTCCACCGACTCGCCATCCTGCATAACACATGGAGATACTGCACACAGAAAAAAGTCCAATTAACACATGCATGAGCCGAGTGGAGATGGGAGGAAGCTCTTGCCAAAATAATGTCCTGGCGTTTCCCCCATAACCCGTTACGGTGGGGTTAACTACACCTGGCTGCCGCACAGGGGGGCGGATGAAGATAGGAGGGGGGGCGTCTGTTGCCTTCACGCCAATCTGCCCAGGAGTTGTTTAGCTTTAGAAATGACAATGAGGCGCCACTCTAGTTTTCAGGTAACACTTCAAAGCGGCAGTAACAGAAACCAAAAGTTCAATCAGAATCCAATGACTCCCGTCTGGAGGTGCAATGCCAGGGGGTAACAGGGGGCCACCGACCCAAACTAATACCCACCAAGTCCTGAAGTGAGGTTGCGCCATTAAAAACACACCAGTCTAATTAAACAGAAAGTTACACCCAAGCCAATGAAGCGTTTGGGAGTGAACCAAGGGAAGAAGAAGGAGGAGAGCTTGTGAGCAGCAGCTTTAATTGTTGCAGGCTGCCATTTCAAAGACTTTGGCTGCATCCAGCAGAGAACAAAAACAGCTTCAGGTTTCAACTGTGTCACAAGATTTTTATACTTGGAGAGATTTTTCTCCTCCTTTTACCTTTTTTCTGTCTTCTTTCTTGTTTTCATCATCTCCAGATGCAGTTTGATTGTTTTTTTTTTCTTTCTGTCCCCAGAGGTTCATGTGATTTAAAAATAAGAAATAAAGAAAGTCTGGCTTTCGTCACGTTCCAGAGCGAGAAAAAACAGGACCTGGAGACTCAGGCATTATCGGAGGCTGCAATTGTTTTACGACCAGCCCGTCCTTGGGAACTGGACTGGCAAACTTTATTTTGTTTTTAACGAAGGCAAGGTTGCACGGTTGAGCTCAGATCACAGGCGTTACACACACACGCCCTACACACACACACACACACACACAATCGTTGAAATGGGATCTGGAGGAATCAATTGTCTCGAAAATGGAACCAAATTGAGCAGAGCTGAGCCGTTTTTGTATTTACGTGGCGCCGAGCTCTAAGTTGGCGTCAAGAATCAATGATGGTTTTGGACCTGCTGATCTAAACTTACTTCAAGAACCAGATCATCGCTCAGCCGCTGGCAGGAGGATCTTCCATTTCCCTCTTCCTTTTTGTTGTTTTAATATCTACACCTGCTCTCCATATCATTGGCGATCCAGAGGAACGGTTTTGCTGATATCGATTATTATCTCAAGTCGCGCCGGTTCCCCTTCATCTCCTGTTGCCTTAATCAGAGTGAAACTGGCTAATTGTCTGTGTTATCAATTGATAATTTCCCCCTTCGCCGCGGCTCCACTGAATACCCCAGAGCGGGTAAATGAATCATGAGCCTGTGAAGTCGGCCCCCTCCGATGCCATCTAATGCTATAATGGTCACAATAATGATGGAGCCATGGGTGGCGCCATTACAGCGGCCAGTTTCCATGACAGCGCCGTCATTCGTCGACCCAAATCCCAAACCAAAGTTAGAGTTGAGAGAACAGGGTTATAAGGTTTTAGCTGTGAATTTTCACCAGCTCTGGTGATCAGTAGTAAATGTATGTCTGCTTTTTTCTTCAGAATATGAATGCTGGTATGTACATTACAGATGTCAATTACTTAACAGATATATTAATACAGCAAGAGACAAAATTATCTTCATAGAAAGGTTACTTTGTTGAGCACCATTCATAATCCATAATTCAAAGTGTTTCTCAGGACAGTAACATCAGGCGAACCAGTTAGAGGAGAAACACTTTGTAGTTTGACAGAAAAACAGACATTCACGTAACCAGATGGAGATTTAACGTCCAACCAAGCAGCTTTTACTGTGTAGGTGTTTTTCTGCAGTTTATAGTTGTAATTCCCTTCATTAAAGTCAAATAGGACAAAAAAACTACTAAACCAAAGATTCTTTATGAATGAAAGACAGATGCTGCTCAGCTCCAGAATCAAATTGAAGTTGAAAATATTTTGGAAAAGACTAAAACATCTAAATACCATTAAAATGTTTTGAAATAAAGGTTTGTTTTACAGAGATATGCAAATATTCTGTAGCTTAAACCCAAAACTCTCATCCTGATAGTACGCACATGTAAGTCAGTGGAGGAAACTGTTGTCATCATGGCAGCTGAGGGGATCATTCAGAAGTTGTTTATGCCTTTAGCAGCATTGGATTGAGAGGTAACAGATGAGCAGTTCCACCAGCTGCCACTAGTCTGCAGGAGCTGAGCATAACTAGGTGGTGCTTTGTGTAGTTAAACATTTACCTTATTTTTCGCAGTATAGGACACACCATGCTATAAGCCGCAGCTAAAAAAATTTGAAAAAAAAAAGCTGCAAAAGTACAGTACATAATAAGCCGCACCGGGCTATAAGCTGCTGGTATCTCCGCCGCTCTCGGTTTTCCATGAGGACCCAGCAGAGGGCTGCGTCTCCAACAGCAAACCATGGATTCATTCACGCTGGTCTACGTGCAGCGACTATCGATCTGTGCTGCCAGATCGATAGCCTTCAACTTAAAAGCTGCATCATGAGTTTGAAGAAATTTCTCTGTTGTGCCTGCTGCTAGCATGTGCTTGTTCTAAATGAAAATCAGCACTTAATTCTTTGATTTCCAATTTTGACTTCCAATGATTCACTTCCTGCTAAAGAGCCCCCTGGTGGTTGAAGAAAAAGTCCGTATTTTCAGGCTATAAGCCGCATGGTTCAAAGCATGGGAAAAAAGTAGCGGCTTATAGTCCGAAAAATACGGTAGGTGTCCTGAATGGTTGCCACGGGACATTCAAAGATGTTTCAGACATGAAAGAATCAAAGAAACACGTCAGCTGTGTTTTTGATAAGGGAATAGTGCTACAACATGGTTTAAAGCTCATAAAGTTGGTTTAACATGATATCATCCTTTAATGACATCACAAATTCTGAAAGAATGTCAAGGTAAAGAAGAGCATTAATAAAAGACATAATGGAATGTGGATATGATTAAGTCCCATATTAATAAATCACAGTATTTTAGTTTTATATAAGCAGGTGTACAGCTGCACCACATTAACAGATTATGTTTCTTAACAGATTGATGTTAAAAATTCAGAATCTGAACAAGAAGTGGAGCTGATCAAAGCATTGTTTTTGTTTTTTTAATTATTATTATTATTTTCAACTTCCTGCTCTCTCCTGGTGAAGTTGTGTTATATGAGCCCAGCCCACACCCACCGTGGCACCAAATCCAGCGTTGGTTTAATGAAGCTGGAGTTTGTGTGAGAGTGGCAAAGACTCTCTCTGATGTTCACATTTCATATCTGCTTCTACCTGGGAGCTTGGCTTTCTCTTCAATTATTAACCAGTTTGGGGTTTCTTCTTCATGCCTATTTCTTTTTTCTCTCTCTCTTCCACGTTTTTCTCTGTCTCGTTTGTGAAAACTCTCGCTCTCTCTCCCCTCCTTTGCGCCACTGTTTCGGTTCGGCTAGCTTTGGCCGAAGCGTCGGCTCTCACTGCGACACAAATGGCTGCCTTTGAAGGAGCTCAGCAGGGAGCGTCAAATAATCCAGCCGTTTATATGCTCTAAAAAAAATTTTCACCGTGCGACTATTGTTAGCGGCCTGTTTCATGTGCATTGTGCTGAAGGCCATGTTTATATCCGCTGAGTTTGGTGGACTCTTCAGAAGATTCAGGAAGTGAGGCAATGACATAAGAAAGAGTGTCACTGAGCTATATCTGTACTGCATATTCCTTTAGTCCTGTGGTCCTCCCCTCTCCCCTTATTAACACACAATAACTCCATGGAGCTGAACTTTAACCTATTACTCACCTTTCTCCAACCTCCTCTCTTTGCCTTTTACGTTCTATACCCTCTAACTCTGACCTTTCTTGGCCCTCTGGGCCTTCAGATCTCAACGCTCCAAGCCCCTGTTTGACGAAGACATGCACACACGGTGCCATGTGTGTGGTGAAGAACGACGAGCCGGTCTGTGAGTGCACCGAGGCCTGTACCCTGACCTCCGACCCCGTCTGTGGGTCTGACGGCCAGAGCTACCGAAGCCCTTGCGAGATGCGAGCGATGGGTTGCACTCTGCAGAAGGACATCCGGATCCAGCACAAAGGACCGTGTGGTGAGTCAAAACACTGCAGAGCACACATAAAGGTCAAAGGTCACGTCTAAGCAGATGTTAATTTAGTTTCAACCCAAACTTCACCCCAGCATTCAATTTTTAATGTTTTTATTAGCAAAGTGTTTTAGTGCATTAAATACATTAAATACAGTGTGTGGGTGGAGCTTACTCACAGCATATGTGTGTGTGTGGGGGGGGGGGGGGGGGGGGGGGGGGGTGCGTGTACATGAATGTGCTTTAAAATGGGTTTCTTCCCTGTTGTTAACATTATTGTCATGGCAGCTCAGCACCACAGCCTGTTAAATGACAGACGGGGAGTGAGCGTGACATTTTCTGTAATAAACTATTTTCACAACAAGTGTACATGTAGTCAGTGGAAAAGCTCAGCAAAAGGACAACCCTGGTATCTGTTTGACTGATCATGTAGACAAATACAGGCTAAATTAAACACGTTGAGTTTAGGTTTGTTCACTGACTCATTTCAAATTCAACACATGAAAGATGATCTTGTGGAAGGAATCATTTTTCACATAAGGTTATACAGATTTGAGTAACACTTTATTTGACGGGTTGTGAATAAGACTGACATGACACCGTCATAAACATGACATAACACTTGTCATGAACATGAGTAAGTCTTCATGAATATTTATTTGTTATAAAAGTATTACTGATTAAACTTTAGCTTTAATAACATAAAGCTACATCATTTTAATGTTTAATCAGTAATACTTTTATAACAAATCAAATCATGATTTTTTGATTAATGTCAAGTTGTCATAACAAAGACATTTTGAATAATGTCAACTTTGTATTAAAAATGTCATGATTTACTGAATGGCATTTTATGACAACAGTCATAAATATTCATAAAGACTCCTTCATGTTCATGACAGGTGTTATGTCATGTTTATGACGGTGTCATGTCAGTCTTATTCACACCCCGTCAAATAAAGTGTTACCCAGATTTGTTTTAGGATTATTGAGCAATGTTGTTTTAACATAAATAAACTGAATTAGCTTCATCTTTATCATTGGGTAACAAGCAAATAGATTAATCTGTTTACTGCAGTAAAAAAATGTAGTAAATTTTTTCTTATTAAAAATGTTCCATTCTTAGAGTTTGCTGAACTCTGCTAACTAAGCTGGAACAGTTTGATTCAGCAGAATTGGTGTGAAAATGTGAAAAAGCATCTCATCCGTGATGCTGTGGTCCGGTTCCTCTCCTAAAAGCAATGGGATCTTTGAAAGCTTCCTGTTGTCAGAGCGGTCTCGGTCTGCTTCACATTCAAACCGTAGAGTTCAGTTCAGCAGAACCGAAACCAGGTTTTTAATCACCAGAATTACCAGAGTTCACTCGTTTGGTCCAATCAGAGTCCGATTACACATTCACACCTCCACCAATCAAACCAGACTTCCCAGGCAAATGAACGGATTAATTCACCCTGCAGGATTGACAACAGAGGTGCTAATTACTCTGTAACCAAAAGTGTTTGTGTTCATAATCAGATTAAAAGTTAGACTTTTCTAACCATTAAGAGAAGGTTAGGTCACTTATAAAAACATATGAATTCAGTTTTTTCCAGTAGATGTGGCCAGTTCTGTGTTCATGTTGTGATCCATTCATCGGTTCTAAAGTGAAAACTGTCAGAACCAACTGAACCAGGTTCCAGCTTCACGTTGACAACCCACTGAGATTTGATCATCATATTGTAATCAGTTACCAAATTAATTACTATTGGCTGCAAAAATTACTGTGTTTACAGCTAACTAATTGTTAATAATTACTATTTATAATACATGCTGACTACTACGAATGATAACTTTGTGTTGAACTAACAGAAGCTAAAAACTCTTGTTACAGATTTAATGACAAAAGTGCAAATAAATTAATATATTATGAGCTCATATCGGATTTTCAGGTTTAACCAACCAGTACAGATGAATCAGACCCACTTCGGGGGAAATATGACTCATTCCTGAAAGAATATGTTGACCCTGTCTGAAAAAATTAAATTACTGCAACATAACTGCTTCATGATTAAACAATGTTGCAAATTTCTGAGTCTTGAAGAAAAATATGAGTTTCTGACCTGGTTAAGATAGATGTATTGTCTCTGATAGCTCATATTACAACTAGATTAAAGGTAGAAAACTCATCTCTCCCTGTGAAAAAGGATTTTAAACAATTCCACATTTGTTAGGGTGAAAATTACAATCAGCAGACATTAACAATAAACAAATCTACAGTTCTGATCTTGGCTGATCCCCTGGCGCCAATTTCACAACCAACAAAGTCAAAACAAGCCTTTAAAACACAGAGGAAAACCCTGATCGCTGGTTCGTCTCCTTCTCATCTATTCCACAGCACTCTGCTCCGTATACCATTACCCAGACTCCAATTTGCCTGTTTGGACCTTTAAGTGAGGACGCACTTTCCTGCCAACGAAGTGTGGAGCCTTCTTGTCTGTAATTGGCTACATGAGTCACTTGGCTTTGTCTTGTGGTGTTTTAGTATCAGCTAGTCATTAGTACAGCAGCAACAGCGGAGCTTCAAGTGTTAAAAATATCTTCTTATCCACTATGCAGGCGCAGAGCCATATGGGCAGATTTTTACAGCTTGCTAAGCCCACTTAGTGAACACTCTTGATGACTTAATGCCATATTGAGAGGCCTGTTTTCCCATGGACTCAGATTATGTAGTACTTTCTTCTGTATACAGTCAAGCCATTTGCTTTTCACACACACATAGACCAAAAAGAACAGCAGTCATTATCTCTGTTTCCCAACTCTCCCATCCACCTCCTCGGTTCACTTTTATGGCATTATGTTTATTTTCTGCCTGGTCTTTTTTTTCAACCATAATACCTACAATTAGCGGCTCTCTGCTGTGCTGAACAGTCACTGTAGCAGAAGAATCGATTGTGGATGAGTTTGTGTCACTTTGCTGCTTTGTCTTAAGTCATTCAAACAGTTCCTAGTTCCGAGCTTTACTGTGTGAACTAATCTAAGTAGCAGTTAGAGTTGTGAGCACCTGGCAGATGGTGCAGTTGGCTGTGGTGGAGGCCCGCTGCGGACTGGATCTTCCCATCCCAGCTCCTCCTTTAAATTGAAAAGCAGAACATATGCCAGTGAGAAATGGAGCGGCATCATTGTTTGAGGAGCGTGGAAATCCCTAGAGTCCATTTGGCTCAACACAACGCAGGTAGATGGTTGGTTATGGGTCTGCTCTGCGACAACGGATGGCCTTTATTTAAAAAGGAAAACAGAAAGCAGAGTTCTGGCATGGAGGAGGGTCCCGCTTCTATCCTGACTTCTGAGGGGACATGGCAAGCGTCGGCCCTGGGGGCCATTAGGATGCTGAGGCACCAGCTTGTTCTTGGCCCAGGAATGATGGTGATGATGATGGGGGTTATTTCTGAGCTATTTGCACAGCTTTTCACTGACAACCCACTGACTTAAACTTTTATCTCAGCCAATTATACCGGACTGTTCCAATCACTAATGCACTTTCTATGGAGCGGCGAGGTGTTACAGCAGGTGGTGTTAAAGATACAAGGAATGTTCTTTCTCTGCTCGGTCTTGTCACATTCTCATTTTTATTGAAGTTTCCAGATTAACTATAGGAAAATCAACCTAAAAGCAACCAGCCTGCATGTGTCCTGTCACGCCTTCAACATGTCACGCTCAGAAAATGACATTAGGATTACAAAGCTTTTTAACCAGCTGTAGGTGTGTGTCTGTTACTGGTGTGTTTTTGGTTACCATGTTTGTTCTTCATTCAGTGGAATTACATTGAGTACAGTGTCAGACATTTTACTGAAGAGTAGTAGTACTTCATGTTACTATCAAGAAAGAGTAAAAAATACTACTTCAACTCCTAAAAGCACGTTTAGGATTAATTGTTACTGGAGATAATGAAACCAGTTACCGCCTGCTACAGTCCGACCAGTAAGGCACAAGGATAAAGGCATACAGGTCCTTCTCAAAATATTAGCATATTGTGATAAAGTTCATTATTTTCCATAATGTAATGATAAAAATGGAATATTCATATATTTTAGATTCATTGCACACTAACTGAAATATTTCAGGTCTTTTATTGTCTTAATACGGATGATTTTGGCATACAGCTCATGAAAACCCAAAATTCCTATCTCACAAAATTAGCATATTTCATCCGACCAATAAAAGAAAAGTGTTTTTAATACAAAAAAAGTCAACTTTCAAATAATTATGTACAGTTATGCACTCAATACTTGGTCGGGAATCCTTTTGCAGAAAAGACTGCTTCAATGCGGTGTGGCATGGAGGCAATCAGCCTGTGGCACTGCTGAGGTGTTATGGAGGCCCAGGATGCTTCGATAGCGGCCTTTAGCTCATCCAGAGTGTTGGGTCTTGGGTCTCTCAACTTTCTCTTCACAATATCCCACAGATTCTCTATGGGGTTCAGGTCAGGAGAGTAGGCAGGCCAATTGAGCACAGTGATACCATGGTCAGTAAACCATTTACCAGTGGTTTTAGCACTGTGAGCAGGTGCCAGGTCGTGCTGAAAAATGAAATCTTCATCTCCATAAAGCTTTTCAGCAGATGGAAGCATGAAGTGCTCCAAAATCTCCTGATAGCCAGCTGCATTGGCCCTGCCCTTGATAAAACACAGTGGACCAACACCAGCAGCTGACATGGCACCCCAGACCATCACTGACTGTGGGTACTTGGCACTGGACTTCTGGTATTTTGGCATTTCCTTCTCCCCAGTCTTCCTTCAGACTCTGGCACCTTAATTTCCGAATGACATGCAAAATTTGCTTTCATCCAAAAAAAGTACTTTGGACCACTGAGCAACAGTCCAGTGCTGCTTCTCTGTAGCCCAGGTCAGGCGCCTCTGCCGCTGTTTCTGGTTCAAAAGTGGCTTGACCTGGGGAATGCGGCACCTGTAGCCCATTTCCTGCACATGCCTGTGCACGGTGGCTCTGGATGTTTCTACTCCAGACTCAGTCCACTGCTTCTGCAGGTCCCCCAAAGTCTGGAATCGGCCCTTCTCCACAATCTTCCTCAGGGTCCGGTCACCTCTTCTCGTTGTGCAGCGTTTTCTGCCACACTTTTTCCTTCCCACAAACTTCCCACTAAGGTGCCTTGATACAGCACTCTGGGAACAGCCTATTCGTTCAGAAATATCTTTGTGTCATACCCTCTTGCTTGAGGGTGTCAATGATGGCCTTCTGGACAGCAGTCAGGTCGGCAGTCTTGCCCATGATTGGGGTTTTGAGTGATGAACCAGGCTGGGAGTTTTAAAGGCCTCAGGAATCTTTTGCAGGTGTTTAGAGTTAATTCGTTGCTTCAGATGATTAGGTTCATAGCTCGTTTAGGGACCCTTTTCATGATATGCTAATTTTGTGAGATAGGAATTTTGGGTTTTCATGAGCTGTATGCCAAAATCATCCGTATTAAGACAATAAAAGACCTGAAATATTTCAGTTAGTGTGCAATGAATCTAAAATATATGAATGTTCCATTTTTATCATTACATTATGGAAAATAATGAACTTTATCACAATATGCTAATATTTTGAGAAGGACCTGTATATAAAAAAATATTTTCTATTTATTTTTCCAAAAATTCTTCACAAAAAAGCTTCCAACATCAATCTCAAAAATATAATAAAATGGGCCCAAAAGAAATCAACTAAGGCCTACCTAACTCAGGATAACAAACAAAAATTAACCTCACACAATGAACACACAGGAATTTATACACAAAGGCTAGCCTACAAAACGAGGAGGGGTGGGTGATGAGACAAAGACAAACAATGCATAAACATAAATAAGTAATTCAAACCAACACATTTTGACTACAAAACAACTATAAAAACAAAACAACCTAACACCAAAAATGTTTAAGGAGGTTCTTTAACATCAAGTCCCCTCCTTCCAGCAGCCTGATGGTTTGTTCCACTTCCTGGTTTGCCTTTCAGCCAGTCCTTCAAACTCAGCAAAACCAAGTAGTTAATGATTCAAATAAACAAAAGGTGTTTACTAAATGTGTGCACCCATAATAGTAAACAACCTAATGCAATAAACACCACAAAAAGAGTGAAATTCTAAATATATTGTGTGAAAATATTTAAATAAATACTAACACTGGGGAAAAGATGGAGGAACCTCCAGCACCGCCCACCTCTGCATGGGAAAGTGGCAGAATTAAGACACAGATATAACCTGACCTGTTCTGGCAGCCATCTGAGGAAAACACAAAGACTCAAACATGTTAGATGTCCTTCTGATTTAAATATAACAGTTAAATATAATTGTCAGGTGAAATGACAGCTTCAGAACCTGCCAATTCACTTCAGCGATCCTATTGGCAGCTCATTCTTCTGGCGTTCTCAACCCATGCACACATGAGCAATAGGCAGGGTGTGTTTTTATTTTGATTCAGTGAAAAATCTATATTTCATTACCCAGCTGCATTTTTATTGTAGCTCACATGTGGGTGTGCATGTTTATTTCTTCTATTTGCACCCAATTGTCTGTAAAGTTTGAGCTGTCATATTTTATCCTCTGAGACGCTGAAGTCTGATCTCATGAGCAGAAAAGAGGGTCCAACAACTGTGAAAGTAATGGTGCCCTTGATGTGTGTGCGTGTGTGTGTGTCTGCGTGTGTGGGGGGGTGCATGTGTGTGTGTGGGAGCTTCTCATAGGTTCTCATGGGGCCCAGCTGTAATTTCATTTCCTTCCCTGCAGGCTGAAACATAGTGGTTATCTATATGGCTCAGGTGCAACCTGATAGCAGAATGAATGACATTTGTTATTATTCTGAGATTTTGCCTCCTGCGTTTGAGCAGTAGGTGTCCTTGCAAGAAGGGTAAGCAGAGGTTCATTGAGGTAATAGACCCCCAACCAACCAACCCTCCCACCTGTAAAGAACAGGAGTACCAGTTGCCTAAAAACAGCCGTTAGTGTAGCAGGTGAAAGCCAATCCATCTGAATCATTTGGGAAAAAAGTAAAAAAAAAAGAACTTCCTGTTTTTTTCTTCCCACAGGTGTTGAGAATGATATTCTCAGCTGAGTAAAAAATATAGGTCACACCAGGATGAGAGTGAAAGGAGGACAGAGAAGAGGGAGGGCTGGGAAACAGATAAATGTTGGGAGGAGAGGAGATGAAGGTGAATAAGATGAGGAGGAGCGAATCAAGTGGGGGGAGCAGAGCTAATAGTGTACAGCCAGGCGGCGGCAGGCGGCCACAGGGGGAGTTGTTATCGCCTAGCTGTGCTCACAAGCCTTCAAAACACAAACAAGCCGACTCCTTTCTGCCTAATCCTGAGGTAATACCTCGCCGCTCCCCTCAGCTCCAGTTCAGTTCGTCCCCACTAAGGATATCAACAAAATGCTGTAAAGCTGCAGGCTCTTTCTTTCTCCCTCCACTGCGAGTCAATCCCTCATGCTTTCAAGGGCGCGTTTTATACCGACCTGCCCCTATGCCTCACTTCAGCTTCCACAGTCACCAATCACAGCGAAGCTTCAAATAAAAGCAGCAGTGGATGCTGGACAGAAGGCTAACAGGAACCATCGAGACTACATGATGAATGTTTCTAACAAACTTTAAAAAACAAAGCTCTGATTTAAAGGGATAGTTCAACATTCTCCTCCATGGGCTGCCACCTTATCGTGGTGGAGGGGTTTGAGTGTCCCAATGATCCTAGGAGCTATGCTGTCTGGGGCTTCATGCCCCTGGTAGGGTCACCCAAGGCAGACAGGTCCTAGGTGAGGGACCAGACAAAGAGCAGCCCAAAGACCCCAATGATGAAGGAAAACTTTGGACTTGGTGTTCCCTCGCCCGGACGCGGGTCACCGGGGCCCCACTCTGGAGCCAGGCCTGGAGGGGGGGCACGATGGCGAGCGTCTGGTGGCCGGGCTTTTACCCATGGAGCCCGGCCGGGCTCAGCCCGAAGAGGAAACATGGGCCCCCCCTCCCATGGGCCCACCACCCGTGGGAGGGGCCAAAGGGGTCGGGTGCAGTGTGGGATGGGTGGCAGCAGAGGGAGGGGACCCTGGCGGTCCGATCCTCGGTTGCAGAAACTGGCTCTTGGGACGTGGAATGTCACCTCTCTGGTGGGGAAGGAGCCGGAGCTAGTGCGTGAGGTCGAGAGGTTCCGGCTAGAAATAGTCGGTCTCACCTCGACGCACGGCTCTGGTTCTGGAACCAGTCTCCTTGAGAGGGGCTGGACATACTTCCACTCTGGAGTTGCCCAGGGTGAGAGGCGTCGGGCAGGAGTGGGCATACTTGTTGCTCCCCATCTCGGCGCCTGTACGTTGGGGTTTACCCCGGTGAACGAGAGGGTAGCATCCCTCCGCCTACGGGTGGGGGGACGGGTTCTGACTGTCGTTTGTGCTTACGGGCCGAACGACAGTTCAGATTACCCACCCTTTTTGGAGTCCTTAGAGGGGGTACTGGAGAGTGCTCCTCCTGGGGACTCCCTTGTTCTGCTGGGGGACTTCAACGCTCACGTGGGCAATGACAGTGAGACCTGGAGGGGCGTGGTTGGGAGGAACGGCCCGCCCGACCTGAACTCGAGCGGTGTTCTGTTGCTGGACTTCTGTGCTCGCCATGGATTGTCCATAACGAACACCATGTTCAAGCATAAGGGTGTCCATATGTGCACTTGGCACCAGGACACCCTAGGCCGCAGTTCGATGATCGACTTTGTCATCGTTTCATCGGATCTGCGGCCGTATGTCTTGGACACTCGGGTGAAGAGAGGTGCGGAGCTGTCCACTGACCACTACCTGGTGGTGAGTTGGCTCCGGTGGTGGGGGCGAAAGCCGGTCAGACCTGGCAGGCCCAAACGTGTTGTGAGGGTCTGCTGGGAACGTCTGGCGGAATCCCCTGTGAGACGGAGCTTTAACTCCCATCTCCGGCAAAACTTCGAACACGTCCCGGGGGAGGTGGGGGACATGGAGTCTGAGTGGACCGTGTTCCGTGCCTCCATTGTCGAGGCGGCCGATCGGAGCTGTGGCCGCAAGGTTGTCGGTGCCTGTCGCGGCGGCAACCCTCGAACCCGCTGGTGGACACCTTCGGTGAGGGATGCCGTCAGGCTGAAGAAGGAGTCCTATCGGGCCTTTTTGGCCTGTGGGACTCCGGAAGCAGCTGATGGGTACCGGCGGGCGAAGCGGCATGCGGCTCGGGCGGTTGCTGAGGCAAAAACCCGGGCGTGGGAGGAGTTTGGAGAGGCCATGGAGAAAGACTTCCGTACGGCTTCGAGGCGATTCTGGTCCACCATCCGGCGTCTCAGGGGGGGGAAGCGGTGCAGCACCAACACTGTTTATAGTGGGGATGGTGTGCTGCTGACCTCTACTCGGGACGTTGTGGGCCGGTGGGCAGAGTACTTCGAAGACCTCCTCAATCCCACCAACATGCCTTCCACTGAGGAAGCGGAGCCTGGGGACTCTGGGTTGGGCTCTCCAATCTCTGGGGACGAGGTCGCCGAGGTGGTTAAAAAGCTCCTCGGTGGCAGGGCCCCGGGGGTGGATGAGATCCGCCCGGAGTTCCTTAAGGCTCTGGATGTTGTAGGGTTGTGTTGGTTGACGCGACTCTGCAATGTCGCATGGACATCGGGGGCAGTTCCCCTGGATTGGCAGACTGGGGTGGTGGTCCCCCTGTTCCAAAAGGGGGACCGGAGGGTGTGCTCCAATTATAGAGGGGTCGCACTCTTAAGCCTCCCTGGCAAGGTCTATTCAGGGGTCCTGGAGAGGAGGGTCCGTCGGATAGTCGAACCTCGGATTCAGGAAGAGCAGTGTGGTTTTCGTCCTGGTCGTGGAACGCTGGACCAGCTCTACACCCTCGGCAGGGTCCTGGAGGGTGCATGGGAGTTCGCCCAACCAGTCTACATGTGTTTTGTGGACCTGGAGAAGGCGTTCGACCGTGTCCCTCGGGGAGCCCTGTGGGGGGTTCTCCGGGAGTATGGGGTACCGGGCCCTTTGATACGGGCTGTCAGGTCCCTGTATGACCGGTGTCAGAGTCTGGTCCGCATTGCCGGCAGTAAGTCGGGCTCGTTTCCGGTGAGAGTTGGACTCCGCCAGGGCTGCCCTTTGTCACCGATTCTGTTCATCACTTTCATGGACAGAATTTCTAGGCGCAGCCAAGGTGTTGAGGGGATCCGATTTGGTGGCCTTAGGATCTCATCTCTGCTTTTTGCAGACGATGTGGTCCTTTTGGCTTCATCAGATCGTGATCTGCAGCTCTCGCTGGAGCGGTTCGCAGCCGAGTGTGACGCGGCCGGGATGAGGATCAGTGCCTCCAAATCCGAGGCCATGGTCTTGAGCCGGAAAAGGGTAGAGTGCCTTCTCCGGGTCAGGGGGGGTGTCCTGCCCCAAGTGGAGGAGTTTAAGTATCTCGGGATCTTGTTCACGAATGGGGGAAGAAGGGAGCGGGAGATCGACAGGCGGATTGGCGCAGCGTCTGCTGTCAAGCGGGCGCTGTACCGGTCCGTCGTGGTGAAGAGAGAGCTGAGCCAAAAAGCGAAGCTCTCGATTTACCGGTCGATCTACGTTCCCACCCTCATCTATGGTCATGAGCTTTGGGTCATGACCGAAAGAACGAGATCGCGGATACAAGCGGCCGAAATGGGTTTTCTCCGTAGGGTGGCTGGGCTCTCCCTTAGAGATAGGGTGAGAAGCTCAGTCATCCGGGAGGGACTCAGAGTAGAGCCGCTGCTCCTTCACATCGAGAGGAGCCAGTTGAGGTGGCTCGGGCATCTGGTCAGGATGCCTCCTAGACGCCTCCCTGGTGAGGTGTTCCGGGCACGTCCCACCGGGAGGAGGCCCCGGGGAAGACCCAGGACACGCTGGAGGGACTATGTCTCTCGGCTGGCCTGGGAACGCCTCGGGATTCCCCCGGAGGAGCTAGAAGAAGTGGCTGGGGAGAGGGAAGTCTGGGCCTCCCTTCTGAAGCTGCTACCCCCGCGACCCGACCTCGGATAAGCGGAAGAAGATGGATGGATGGATGGATGGTTCAACATTTTTGAAGTGAGGCTCATGTGAACCTTAACTGGAGGAAACTGACATCTCCATTGGGTGCAAATCCAGATTAGTTGGTCCTCGTAGTTGAAGCTAACAGCTAACGACACAAAATAAAACTAAAGCAACCTTCAGTGAACATGTGTTATGAAGCTTATTGCAGTGGTCACCTTTCAAGGAAGGCAATGAGTATTTACAATGGAACCAGAGGTTGGAGGTGGTGCGCCACCAATAATCTTCCTGTCTGAAACAGATACTGTAAACAGAAAATATAAGGTGTTTATTTTCAGACTAACTGATGTAAAAACACGTTTTTCCACGTTGTGACATCACTCCATGTTTCTATCTGGTTCCACAGAAACAAAGCTTGGTGGCGCACCGCCTCCCATGCTCTGTTTCCTGTGTAATTCATCATCTATTTAAATAGCCTCTTAATGGAAACTTGATGATAGTCTAATGTTTAGAAGCTAAGACTAGCAGGAGCGCAGAGCTGCGCCAACAAGCTAACACAAACACTGAAGAGAAGAAGAGCTACCATCCATACAGTTGCAGCCAAGCATGTTTTAATGTTACACAATACAGTTTTAGCAAGTAGCTCAAAGTCTCAACAGGTATTGTTGTGCATATAAGGTGTAAAGTTTACCTTCGAGCAAATGCTCCCCAAAGAAATCGCAGCCCCCTCCTTTGTAAATTTTTCTGCCAGCGCTCCTGCTGTTCCCTGAACGCCCCCTTGGGGGCGGTACCGCCCTCGTTGAGAAACACTTATCTAAATGGTCATAAAACATCCTTCACATAAACCGCTACAACATTTTTCAGATTAAATGTTTTCTCTACAACCAGCTATTCTCAAGTAGCACTAAATGTAGAAGACAGATATATCTAATAAACAGGTAAAATGTTACCTCTATATCAGATATTAAATACCATTCCATGTTGAAACCAATGTTAGAAGTATTTTTTAATCAAATCTATTCAATAATATAGATTTTCTGTTTCTCCTCCTACATGTGTAATAAATGGAGTGAGGTGAGTGCCAGTGCTGGCTGGATCTGGGATCTGGCTAATAAAAGTGTGTCTAATATTTTATATAACTAAGACATATCCAAATCTTCCAGCCAATAACTGGCAGGAGGTAGGTTTGATTCCTCATACGTTACTATTTGCATGTAACTTAAATATAATTTTAACTTAAAATGAAAAACCATCTCAAAAGCTCCGTTTTGCCCGTAAAGGTCTGTATATTTTGTTAGGGTAGCTTGGCAAAAAATGTGTAAGCTGTCTGTGCCTTCTCTTTCTGTGCCCAAACCTTTTCTTTATATAAAGAAAAATTATTTCATTACATAACTTTTGTCTTAAATAATCTATAATCATTCAATAATCCAGTCCATGTTTAGTTGGTCTGTGTGGAAATGTTTTTATGCAGCACTCTTTTAAGATGGTCCTAATGTCCAAACGGTTTGTTTCTTTATTTCACAGAAAGTGTTCTGGTTTCATTCACTTCAAACTAAACCTATCAATATTAGCTTAATGAATGTCAACAAAGTTAGTATTTGGGATAAATATTTCATATTTTGTACTTGAGATGATCCCATTTTATTTTAAGGCTGACATTGCACTTTTAATTTTGAACAGAAAACTCAAACTAGGCCTGTCACGATAGCAAATTTTGCTCAATGATTAATTGTCTCAAAAATTATTGCGATAAACGATAATATTGTTTGAAGACCTTTTTACACTGATTTAATGGAAATGACGTAATAATGCATGCGATTTCCTGCCAAAGATAGATACACTTTATTTTCAAAAGAACACTTAACACTGGAACTGATAAACAAAACAACCAAAAACAAAAATAAAATGGATTCTCAGTCTCCATTAACAAAAGACGCACTTGGAAAAAAAACTAAACAACATAAAGCCAAAGTGGAAATAAATACTGCATTCAACCAAAAGAGTGCAGATTATGAAGTCTGTATATTATGTTGCCCTTCAGTAATAATTAGATTTAAATAGAAAAGATGGGCACATCGACTACCTGATACAATAGTTCACACTATATGATTTTTTGCTTCTATTTTTCCCCTTACAACAATCTTAGAACGTTGGTCTTTCTAAGATTGTGTGGGTTTTCCCCGACTGGGATGTTAACGCAGCCTGTTGAATGTGACAGGTAGCCAATCAGAAAGCACGGATTCCCTCCTTGTTTTCTGAGGGGAAATTACAGAGGGGAATTCCTAACAGCTGACAACCTGAAGCCCAGCGGACATTGGAGATGATATGTGGAAACAACATTAATGTTTATTCAACATGCAAAGAATATAGAAATGACAAGAGGAGGAGTTGGAGCGAAATTGCTACCGCAGTTGATAAACCCGGTAACTTTTCAGCTGTTCTTCGTTAACGTGACATAAATAGGTTATAATGATTTTCATTCAGTCAGGACTTCACGCTGACACTAGCCACATGCATTGCAGGTAGATTGTAGTAAAGCACTGATTAATGCCTGGTTTTAAAATTAGTTCACTGGAGCCATTGTTTTGTGCCCATTGTTGGACACCACATGGCACGATCGAACCCGATCGAACCGTTGTACCTAGGATTTCTGTCGGCTTATGTGTGGTCTGTCAAGTTTTGAAAATGGGCCGACAATCGGCCGACAGCTCTAAGATCTTGTAGTGTGCGCTGGGCTTTACACTAAGGAAATGAGGAAGGGGGGGTCAGTGGAGAGCACCGGAGTTGAGCCTTTTTTCATTCGGTGTCATCAACAGGAAGAGAAAAAGGCCGGAAGAGACGATAATGCCGATAATTAAAATGACGTCGATAGTTTTAATTTATCGTACGATTAATTGATTTACCGTTTATCGCGACAGGCCTAACTCAAACTTAGCATCATTAGCCTCTTTTTTAAATTTGGTGTTTCTGTTGCTCCCTGCTGAAATGGCGCCCTCGGTGGGGAGCCAATATGCCACATAGGGCTGTGTAATTTTATCAATTCTGCAATATTTATTGATATATTTTTCCTCGAAAGTATCGATTTTCCATCCGCGAGTATTGATACATTAAATCTTGCTCAAATCCCTCCTGTTCCAACTTGCACAGTGTTGTAGGGAAAAAAAACTATTTCACCAAGCACTGTCAGGTGAAATCACTCAATCAGGTTTATTCATATATTGTGCACAATACAGAGAGCTCATAGGACAATCAATAATGAAGCAGGTCTGGATGAAAAGCTCTGCCAGGCACAGACAACACATGAGTTTTATACCAAGGATAAGGGATCCAAAACAAGAGGGGAGACGGTCTGGTTCTGATGCAGCTGTTGAAAACAACTTCCAACCTTGTACATGTAACCCAAATAGTTCTTTTGGTGAGAGTTCATAAGCATTTAGTATAACATGACTAGCAGATGTTAACTTGTAGTAATTTTCCACCACACACACAGTACATTAAAAATGACATGTAATGAAACAACCAGTTACAATGAATTAAATAATGAAATGAAATAGATGAATTGCATTATCTAATATAAGTGAATAAGACAAAAAAGGTTCCTTTTCTGCATAACCAAATACACAAAGCCATACAATCAACATTTAAACAAAGCAAATGTATGACAAAAACAACATTCATTACACCATCAGTTCAATTGATTTAATCCGAGTCCATGGAACTGTCACAAAATGTCACCAAAATCACTCTGTCCCTCTAAAATCATAAAATTGTATCGAATTGTACTCTTTGCTGAGTATCATGATATATATCGTATCGTGAACATAATATCATGTATTGTATTATATCGTGAGTTTAGTGTATTGCTACAGCCATAATGCCACAAAACAGTATGAGTAGAGATTGATGTGGAAACATGATCCCAGTGGTGATGATATTATCTGTATGGCATAATGTTTTTTACATATTTTGTGTCACTCTGAGCTTATTCCAGTTTTGAACGCAGTCGGCTTCAGAAAGAGGCAGAACATTTCTGTCTGTCTGGACCTAAAAAGTGATGAGAAAGACTTCAGGAAGAGAAAATCAGGGAACAAAAATGGACTTCTCAACACTATCTGTAATGGCGACAATTCCCCCTGTTCTCCTGGCTTTGAACTGCGGCTCACCTTTTTTCCTGTCAGAGATACATTTTGTCTGGAGGAACAGGCAGTGTGGAGAGCCTGGCACAAGAGGCAGGGGCTGATAAAAAAAGAAAGAAAAGGGCTAGCCTGCTATCAGGACACAGAGCCTGATAAAGGACAACACTCACCAACACTTCCTGATTTATAGCTGAGAGACGGTTTGTTTTACAGATACTTATGATTTAGGTTTATTTATGTTTGAGACAAAAAAACGCTAACACAAACGCTTTTTTTTGTCCGATATTATTCAAACTAAATCCCTCAAAGCCAATGGTTCTGTTAAGACAAAAAGACGTGAACTATAATCCAAAATATAATCTCTTTTAAAGAATGCTTTATTCTCCCTTCCATGAATGTTTTTTGCACATTTTGTCAGATTACTGAACAATATTTCAAAGAAAGGTGTAACATTGTGGGTGTAGCTGTTAATCCACTAATCATCATAGAAAAACACACAAAACAGTAAATAAACATTCTTAGTTTAACACAACCACATACACTGCCTGGCCAAAAAAAAAGTAGCCACCAAAAAATGGTCACACTCTCTAATATTTTGTTGGACCGCCTTTAGCTTTGATTACAGCCCGCATTCGCTGTGGCATTGTTTCAATAAGCTTCTGCAGTGCCACAAGATTTATTTCCATCCAGTGTTGCATTAATCTTTCACCAAGATCTTGTATTGATGATGGGAGAGTCTGACCACTGCGCAAAGCCTTCTCCAGCACATCCCAAAGATTCTCAATGGGGTTAAGGTCTGGACTCTATGGTGGCCAATCCATGTGTGAAAAAGATGTCTCATGCTCCCTGAACCACTCTTTCACAATGTGAGCCCGATGAATCCTGGCATTGTCATCTTGGAATATGCCCGTTCCATTTGGGAAGACAAAATCCATTGATGGAATAACCTGGTCATTCAGTATATTCAGGTAGTCAGCTGACCTCATTCTTTGGGCACACAATGTTGCTGAACCTAGACCTGACCAACTGCAGCAACCCCAGATCATAGCACTGCCCCCACAGGCTTGTACAGTAGGCACTAGGCATGATGGGTGCATCACTTCACCTGCCTCTCTTCTTACCCTGATGCGCCCATCACTCTGGAACAGGGTAAATCTGGACTCATCAGACCACATGACCCTCTTCCATTCCTCCAGAGTCCAATCTTTATGCTCCCTAGCAAACTGAAGCCTTTTTTTCTGGTTAGCCTTACTGATTAGAGGTTTTCTTACGGCTACACAGCTGTTCAATCCCAACCCCTTGAGTTCCCTTCGCATTGTGCGTGTGGAAATGCTTTTGCGTTCACAATTAAACATACTCCTGAGTTCTGTTGTTGTTTTTCTTCGATTTGATTTGACCAAACGTTTAAGTAATCGCCGATCACGATCATTCAGGATTTTTTTCCGACCACATTTCTTCCTGGAAGACGATGGTTCCCCACCATCCTTCCAGTTTTTAATGATGCGTTGGACAGTTCTTAACCCAATTCTAGTAGTTTCTGCAATCTCCTTAGATGTTTTCTCTGCTTGATGCATGCCAATGATTTGACCCTTCTTAAACAGACTAACGTCTTTTCCACGACCACAGGATGTGTCTTTTGCCATGGTTGTTTAAGAAATGAGGAGTTACTCATTGCATCAGCTGGGGTTAAATAACTTGTTGCCAGCTGAAAGATAATCGCCTATGCAGTACTTATCCAATAGGAGGCTTGTACCTATTTGCTTAGTTAAATCCAGGTGGCGACTTTTTTTTGGCCAGGCAGTGTATTATCAGTTATTCTGCAAAATTTAGTGACAAGTTCATGATTTTAAGCTAATATCGATGGTAATGAATCTTATTCTTTGCTAATGTTTGCTCTGCTGCAGTGAAAGCACACTTAAAAAGCAAACTAATGACATATTTAAATTCTCACATGCTAGTTTTTAACTGCTGCTCTGCTGTCTGACATTTTCTACCATTTGTGATATTTAAAGTTCTGCTTTTTTACCCCCTAAAACTTTAAAGATTTTTTGTTTTAATCAAGTGACATTTGACAGAAAAGAAGGTATTTCACTTCATCAACAACAGGACCGTCCATGCTAATGCTAATACTAGCACTACTATCTTTTTGGAAATCATTATTCCATAATCCCTGTTTCATATTTTAGGTTCGTTTTTGTAGACAGCATATTGTTTGGAAATCATTTCAACTTAACAAAAGTTGTGAATAGAGTTTGAAAAGTGTTATTTTTCTCTCTGGGCTCTGCCTTGCTTCCCGGTACCTGCTGCTTTGAAGCCTGTACAGAAAAAGCTTTGCTGGCTGCAGGTTTGCCCACAGGGCCGCAGTAGCTAGGTGATGAGCTGTAGTTGGCGCTCACCACACTCAGCTATTGGCATTCAGGCCAAAGCATTCAATCCTCATCTCATCAGCCCAGAGAATCTGTCTCCTTCATGCTTTCAGAGCGCTGTAAGTGTTACTTGGCTCTTGTGTAGCTGTTTTCACTGGAATGGCTTCAGATTCTGACCATCGTCCCATAAATGCTGTATGATGGAGTACCAAAGAGAGATGTATTCTTCCACAAGACTCCTTTTTATTTTCCAACATTTATTTCTGTTCAGTTCTTTAATTTGGTTCCTGGAACAGGATTTGGTGGTTCGATATTTTTTGAGTAACACAGGCCATTTATCCATCCTTCTTTTAATTTGTGCATTTTTTTTCTGGTTTTATGTCAGGATTTTTTTTTCATATCAAATTAACGTGAAAGTGCCACTTTGTATTTGACAGATGTGCCTGCTTTATTATATCTCATCAATTCAGTAAATCTCAGGTTAATGCTAGTCCTGTATTAAATTAGTGTTTCTGCACCAATTTATCAGTGCTGCTTCATATAAGCAAAACAAAAACAAAAAGCTTATCAGAGCCTGTTAAATATAAAAATCTTTTTATAAATGAGGTGAAATCTTTACAGCCTCCTCTGCAAGATTTTCCAGTCGCCTGATGGGAACAGTGAGAATGTTTTTATTCTACCTGATTTACTAGCCACATCTGTGTTCTGGCAAAATGAAATTTAGTTCCCATCCATCGTTGTTTGTTCCAGATAATCGTTTTTATGTATGGCTCTACTTTGGGCATGGCAAATAAGAACCAATAGATGTTTTTTATAATCTGCTTTTGGAAGAAAATCATATTTCTGGTCTGTAGGTTTTATGTGTCTTTAAAGTGGCCAGAATGTTACACCGGTCACTGTGGCTGGAGTTTATTCGGGTCATTTTATCAGTCAATACCATCAAAGCAACAAGGCAAGTCAAACATTACTCCCTTCATTATTTCAAAGTAGAAGTTAAACAACAGTTCTGAGCTTCATATCCAGGCAGTGGTGGAGAAAGTACTCAAAAAATGTACTTAAGTAAAAGTACAAATACACAGGCAAAAATGTACTCAAATAAAAGTCAAAGTACCACATTAACATTTTACTTAAGTAAAAGTAAAAAAGTACTGGCTTTTAAAAATACTTAAGTATTAAAAGTAAAAGTACTTGCTGAATACGTAACCTAATCGCTAATATCATTAAGTGTGCCGATAGTATTTAATTTGAATACATCATAAATGTGCCATTTTAATAAACAATGTCACAGATTAAACATGTTCTTATTGTGTTTATTCTCTGTAAGAGTTTAGACTTAGATATGTGATTCTATGCATCATAATTTCAGGGATGGAAACATCTTATTTCCTGTCCTAACGTAGCATGAACTTCATTAGTGACATTTATTTAGAAAGAAATCCAACTGAAAGGGGATGGAACGAAGGTGGGGGGGGGAAGACATGCAATCGAGGAGCCACGTAGCAGAGTTGTAGTCAAGACCACTGAACACGAGACCAAGACCAGCGCCCTGCGCTACATGACACAATAAAATGAAGTGCACCTATCAAAATTGGTTCTCAGATTGATCTGAAAGATCCACATTTCCATAAAAACACCTAGATATAAATACTTAGAGCTGAAATATATTTAACCAGTATCAATTACAACTCATTTCATTCTGTTTTGCTTTCATCGCTGTGCTACAATCCGCAGAGGTCGCCTGCCATCCCTATAAAAATAACGCCCTGGGCGGTTGCCCATATTGCCCATGTCAGAAACCACAACTGTCTGCACCATTAAACCATGAAACATAGCAATTAACTGTAATTGCTATGTTACAATTACAGTTGTAATTGTAACATTACAACAACACTATGAACACTGTCCAACGGCGCAACAAGCAGAAGGAGCACCATGACTGTTCTCATCCTCCCTCCCACTGCATGTTTGCCACCATGACAGGAGACAAAATCAATCAATGAGCATGCTCTGTGTTCATACGTTCAACTTTTACTTATTCGGCAATTAAATAAATGTGTGTGTGTATATATATATATATATATATATATATATATATATATATATATATATATATAGCTACATATAGCTATTGCAGTGTATACAAGAACAAAGAACGGCTCTCAGTGAGGCTTCAGTCCCATCAACCTTAGTAAAGATCCGTCCAGAAGAATCGGATCGTTCCTGAATCCACACAATAATTCAGCGCATGAGTGACAACTTTTTTTCATCGCAGATGCAACATGTGTCTCAGTACAGCTAGCTTTGCTAGCATCACGTCCACAGATCTTACCTTTCTTTAAGCTTTCCTTCCAAGTGACGCTAAAAGTTGGACAAAGTCCCACCGTCTGTGAAAGCGAAGCGCTGCTGGTTTTACATGTCGTCATATCTTATGATTTATGCAGCTATTATCGATTAGTTAGACATCTTCTCCCGCTCAGAGGAAACCACTGCGCATGTCTGGAGCTCCGCGTGCTAGTAAAGGGGGAGGCGATGGGTGACAACAGACACTAAGTCACGTTATTGCTTGGATTTTACGGCGCCACCTTAAACTCCCTGAACTTCATATTTTAACGGACAAAAAGAGAGCAGTCCGACTTGGATGTAACGAGTAACGCGACACTTTTGTAGAAATGTAGTGAAGTAGAAAGTACAGATACTTACTGTAAAATGTAGTGGAGTAAAAGTAGAAAGTACCCATTATTAAATCTACTTAAGTAAAGTACAGATACATGAAAATTGTACTTAAGTACAGTAACGAAGTACTTGTACTTCGTTACTTCCCACCACTGTATCCAGGTCTCATTGTTAGCATAGAGTTAGCTTACCAGAGCAAGTCACATGCTAACAGAAACTGGATAGTACTTTTAGAAAACAGAGTTAGCTTCTAAGAGTAAAATATAACATGCTGATTTTCAATAAGCTTTTTCACGCATGTGTTCTAAACATGGAAGAGGCTGATTTATTGTCTGGTGCAGATTCTGTGTAGTTTCCACTTCTGCAGGACGTTGTTGATTATCCTCATGTAAAGTCTCAGCTTATTTCAGTAATGACCAGAGAACTGAAAGCCACCAGGCTTTGAAAGTCCTTAATGACATTTTAATAATCTTACTGATTGAGAGTTTTTTAAAAAAAAATATGTACAGATGAACATTTCCAAGCTAATGAAAGAAAATGTAGTGTGGCAAAAAAAGCATCCACTTGAAGAATTTTTCAAGGATCATTAAAATCTAAGTAAGGCTTTATAATTTGCATATTGATAACATAAGTTAGAAAGGAAGTTATTTGCTCATTTCACTGTGGCTGCACACACACATAAACGCAAGCATGCTAAGTTTTAGTCTCCTGTTTTTATTTTCCCTCCAGATGAAGCCTGCTCCAACTGCTCCTTCGGGGCGATCTGTGACGCCCAGAGCGGGCGCTGCGTGTGCCCGTCGGAGTGCGTGGAGTCGCACCAGCCCGTGTGCGGCAGCGACGGCCACACCTACCAAAGCGAGTGTGAGCTGAACGTGAGGTCCTGCACAGAGCAGGTGGAGTTGCGGGTGGTCAGCCAGGGAGAATGCAGTAAGTGGCAGCATGTTGCAATCATTACGGTTTGTCACACTTCCTGTTCTAGAATCCTCAAAGAGCGACAGCCAGCTTCACTTCTGGCGAGTGAAACATTTTATCTTTGTGTTTCATGAAGTTCTTCTTTTCCTGCTGAATTAAAGGCAGAAAATGAAATTCAGGCACATAGGCAGACGGGGAATAAAATCTCATTTCAATGTTAGTTCAAGATATACATTTTAATGCGTGTGCGTGCGTGTGTGTGATACAGAAATGTGCGGCAACACCGTCTGTAGCTTTGGTGCCCGGTGTGTGGAGAAAAAGTGCGAGTGCCTGCAGTGCAGTGGAGAGGCCAGCGCCCCGGTGTGCGGCAGCGACGGCATCACCTACAGCAACGAGTGTGAGCTCAACAGGTCCGCCTGCGAGCACAAGAGGAAAATTGATGTGGCGAAGCACGGCAGCTGTGAGGAAGGTAGGAAATGGACTTTGAAATGTTGTAATTATGTTAACCAATCAGCCATTGAAGTGGTGTAATTAACTTTACCAACTGACCTGTGGTACGCCGTTTAGTCGTTTGTGGATTTTCAGAAAGCTGAAGTGCCGGAAAGCTTGTCGGCACTCTGACATCAACAAAAGTTGCAGTGAAAGTCACGCTGTGTTGCTGTAAACAGAAACGGTTGCAGGAACAGCTACTGTCATGGTACTTCAGTCATACGCTGTCATCATTGTTCATTCTTCCTGTTTTACCCCATAATGAAACTGAAGTAGCATTCTGTTTGGTATTGTGCATTTTTCATTCAAAGTTGAAAAAAGTGTCATGATAAAACATCTTTCTATGAAACAACTAGACATCATAATCCCATGAGCGTCTGAGAGTCAAAAGCAGGTAGAATTTACAAACAGGCACTGAATAGAAATGAAATGACCAGTTATTGATTTCCTTATTATTAGTTAATTTTCTTTATTTATTTAACTGATTATACACTTTGACAATCTGCCACTATAACAAATGATCTGCTAGTTCTGTGATAGAGGTTGGTTTGAATCCTAAATCAGAAAAGAGACCCAGCTACTTCAAAGAAGGTTTGTTGTTTTGTCACCGATATGAAAAAACATTAAAACATTTTTTAAATGTTTTAAAAACTTCCTTTGAGCTGATCACCAAATTAGAGAAAATCATAGAGTAATACTCCCTTTTCAATTCTGGTAATTTATTTATACATCAACAAACCATTCATATGAGACAGATAATGTATTAACTACTGTAGATGCATTGCGCATTGCAGCATTCCTGATATGTGATTCCCCAGAACTCTGAGCTACGAACTAGTGGTCTTTAAAAAGCCTGACCTGCTGGTTCCGATTTTGACCAATTCAGATTTTTTCAAATCTTAAATGTCGCTTAATATTGCAGGAAAGTCCCTGAATTGGTAACAGTGGGGTGATTATTGTTACTGCAAACATTTGGACATTTCCTGGTGGGCAGGGCTAACAGTCTGACCTCTGAATGTAGAGCAGAAGTGGACAGAAGCTGGTTTTTAGACCTTTGATGAGGAAGATAAGATCAGTGGATAAGATCGGCTTCACATGTAAGCATTGGCTGATCACTGTTCTCCCAAAATTAAGGAAGCTGGTGCCATTAAATCAGTTTGATTGATAAATCAGCTAGTTGATAAATCAGTGCACCCCCACTATGAACTATTAAGATATAACAAGCCTGCTAAGCTAAATCAGTGTTTGTTTTGTCAACCTAACAGTCATTTTAGTTGGAAGCAATAAAGTCTTCAAGTTGTTATTTTTGTTTCCTGTTTACAGTTTCAAGACTTTTCAGAACACTGAACTACATCAGCATCAAACCCCTACCAGCTTACATCACTTAGTTTCTTTGTTGTTTTAGCATAAATTAAACTAATGTACTCAGGGTTTCCCCCAGAGAACTTGCTAAGCCCAGTGGTCAGGTTCTGAGGCGGTCCACCAGCGGTCCACTGTGTTTTTGTATTCAAAGATGTTATGTTGACAGGAAATGTAAAAATATTACTGCGTAATTATATGTTACGGGAAAATATCACCAGTGAAACGCTATTTAAACCCACAACTACAGAATCTTAAAAACAACAAATCAAACAATACAATTAAAATGAACATCAATTATTTGCACTTCTGTTTAATCCAAATTTAAGTCAGCGGCTCCATCAGGCCCCCCAGGGCTTCAGGGGCCCCATAAATGCTAATATTTTAACACAGACCACAGATACATAAATGTAACATTTATTTATTGAGATTATCAATGGTGTTAAAGGACCTGGCAAGTTTACTTTGTAAAACCTCAAAGAACAATATTCATAGTTAGATTGTTTTGTTACCACAGCAACAATCTGATGCTTGAGTTTAATCTTTGGGTTTGAGCTATTTTTTCACAAATACAAATTAGTAAACTGTAATTATAACTTATTGCTTTTTAGATTGGCCAGTTAAACTACTCCCCATCTCCCAGATTTCACTAAATCTAACACAGAAGCTGTTGGAGGTGCTGATGTTTTAGCAGCAAGAGGGGCCCCTAAGTCAAATTCTGCTCAAGGCCTCACACAGCCTTGGACCAACCCTGCATGATGAGTTAAATCCTCTACACTGCGCAGAGATGTGGAACAAACGGGAGATTTAAATCAAAGCTGCTAATGTGGCTTTAGTAGCTCTTCCATTTCGTGTCTATTGAGTTTTTAACAGACGCTGCGCCAATCCGCCTGTCGATCTCCCGCTCCCTTCTTCCCCCATTCGTGAACAAGATCCCGAGATACTTGAACTCCTCCACTTGGGGCAGGACACCCCCCTGACCCTGAGAAGGCACTCTACCCTTTTCCGGCTCAAGACCATGGCCTCTGATTTGGAGGCACCGATCCTCATCCCGGCCGCTTCACACTCGGCTGCGAACCGCTCCAGCGAGAGCTGATGAAGCCAACAGGACCACATCGTCTGCAAAAAGCAAGCGTCAAGCAGGCGCTGTACCGGTCCGTCGTGGTGAAGAGAGAGCTGAGCCAAAAAGCGAAGCTCTCGATTTACCGGTCGATCTACGATCCCACCCTCATCGAGATCACGGATACAAGCGGCCGAAATGGGTTTTCTCCATAGGGTGTCTGGGCTCTCCCTTAGCGATAGGGTGAGAAGCTCAGTCATCCGGGAGGGACTCAGAGTAGACTCAGCTGCTGCTCCTTCACATCGAGAGGAGCCAGTTGAGGTGGCTCGGTCATCTGGTCAGGATGCCTCCTGGACGCCTCCCTGGTGAGGTGTTCCGGGCACGTCCCACCGGGAGGAGGCCCCGGGGAAGACCCAGGACACGCTGGAGGGACTATGTTTCTCGGCTGGCCTGGGAACGCCTCGGGATTTCCCCGGAGGAGCTGGAACAAGTGGCCGGGGAGAGGGAAGTCTGGGCCTCCCTTCTGAAGCTGCTACCCCTGTGACCCGACCCTGGATAAGCGGAAGAAGATGGATGGATGGATGGATGGGTTTTTAACAAGAGTCACTGAAGCTGTTCTGGTTGCTGGAGTTAATGGGACGAGATTTTCAGATCCCGCGCGGCCGCGCGTATGAACTCTGGCTGACTAAGTAGAAAACGCATTTGATATGGTTTGATGCATCGTGTAACCGGAAAAATAATACTACTACTAATAAAATAATATAAAACCAACGTGATGCGTGACTACTAGGCGAGCGCTAAAGCTCCTCACTGGGCTGAACCTGCATGATGAGGTCAGAACTGGTTCGTTAACCACTAACACACCGGTCAACTGGGAACACATACATAAACTTTACAGCAGGGGTCTCAAACTCCAGTCCTCGAGGGCCGCAGACCTACAGTTTTTAGATGTGCCACAGGTACAAAACCCTGGAATTAAATGGCTTAATTACCTCCTT